>NC_134453.1:29287985-29599590 GCF_030867145.1 Opisthocomus hoazin
GCAGGGTCACCTACAGCAGGCTGCACAGGACCTTGTCCAGGCGGGTCTTGAATATCTCCAGAGGGGGAGACTCCACAGCCCTTCTAGGCAACCTGTTCCAGTGCTCCGTTATCCTCAGAGTGAAGAAGTTCTTCCTCATGTTCAGCTGGAACTTCCTATGCTTCAATTTCTGCCCGTTGCCCCTTGTCCTGTCACTGGGCACCATTGAAAAGAGTCTGGCCCCATCCTCTTGACACCCACCTAACTCTAGGCAGCTGGCCAGGTACTTTAATCAGGAATGTATTCACTGTTAGCTCCCTCTTGAAAGAGAAAAGGGAAAATCTTCCCAAAGTATTTTTCAGCTCACCCCTAAATCCTCCCCTGAAAATGTCTCTCTTAACAGACTATTGAAGTAGCCTAGAGAAAATATGCTCCTAATTTAAGTCCCTCAGTTAAACTGTGTGAAACAGACCTTTACATTCAGCTCATGTCCCACAAACCTTAATTATACATGCATAAAACTGGGGAAGTATGAGAGGAAAAAGTATAGACCTGCAGGCAAGAAAGTGATGCAGCTGAATCCCATGTGACACTTTTGTTCAGCCAGTAGCATAGCACATGTTGCATGAGCTGGCACCATGCATTTGCATGTTGGGACATATGGTAACCGGAGAAGCCACAATGCTGCTCAGAGCTACAGGCAAAAAATGTGCCGGTCTTTGTTTCTTACATCCCCAGAGACTCAGCCAGCGAGAAATAAATGTTAAGAGGTCTGAAAGCAAGCCACAAAAATGGGTCAAATAGTGGAACTGGGTCTCCTACTCTCTGAGGAAGATATACAAATAATGACATTTTCTGCAACCAAACAGTTTGCAATGCAATGGGCTGAGAAAAAAATCTAAGTAGGAAGAGCCCTGAACATTGGGCTAGTTCCAGCTGTGGATTATTATATTATTGGCGACCAAGATTATTCAGTTCTTACCTAGTTCCTGAGAAAGGTATCCCTTTTTTTCAACACCTATTTAATTTGTAAAAATCCTCTGGCTCTCTCATTTTCTCCTCTGTAGTCAGTTATTTTATTCTACTGGTTAATAAGGGCCCATTTATGGACTACCAAGTTTGAGCAAGCAATAAATGTCTGCTCCTGAGAACAGAGATCCATTGAGAAATTAAGTGAAAGAATTGAAGAAATTAGCATATTGTGTGGAAGTCCTCAAAATAATAGACTCATAGAAGAATTTAAACTGGAAGGGAGCACTGGACATCATCCAGTCTGAGCATCTGCTTAGAGCAGAACTACCGTCAACGTCAGGTCAGGCTGCTCAGTGCCTTGCTCAGTTGGGTTTTGAATACCTCCAAGGATGGAGACTCCACATAATTTCTGAGCAACTTGTTCCAGTGCCTAAGCCTTTCCTGGAAGAGATGAAAAAAGTAAGATTTTTTTCATAAAAATTTAAAAATGCATGTTACAGAATTATTATTCTTCATTTTTACCCCTTGAGAAAGTTGTTCTTGAATTAGCAGCCTCTTCAAAAACTAGTATAACTGGAAATTCTGGAGATGTGTTATGGTTTGACTGCAGTCGGCACCAAAAGCGCACACGGCCGCCCCTCCCCCCGCCGAGGTGCGGAGGAGAATGGAAAGAAACAGGCAGAAACTGGCGGGTCGGAATAAGTGCAGTTTAACACAACATGGTATGGAATACCCTGCTCTGTTTGTCTAGGTTGGGTCAGCCTGCCCGGCTGTGTCCCTTCCTGGATTCTGGTGAAAATTAACCCTGTCCTGGCCAAACCCAGGACATTATCCACCCCTTATTCCATACCATCTACGTCATGCCCAGGTCCCCCATTGTCCAGTTGATCACCACCACTACTCCTGTCTCCAGATATCATTTCCCTTAGTATATGGATCATCAATCTGAAGTGTCCGCTGAGTTCATTTAATCCATGACTTCGGGCTCCATCTGTCGTAACGGTCTTCCGTGGCAGGAGAGGTGATGTGTGGTGATGGGCGGTCGCTTGCTGCATCTGGAGCTCATGGCTGATGTATCTGGTGCGGCCCGTGCCCACAGTCTGCAGGAGATGTTGATCTTGATGAAGTTGCTGGATGCCAGTTGTTGAAAACCAGGTCCAGTCCCATCATCGCTGTGCTCTGCTAGTTGTTCATCAAAAAGTCCATCTTTCTTTAATCTGGACGATTCTTACTATGCTACTACTGGTACAAAATATAACAATTATAACAGTGATAACAGGCAGTGACAGGGTTATTTAACAATTAACTTCATACAATTTATTTATGGACTATTCTTGCCCAAAATCAAATCCCCATGAGGTACACATCAGACTTCCCTATCCTTCCGCATTACTCACCAGGTACACCCAGGTCCTTGAGCAAAAGCAATCCCGCAGACAGGCTTGCCTTTGCCCGAGGCAGGACTAACCCAGACTGTCTTCCCTAACATGTTCCGCATGTGCACTACAGGGACTTTATCTCCTTCTACGGGGCGCTGAGGTTTTGACTGGGCAAGACCCAGCCCGGTTGGTGGATCCTCTGGTGTTAACCAACCAGGTGGCCTTTGCTAAATGGGTATCCCAGTTTTTGAAAGTCCCACCCCCCATTGCCCTCAAAGTGGTTTTTAGCAGCCCATTGTAACGTTCGATCTTTCCCGAGGCTGGTGCCTGGTAGGGGATGTGATACACCCACTCAATACTCTTTGGCCCAGGTGTCTAGGAAAAAGTGAGTCCCTTTGTTCGACTCAATTCTTTCGGGAGTGCCATGTCGCCACAGGACTTCTTTTTCAAGGCCCAGGATGATATTCCGGGCAGTGGCATGGGGCACAGGGTAGGTTTCCAGCCATCCGGTGGTGGCCTCCATCATTGTGAGCACATAGCGCTTGCCTTGGCGGGTTTGTGGCAGTGTGATGTAGTCAATCTGCCAAGCCTCCCCATATTTATATTTTAGCCATCGTCCTCCATACCACTGAGGCTTTACCCGCTTGGCTTGCTTGATTGCAGCGCATGTTTCACATTCATGGATAACCTGTGCGATGGTGTCCATGGTCAAGTCCACCCCTCGGTCACGAGCCCATCGGTATGTCTCGTCTCTTCCTTGGTGGCCCGAGGTGTCATGGGCCCACCAGGCAATAAAGAGTTCACCCTTATGTTGCCAGTCCAGATCCCCCTGAGCCACTTCAATCTTAGCAGCCTGATTCACCTGGTGGTTGTTTTGATGTTCTTCAGTGGCCCGACTCTTAGGGACGTGGGCGTCCACGTGATGGACTTTTACAACCAACTGCTCCAGCCGGGCAGCAATATCTTGCCACCATGGCGCAGCCCAGATAGGTTTGCCTCTGCGCTGCCATTTGTTCTTCTTCTATTGCTGCAGCCACCCCCACAAGGCATTGGCCACCATCCAGGAGTCGGTGTAAAGATAGAGCACTGGCCACTTCTCTCGATCAGCAATGTCTAAAGCCAGCTGGATGGCTTTCACCTCTGCAAACTGGCTTGATCCACCTTCTCCCTCTGCAGTTGCAACGACTTGTCGTGTAGGTCTCCATACAGCAGCCTTCCACCTCTGCTGCTTCCCCACAATGTGACAGGACCCATCCGTGAACAGGGCATACTGTTTCTTCTCTTCTGGCAGCTGGTTATACAGTGGGGCCTCTTCAGCACGTGTCACCTCCTCCTCTGGCGATACTCCAAAATCTTTGCCTTCTGGCCAGTCCATGATTACCTCCAGAATTCCTGGGCGACTGGGGTTTCCCATTCGGGTGGCTGGGTGATCAGCGCAACCCACTTACTCCACCTAGCATCAGTGGCATGATGCGTAGAGGGGACCCTCTCTTTGAACATCCAGCCCAGGACCGGCAATTGTGGTGCTAGGAGGAGCTGTGCTTCAGTGCCGACCACTTCTGACACAGCTCGAACGCCTTCATATGCTGCCAGAATCTCTTTTTCAGTGGGAGTATAGCGGGCCTCAGATCCTTTTTATCCCTGGCTCCAAACCCCAGGGGTCGACCTCGATTCTCTGCTGGTGCTTTCTGCCAGAGACTCCAGGTTGGGCCATTCTCCCCGGCTGCGGTGTAGAGCATGTTTTTAACATCTTGCCCTGACCGGACTGGACCAAGGGCTACGGCATGCACTGTCTCCCATTTAATTTGTTGAAATGCCTGTTGTTGCTCAGGGCCCCATTCAAAATCATTCTTCTTCCGGGTCATGTGGTACAGAGGACTTACAATCTGGCTGTAATTTGGGATGTGCATCCTCCAAAAATCCACAACACCTAAGAAGGCCTGTGGACAAAGAGGAACAGCTCTAAACTAAAAGAGGGCATATTTCCCTTCCAACCCTTACCATTCTACGATTCTATGAATCTATATTGGGACCAGTACTGTTTAATATCTTCATTAACAACATAGACAGTGGGATCGAGTGCACCCTCAGCAAGTTTGCTGATGACACCAAGCTGTGTGGTGCGGTCGACACTCTGGCGGGATGGGATACCATCCAGAGGGACGAGCTAAAGTAGCGGGCCCGTGTGTACCTCATGAGGTTCAACAAGGCCAAGTGCAAGGTCCTGCACCTGAGTTGGGGCAACCCCCTGGTATCAATACAGGCTGGGGGATGAAAGGACTGAGAGCAGCCCTGCCAAGAAGGACTTGGGGGTACTGGTGGATGAGAAGCTGGACATGAGCCAACAATGTGCACTCGCATCCCAGAAGGCCAACCGTATCCTGGGCTGCATCAAGAGAAGGATGGCCAGGAGGTTGAGGGAGGTGATTCTGCTCCTCTACTCTGCTCTGGTGAGACCCCATCTGGAGTAAGTCCAGCTCTGCAGCCCCCAGTACAAGAAGGACATGGAACTGTTGGAGTGGGTCCAGAGGAGGGCCAAAAAAATGATCAGAGGGCTGGAGCACCTCTCCTATAAGGACAGGCTGAGAGAGTTTGGGCTGTTCAGCCTGGAGAAGAGAAGGCTTCAGGGAGACCTTATTGCGACCTTTCAGTATTTAAAGGGGGCCTATAGGAAAGATGGGGACAGTCTTTTTAGCAGGGCCTGTTGTGATAGGACAAGGAGTAATGGTATAAAATGAAAAGAGGGTAGATTTAGACTGGATAAATGGAAGAAACTTTTTACAATGAGGGTGGTGAGGCACTGGAACAGGTTGCCCAGAGAGGTGGCAGATGCTCCATCCCTAGAAACATTCAAGGCCATGTTGGACAGGGCTCTGAGCGACCTGGTCTAGTTGAAGATGTCTCTGCTCGTTGCAGGGGGGTTGGACTAGATGACTGTCCTGATCCAATGTCATGGAGGTTTCGATACGATCCCAAGGATGAGATTAAGACGTAAACAGAGTCAGATGCCGTGCAACCTTGCAAACTTTATTTTGGTGAACTGGGAACCGGAGGTTGGGTGGGGAGGCAGCGGGGGGGAGGAAAGGAGGAGAAAAAGAAAGAAAGAAAGAAAGAAAGAAAGAAAGAAAGAAAGAAAGAAAGAAAGAAAGAAAGAAAGAAAGAAAGAAAGAAAGAAAGAAAGAAAGAAAGAAAGAAAGAAAGAAAGAAAGAAAGAAAGAAAGAAAGAAAGAAAGAAAGAAAGAAAGAAAGAAAGAAAGAAAGAAAGAAAGAAAGAAAGAAAGAAAGAAAGAAAGAAAGAAAGAAAGAAAGAAAGAAAGAAAGAAAGAAAGAAAGAAAGAAAGAAAGAAAGAAAGAAAGAAAGAAAGACAGTCCCAGGAGGCGAGGAAAGGAGTGCAGGGGAGATCGGTTACCACCACCACGGATCCAGCGATGTCCAGCAATGTCCAGTCAGCTCAGTCTCTATGCAGGCACTGAGGTTCCAGTGAGGACAAGTTCTGGGAGAAAAGCGGCGAGAACGAAAAAAAAAAGCGCCCTCAGGGGAGCACGTGCTGTCCTTTTATAGGGGTGTTTGCCCATGCGCAGAGCAGAGTTCGTGCCAGGCATGCTACCCGCTGAGGCAGCCCTTAGCGCACTAGTCTGTGCACAAGTGCAGTATGGTAGTTTCCTGCAGGTTGTTGTGGCGGTTTCTTCAGAGGTCAAGAAGAGGTAATGGTACAATGCCAATGTCGAGACAAAGCCAGTTTGTAGCAGTCTTCTACAATGACCTTTACAGGTCCCTTCCAACTCAAACTATTCTATGATTATATGTTTTTCTGGAAATGTGTGAAACAGTTTAGTGAAAAGCATACAACACTTCCAATAAGAATACCGATTCATTTTTATATGTTGACTGTACGATGATGAACATCTGCAGACTGTCAGCAAGGCTCCTATGTAGATGACAAGGAGGTAGGTATGGGAACATGTCATGTTGCAAGCTGCAGCCAACCCCCTGGATAGGGTCAATGCAGATCAACCCCTACTGTCTAAGTGCCTGCAATAGGATTCATCTGTGAAGAACATCTTGTGCCACTGTCTCTTTGGACTACTTATGAAAGTGTATGCACTTTTGACCCTATTACTCAAAATCGCTAAACTTTAGGTGTAGAGTTAATCAGGATGTTTAAATACAAGCCCAGCATTCTACAGCATCAACTATATAACCTTTACATCTAAAGTGTAAAGAAAAGATTGAAGGCAAAAAAGCTGGAATACTTTCACTGATATTGAAAGAATTAACCATGTGATATAACCAGAATCTAAAACTAATCTAGATTGCCATTTTCAGGATATCCTATCATGATTGTGCTGTGTGCGCTTCCAGAAGTATGTAAAGATACTGATTTGAAACACTAAAAACTTCAGCAAAACTTTTGAAGCTGAGCAAAGCAGCTACAATGATTTTAAAGATCTGATAAGTAGAGTAGCTGCAATGTGTAATCAATCTCAACTCAAATTCTGAACTGGTGGGTAAAGAGGTTGGTTTTATTTTCGTCAGCCACTCACAGATTAGATTTAACTCCTGTGGAATTCCATTGGCTTCAGCAAACCCATATTGTGAAATGTTTCTTACCTTGTGCAATGTTTCAAATTCTTACACATTATGATAATTAGAGGGCCAACAATTTAATCTGGGTATATAAACTAACACTGTATTATTTATCTGCAGGCATTCCATATCTCCCTGTGCTAGGTGCTTTACAAAAGACGGACAGAAAAGCATGCAAGCTAAGTGAAATACTAGAGATGAGATAAATTGTATCTTTTTAAACGTAATATCAGACTTGTGGATTTGATAGCATTCAAAATTCTTTGCCCTTACAACTAATTAATTAAAAAAGTTTGAGGTCATTGCAGGAAGTAATGCATTTTTGACATTACAATTCTTTTCCATAATGACAGATAGCATATTCAATATTTTAAGTATTTAGATTATCCAGATCAAATATTAGCCAGGTAGTTCATTACCAGGCACTTTGAAATATGAGGTTCTTTGGGTTAAAGCTTGTGCTTTGCCTTGGTATCAAAGACTGCAGAAACAGCTTTTACCTTAGCATCATCACTAAATGCCTGCCATGGTTTAGAGCAGGGAGACAATAAACAGAGTGGCAGATGCTCTCTGTTAACCCCCCGCCCTCCCCACCAGTGGATGGGAAAAAGGAGGAAAAAGGAGAGATTCTAACACATTGGAAATGAAAACAGATTTACTAATAATGCTAATAATATTGATAATAAGAGAAATAAAACAAAATATACAAAACTAATAATGAGTTTCATGGAATGACTCGGGAATGCAACTCCTCACTTGCAAAACCTAAAAAGTCTATCAGTGACCTTGGCTGCTATAGTAATAATTATAAACAGGGGCCTTTTTCCGCATTCCATTCCTACTGTTAGCTCAGTAAAACTATAAACATTGGGTGTTATCAGCTCCGGAGCGGACACTGTCTGAAAAATATGCAACCAACTTCAGAAAAATACAGTTAGACGAACTTAGTTGAGAGGAAAATGCACTAAAAGAGAATCGGTTCTGTTTTAACCAAAGCCAGGTCAATGCCCTAATGCCCTTTCCCATCATTCTTCAGAGCATGTGTTATACTGCTTAATGACCATCCAAAACTAGTTTTATTTGAATGAGGCTGTGTGCATGCTGGTTTAATACAATCTTTAGCTATCCTTTGGGGCAAAGGATAGTATGAAAATGAAAGAGGTCATCTCTTTAGGAATACTGTATCCATCAACAGAAAAGGAAAGTACTTTATAAAAAATAAAGAAAATTTATGGATTTTTTAAATCTCATTTAAGAAGTTACATGTTTCACTTACTGCTGTTGCTCAATTAAAATAAAAATAAATTCTTGTAGAAAAGACTTGCCCATAAATGAGAAAGTTGAACAGAGAGTTGTGTGCCTATGAATTATAGTTCCAGATTGCTTATACTCTGCCTTAAAGGTGTGCATTCTTTCTCTGTAATTATGCAACGCACTTATATTGGAAGGCCCTCTTAAAACTGGGTGATCTATTGGTTTAGGGACCTAAAAATTAATCCCAGATGTGATCATGCTCTTCCAGCCCTTCAAAAAGTAACTACTACACCATCTGTTTTGTAATAGACAATTTCAAAGACTGCCAAGGAGAAAGTTAAAGACATTGGTCAAACAGCCACATACACCTCACACAGAGGAATCCTAGAGGTCGTAGTGCCTCAGAAAGATTCATATTTTCACTTTTTTCTCCCCATTCTTCCACCATGAAAACTCAAGGGACAGCTCGCTCTCTTCTCAAAACAGGAAGGAAATGTTTTCCAGGTTATTACCAGCATTGACACACATGAGGCCAAATTCAGACCTGAATTCAGTGGAATAACTTATACTTATACCCGCCCCATTTTTGGATCCTTGTAGGTTATTCCAAACAGCTTTGTTTTCTTTTAAATGAACTCAGAAGCAGGAGGTTAATGCTAAATTGACTTTAGATCTGGCTGGTCACCCAGACAAATGAAGAGTGCAACAGGTAATAAAGGGTTATTCAAAATCATGATAATTTTTATTTTTCCTGGTTATTTCAGGAAGCTCAAAGTAAAGAGATTGTGTCCGTTCTTCTAAATACAGTGTTATGCATCAATATCTGCATCTCTGGTGTATACCACAGATGCACTTACGTCTAACACCAACGTAACTAAATTCATCACAACAGTAAAACGGGAGTAAAAGAAGCTCTCTGAAGACTTCCTAAATATATATCTGAACTTCAGAGCAGTAACTCATTATTTATACTAAATAGTCCTGAGAAAAGGTCTAAAATGAAAACAGAAGAAAACAGAAAATCTACTAGAGGTTAGACAACCACAATCTCGTGCAGTCATGAAGAGTCACTTTTGCTGCAGTGACATTAAAAAAATCATTGGTAAAAAAGAAATAAGATTAATAACATGTCTCCAGTTCATTCCTCTTTGGTTTTCCCAGTGCATGCAGTGATGTTTTTTTACCAATTCTTATAATAAATTATTACAAAAATAGCTTAGGACTAGCAGACTAGTGTACCTACTTAAGTTTCATTGACTTTGCTGTGGTTATCTCCATTCAACAGCACACTGCAGAATCAGTGCGTTTAGACTGTAAGCTTAGTGCCTTAGCTAGATCTTCAAGTTCAAAGTATGCTGCTGGCAGGTAAGAAATAAATTAATAGGAATAATAGCTCCTTACCATTTGTCTCTCCTTGGTATTATTAGAACAAAGATCCTCTTAAGCCAGGTTCTATTTTGGTGGTGTAAGGGAATTCTGTACAGTAAGATTTGCACTTTTTTCAGTATTAAACATTTTTAAAACAAAGAAAGGTTAGAAAGCAGAATAGGAAATATCTGCTTTGGAGGGCTTCATCACAGCTTTTAAAACTAAAGACTTCCAAAAGAAATATAATCGAAGAGGCTAATATACACATGGGCATGGGAGGATGCATACACACTTGTTAAATAAAGCAAAGGTCATGGCTTAGGATAAGATTTAATTTAAAATATTAGATTCAATAAATAACATTTAGAAATAGACGTTACATTTTGCAGCTACTCACAATTACACTCCAAACCAAAATGATGATCAGAGGGCTGGAGTACCTCTCCTACAAGGACAGGCTAAGAGGGTTGGGGCTGTTCAGCCTGGAGAAGAGAAGGCTCCGGGGTGACCTTATAGCAGCCTTCCAGTACCTGAAGGGGGCCTACAGGAAGGATGGAGAGGGACTTTTCACAAAGGTGTCTAGTGATAGGACAAGGGGGAATGGCTGTAAAATAAAAGAGGGCAGATTTTGATTAGATATTAGGAAGAAATTCTTTACTGTGAGGGTGGTGAAACACTGGAACAGGTTGCCCAGAGAAGCTGTGGATGCTCCCTCCCTGGCAGTGTTCAAGGCCAGGTTGGATGGAGCTCTGAGCAACCTGGTCTAGTGGACGATGTCCCTGCCCAAGGAAGGGGGGTTGGAACCAGATGATCTTTAAGGTCCCTTCCAACCCTTACCATTCTATGATTCTATGATTCTATGATTCTAAAAGCTGCAG
The DNA here is from genome assembly GCF_030867145.1 of Opisthocomus hoazin. Classification (NCBI taxonomy): domain Eukaryota; kingdom Metazoa; phylum Chordata; class Aves; order Opisthocomiformes; family Opisthocomidae; genus Opisthocomus; species Opisthocomus hoazin. The sequence continues at coordinate 29,298,404 of NC_134453.1, forward strand.
GAAGAAAATGGTGCCTGAAAGAAGGATCCAAACCAGAAAATATGTTAAGGGAAACTCATATGGAGCTAGCCTACAGGAATCATAGAGAAGAGATGATTTTGAAATCCCAGTCTCTACAGAGCTAACATACCTTCTCCAGAGCTGTAGGAACATCTCTCCTCTCATTTCATTTTACGTAGGTATCTGTACTCTCCCAAAAATCCACAAAACAAGCCAAACAACAAAATAGAGCAATCTGAAGAAAAGTCATTCTTGCAAACCAAGAAGCATAGTAGTCACAGCTCTGTTTCTGAGGCTGGTGTTCCTGGGAAAAAAGACCTCCAGAATTAAGAACTGTTTAGGGAGAGTTTTTGTTTTTGGACATTCATATTACACCTCATTTTAATTCCTGCTTTGGTTTCTTAAGAACTTTTAACCTTTTTTTATTGGTTCTAAACACAGTTAATTGATTATCAGAGTCACACATCCTACTCTATTCCTGTGCCTTCTAGACACAAATCCTGCCTTTAACTAAGTCATGCAACACAGGGCTGAAAACTGATCCATCCTTTGAAAAACACTCAGGAATTGTCTTAGGTGAGTCATTAGTTAGAAACATTGCACAAGGTAAGAAACATTTCACAATATGGGTTTGCTGAAGCCAATGGAATTCCACAGGAGTTAAATCTAATCTGTGAGTGGCTGACGAAAATAAAACCAACCTCTTTACCCACCAGTTCAGAATTTGAGTTGAGATTGATTACACATTGCAGCTACTCTACTTATCAGATCTTTAAAATCATTGTAGCTGCTTTGCTCAGCTTCAAAAGTTTTGCTGAAGTTTTTAGTGTTTCAAATCAGTATCTTTACATACTTCTGGAAGCGCACACAGCACAATCATGATAGGATATCCTGAAAATGGCAATCTAGATTAGTTTTAGATTCTGGTTATATCACATGGTTAATTCTTTCAATATCAGTGAAAGTATTCCAGCTTTTTTGCCTTCAATCTTTTCTTTACACTTTAGATGTAAAGGTTATATAGTTGATGCTGTAGAATGCTGGGCTTGTATTTAAACATCCTGATTAACTCTACACCTAAAGTTTAGCGATTTTGAGTAATAGGGTCAAAAGTGCATACACTTTCATAAGTAGTCCAAAGAGACAGTGGCACAAGATGTTCTTCACAGATGAATCCTATTGCAGGCACTTAGACAGTAGGGGTTGATCTGCATTGACCCTATCCAGGGGGTTGGCTGCAGCTTGCAACATGACATGTTCCCATACCTACCTCCTTGTCATCTACATAGGAGCCTTGCTGACAGTCTGCAGATGTTCATCATCGTACAGTCAACATATAAAAATGAATCGGTATTCTTATTGGAAGTGTTGTATGCTTTTCACTAAACTGTTTCACACATTTCCAGAAAAACATATAATCATAGAATAGTTTGAGTTGGAAGGGACCTGTAAAGGTCATTGTAGAAGACTGCTACAAACTGGCTTTGTCTCGACATTGGCATTGTACCATTACCTCTTCTTGACCTCTGAAGAAACCGCCACAACAACCTGCAGGAAACTACCATACTGCACTTGTGCACAGACTAGTGCGCTAAGGGCTGCCTCAGCGGGTAGCATGCCTGGCACGAACTCTGCTCTGCGCATGGGCAAACACCCCTATAAAAGGACAGCACGTGCTCCCCTGAGGGCGCTTTTTTTTTTCGTTCTCGCCGCTTTTCTCCCAGAACTTGTCCTCACTGGAACCTCAGTGCCTGCATAGAGACTGAGCTGACTGGACATTGCTGGACATCGCTGGATCCGTGGTGGTGGTAACCGATCTCCCCTGCACTCCTTTCCTCGCCTCCTGGGACTGTCTTTCTTTCTTTCTTTCTTTCTTTCTTTCTTTCTTTCTTTCTTTCTTTCTTTCTTTCTTTCTTTTCTTTCTTTCTTTCTTTCTTTCTTTCTTTCTTTCTTTCTTTCTTTCTTTCTTTCTTTCTTTCTTTCTTTCTTTCTTTCTTTCTTTCTTTCTTTCTTTCTTTCTTTCTTTCTTTCTTTCTTTCTTTCTTTCTTTTTCTCCTCCTTTCCTCCCCCCCGCTGCCTCCCCACCCAACCTCCGGTTCCCAGTTCACCAAAATAAAGTTTGCAAGGTTGCACGGCATCTGACTCTGTTTACGTCTTAATCTCATCCTTGGGATCGTATCGAAACCTCCATGACATTGGATCAGGACAGTCATCTAGTCCAACCCCCCTGCAACGAGCAGAGACATCTTCAACTAGACCAGGTCGCTCAGAGCCCTGTCCAACATGGCCTTGAATGTTTCTAGGGATGGAGCATCTGCCACCTCTCTGGGCAACCTGTTCCAGTGCCTCACCACCCTCATTGTAAAAAGTTTCTTCCATTTATCCAGTCTAAATCTACCCTCTTTTCATTTTATACCATTACTCCTTGTCCTATCACAACAGGCCCTGCTAAAAAGACTGTCCCCATCTTTCCTATAGGCCCCCTTTAAATACTGAAAGGTCGCAATAAGGTCTCCCTGAAGCCTTCTCTTCTCCAGGCTGAACAGCCCAAACTCTCTCAGCCTGTCCTTATAGGAGAGGTGCTCCAGCCCTCTGATCATTTTTTTGGCCCTCCTCTGGACCCACTCCAACAGTTCCATGTCCTTCTTGTACTGGGGGCTGCAGAGCTGGACTTACTCCAGATGGGGTCTCACCAGAGCAGAGTAGAGGAGCAGAATCACCTCCCTCAACCTCCTGGCCATCCTTCTCTTGATGCAGCCCAGGATACGGTTGGCCTTCTGGGATGCGAGTGCACATTGTTGGCTCATGTCCAGCTTCTCATCCACCAGTACCCCCAAGTCCTTCTTGGCAGGGCTGCTCTCAGTCCTTTCATCCCCCAGCCTGTATTGATACCAGGGGGTTGACCCAACTCAGGTGCAGGACCTTGCACTTGGCCTTGTTGAACCTCATGAGTTTCACATGGGCCCACCTCTCCAGTTTGTCTCCATCCTTCTGGTCTGTCATCTGCACCACTCAGCTTGGTGTCATCAGCAAACTTGCTGAGGGTGCACTCGATCCCACTATGTCATTGACGAAAATATTAAACAGCACCAGTCCCAATATGGACCCCTGAGGGACTCCACTTGTCACTGATCTCCATCCAGACATCGAGCCGTTGACCACTGCCCTCTGAATGCGACCATCCAGTCAATTCCTTATCCACCTAACAGTCCACCCATCAAATCCATATTTCTCCATTTTAGAGAGAAGGATGTTGTGGGGGACTGTATCAAAGGCTTTACAGAAGTCCAGGCAGATCACATCCATAGCTCTTCCTTTGACCACTGATGTAGTCACGCCATCATAGAAAGTCACTAGGTCGGTCAGGCAGGACTTGCCCTTGATGAAGCCATGCTGGCTGTCTCAAATCACCTCCCTGTCCTCCATGTGCCTTAGCATAGCTTCTAGGAGGACCTGTTCCATGATCTTCCCAGGCACAGAGGTGAGGCTGACAGGTCGAGAGTTCCCAGGGTCCTCCTTCCTACCCTTTTTTAAAATGGGCACAATCTTTCCCTTCTTCCAGTCACCAGGGACTTTGCCTGACTGCCATGACCTTTCAGATATTATGGAGAGTGGCTTGGCAATGACATCAGCAAATTCCCTCAGGACTCTGGGATGCATCTGATCAGGTCCCATAGACTTATGTATGTTCAGGTTCCTCAGGTGGTCCTGAACCTGGCCTTCCCTTACAGTGGGAGGGGCTTTACCCCCCTGGTCCCCATCTTGCAGTCAATAAACTTGGGAGGGGCGAGGAGAGAGGTTGCCAGTGAAGTCTGAGGCAAAAAATTTCTTGAGTACCTCAGCCTTCTCCTCGTCTGCTGATACGAGGTCACCATTTTTTTCATCAGGGGGGTACGCTTTCTTTAACCTGCCTTTTCTGGTTGAAATACTTGTCAAAGCCCTTCTTGTTATTCTTTACATCCCTTGCCAAATTAAGCTCTAGATGAATCCTTAAAGATCTGCCAGCTCTGTTCTGCTCCCTTGTCCCTGAGGACTGTTTCCCAGGGGTCCTACTGACTAACTCCTTGAAGAACTGGAAGTTGGCTTTCCTAAAATTCAGTGTCCTGACTTTACTCTTTGCCTGAACCTTATCCCTCAGGACTGTGAACTCCACCAATGCATGATCACTACAGCCCAGGCTGCCTCCAGTCTTGAGATCACTGATGAGCTCCCTTGTGTTGGTGAGCATCAGCTCCAGTATTGCATCCCCTCGGGTAGGGCTCTCTATTACCTGGATTAAGAAGTTATCCTCAATGCACTCTAGGAATCTCCTGGATTGCCTACAGCTCACCATGCTACTTTTCCAGCAGATGTCGGGGAGGTTGAAGTCCCCCAGCAGGACGAGAGACTGTGAGCGCAATGCCTCCTGGAGCTGGAGGAAGAAGGCTTTGTCAGTAGGCTCCCTTTGATCAGGTGGCCTGTAGTAGACACCATCAACAAGGTTCCCTTTGTTGCCTCTGTCTCTGATTCTTACCCGTATGCTTTTGGCCTGCCCCTCCTTCCTCGCCTGTCCCTCCTGAACAGCCTGTAGCCATTGATAGCTGCACTCCAGTCATGGGATTCTTCCCACCAAGTTTCAGTAAGGGCAATCAGGTCATAGCTTTCTAGCAGCACGGTGGCTTCCAGTTCCTTCTGTTTGTTGCTCATGCTGTGTGCGTTCGTGTAAAGGCATTTCATCTGGGCTGTTGGCCATGTCACCTTCATAGAGGAACACTCCTTGTGTCCCTTGGGGTGTTTCACAGAAGCTTCCTTGTTGGCTCCTACTACCTCAGGAGCTCCCAGCTCATCTCTGCAAGACTTTGGATGTGCTGCAGTGTCCCCAGCATTCCTCTGGGCAACAGGTTGAGGGCCCATACAAACACCCTGTCCCTCTAACCATTATGTATCAACCCACAGCTTCTCACAGGCAAACCTGCTATGCTCCCCCTCCCCCTTCACATCTAGTTTAAAGCCCTGCCAATGAGGCCCGCAAGCTCCTGAGCAAAGACCCTCTTTCCCCTTTGAGAATGGTGGCTCCCATTTGGCGCCAGCAAGCCTGGTGACATGTAGGCCATCCCATTGTCAAAAAAGCCAAAGTTGTGTCCGTGACACCAGTCACAGAGCCATGTATTAATAGATTGGGTCCCCCTGTTCCTTGCAACATTGCCGCCCACAACCGCAAGGAAGGAAGAAAAAATGACCTGTGCCCCAGATTCCCTCACTAGCTTTCCCAAGGCCCTGAAGTCTCTTTTAATCACCCTTGGGCTACATACTGCAACTTCTTCCCCACCCACGTGGAAGAGCAGTAACAGGTAGTAGTCTGAAGGCCGTACCAGGTTAGGAAGTTTCCTAGTGATATCTCTCACCCAGGCTCTTGGGAGGCAGAAGACTTTCCTATCTGTTCTCCTCAGAAAGGAGTGTCCTACAACTATGATCTGTCTTTTCTTCCTTGTGGAGGTGGTCGTAATATGGGGGGTGGGTCTTTCTGGTCTTGGCAACTCCTCTGGTGCAGATGGATCGACACCCACATCGTCCTCTGACTGGTCTTCCACAGCTAGAGCCTCATACCTATTGTGCAGAGGCACCTGGGAGGCGTGGTGGGCAAGGAGAGATTTTGCTTCCTGCCCCGATTGTGGACTTGTTTCCACTTGCTGCTTGCCTTTAAGACCCTGCCTACATCCTGATGGGAGGAGGATACTGGATCCCTTTGACCACGGCCTTTTTCTGGTGGCTGTCCCTGTTCAGGTTTCAGGGAGGTAGGAGCATAGTTCCACCAGTCTATCTCTCACTCAGACTCCCTGATGCTCCTTTAGCCTATCTACTTCCTCTCTTAGCTCTGCCACCAGGCTGAGCAGATAGTCCACCTGATCACACCTTACACAGATGTTACCCCTACTGCCATCCGTTTCCTGTGCAAGCTGGTGGCACTCCCTGCAGCTGGACACCTGGATGGCTGCGCCTTTTCCTGGGAACTCAGTCTGCGTTGATACCTCCTTTCTGGCAAGTACAGAGGATGCAGCCTTCTGCTGCGTGGACACCATGGCTAGGCTCCCTCTCACTAACTGAACTTGCTGAAATTGCCTATTGAGATGGGCAAGAGACTTTGCCCTTCTTGCACACCCTTCCTTTGCAAACTGCCACACAAACTGCTGTGGCATGCCCTGTCTGACATTCCATGCCCTGTTTGCCCGCTCTGTTTGCCACTGTTGGAAGCAGAGTTGCGTAAGTCTCAGTGGTATTTACCTCAGCTGCCCTAGACTGTGCGCCAGTTCATGGTTTAATGAAATGTCATGATTAAATGCAAACACTCTACTTAGAAACCTATTTGTGCTCCTGCCAATCCCCCTCAGGCTTATTGTCATCGGGGATCAAGTGATATTTGCTGTTTGTCAGGAGTATGTGTTTCTTGGAGATCAGCTCCTGGTCCTGCAGCCTGGAAACAAGGTTGCCATCATCCCACCAATTCGTGGAGACTGAATCTGTCCAAGCTCTGTTAGGTAGTTTTGTGGGTTTGCATGGCAAGATTTTGGTAGTGGGGGGGCTTTAAGGGTGGCTTCTGTGAGAAGATGTGAGAAGCTTCCTCCATGTCTGATAGAGCCAATGCCAGCCGGCTCTAAGATGGACCTGCTGCTGACCAAGGCCAAGCCAATCAATGACAGTGGTAGCGCCTCTGTGATAACATATTTAAGAAGGGGAAAAAAGTGATGTGGAACAGTAGTCGAGAGAGAGGAGTGAGACTATGTGAGAGAAATAACCCTGCAGACACCAAGGTCAGTGAAGAAGGAGGGAGAAGAGGTGCTCCAGGTGCCGGAGCAGACATTTTTCCTCTGCAGCCCGTGATGAAGACCATTGTGAAGCAGGCTGTCCCCCTGCAGCCCATGGTGGTCTGTGGTGGATCAGATCTCCACCTGCAGCCCATGGAAGACCCCGCGCTGGAGCAGATGTATGCCTGAAGGAGGCTGTGACCCTGTGGGGAGCCCATGCTGCAGCAGGCTCGTGGCAGGACCTGTGGACCCGTGGAGAGAGAGGAGCCCATGCTGGAGTAGGTTTACTGGCAGGGCTTGTGACCCCATGGGGGACTCACGCTGGAACAACCTGTTCCTGAAGGACTGCACCCCGTGGGAGGGACCCATGCTGGGGCAGTTTGTGAAGAACTGCATCCTATGGGAAGGACTCACAATGGAGAAGTTTGTGGAGAACTGCCTCCCGTTGGAGGGACCTCATGCTGGAGCAGGGGAAGAGTGTGAGGAGTCCTCCCCCTGAGGAGGAAGGAGTGGCAGAGACAATGTGTGATGAACTGATGGCAACCCCCATTTCCCTATCTCACTGCGTCTCTCGGGGGGAGGAGGTAGAAAATTGGGAGCAAAGTCAAGCCCGGGAAGAAGGGAGGGGTGGGGGGGAAGGCCTTTTAAGTTTTTATTTCTCATTATCCTACTCTGATTTTATTGGTGATAAATTAAACTCTTTTTTTCCCCTCCCCATGTTCAATCTGTTTTGTCTGTGACAGTAGTTGGCGAGTGATCTCTCCCTGTCCTTATCTCGACCCACGAGCCTTTCATCATATTTTCTCTCCCCTTTCCAGCTGAGGTGGGGGAGGGATAGAATGTCTTTGGTGGGCACCTGGCAGTTATCCAGGCTAAACTATAACAGGTAGGTATCACTTCTTGCTTAGTTTCCTATGGAGTGTCATCCTGTGCTAAAATATCTCATGGATTCTGTATAATCTCCCTATAATCTTTTTTTTGTTTGTTTAGGTTCAGAGATGTGACTGCAATTCTTTCCTTCCACCCCCAGTATCGTTTTGATAGAGCATAACTTGTGTTTCATGCTGGAGACAGCCATTGTGCTGACCAAAAATATAAGCTGGTGCACCAGTAAATGATTAATGCATATGTAGTAAATGGAAGAAAATTGTCAGAGAAGTCAGGCATTGTTTAGAATTTGAATTTTAGGTCTTGATATTCTTTAGTAGTTGTTTCTGGCTGTCAGTAGATATCCAGCTTGCCTAAATAAGATAATAATGAAAACCCTCCTGCCACTTTTCAATAGAAAAGATGATACAGAAAAAGAATTGACCATTGCTTAAAAAAAAAAAAACAAAACCAGATGTTTTTTTTGTTGCTGTCAAAGGAACAGGTGTCCTTAGAATAGCTTTATTTCTTTACATGCTTTCAAGTGCCAGTGCATGTATTTACTGCAGTTTGTTCCATTGCTGCTGCTCAAAATACTTCTTTTCCTCCTCATTCTTAGATGAACTGATGACTGGTTTCTACTCAGAGAAATTAGATGTGTCTCCTGTGTCACTGAAACAGACCAATAGTATGAGGACCTGAATGTCCTAAAGAGCATATTAAACTTTAGGATTATAACCCTAATCTTTGTTTATCAGAAATCTCTATTTTAAACTGTGTTTGATTTCAGGATAAAATAGGGAGGAGGGCTGACAATTTTATCACAAATTTACTAGCACAGTGATCCATGCTGGTTGATTGTACTATTAAACTGGAGCCTCGCACTAGTTCTAGTTTCATCCTACTGGACCAGACTTCGCTACCAGGAAGGAACCCATATGCATTAAAAAACAGGTCATCACTTGATATTTGCAATTAATATTCTCTCAGCAAGTCTGCTGAGAAGTGAATTTGCCACGGAGACTGGTCTCTTGGGGTAAGTAGATGGTGCATGTTTTCTGAATAAACTGGGGCATCAGCACTGAATAAAAGGCAGCTAGTAAATGCTAGTATCGCTAAACCAAACAGAGTCTGGTTTCAGCCTTTCTAGTGAGCTATGGACATAAGTGAAGATGTGCCAAAAGATTTTATCCAGCTCAAGTCTGAAAAGCTTTCTGTAGATGAAGTGTGAGAGCTGATCATTTCACCACACTGAGGGGCAGTGTGTCTGTTCGTTGTTGAGTTTAATGATTCTGAGCTTGATCTCTGGGTGTGTTAATAGTCTAATAAATGGAACCTAGATTGTCCACACCCCAAACTCACGCTTCTCAAATAAATAAATTCCTGGACTGAACCCAGGATGTTTAGAAAATACATTCCAAATTATTTAGAACAAGACCATGGCAGCTCTTAAACAGTCGCATTGGGAAAAAGTGGTGAGAAGCTTCCCTGCTGGTGTGGCTATCCTAGGGCTGAACAGAACAGCAGCTCTGGAGTACAGGACTGCTTGGAAGCTATTCTCCCATGCCCTCGGACACAGTTTATTCAAGGTGGGAAGTGGGATGTTGTGGCTATGCAAACCACAGGTCCACACCTGTATGAAAGGTGCTGCAACTCAGATCTTGATTGAAAGAAAAGTGCTATTTTACCCATGGGCTGGTGAAGGTTAAGGCTGATTGCTCTTTCCTGTTGCTTAGTGTACATGGTACAGATCTTGAAACCCCTTTGTGCTCAAACCTTAGTGCCACTGGGCTCCTAAATACTGAGCACTTAAACATTACATGCACAAATGCAATAATAGCACCTTAGCAGTTACCACAGAAGATGTCCCAGCCTTGGGCATTACAGATTGCAGACTTGTGTAATCTGTAGACTAAATTCTTCCTTGTGTATTATAGATTTCTCTTGTTCAAAGAATCTCTTTACACAGCCATGATTAGGGGAGGTCATTTATGTTTGCACAGTGCTGACCTTGGCTGTAGTGGGAGATCCTGGGTTTTACTCAGTATTTATTGGTGATTTTGGTTGATAACTTATTTGTGTTTAGGTACTATGAGAAACAATTATGAAGGGAAAAAAGTGATTCACTTAGAGTATGAAGTGTATACTTCAGTGGCAGAGACTGAAATAAAATCTTCAGAGATGTTAGAAATGGCCATCAGTCAAATATATTGCAGTACACCATAGATTTGGTTATGTATTGCTAGACCACATACTTCTGCAAGTGGAATATCAATCCTCGTCTGGTGCATGGTTGTGCTTGCACAGTTGCAGGATGTGCAGGAGTCTATAGAAACTGTAATGCAGTAAAGCTGGCTGCAGGATCAAGTTCTCACTGCACAGCTAAGTTTCAGAAACAGTCTTTTTCAAAATGTGTTTTGGTAGTGTTTGCTGGAATCCATATTTAGACTGCAGGAACCTTGATTCTGGTGTGATGGTTTGAAAGTGTGGAGCAGGGATTAAAATCTCATTGCTGGGAAGGGGATGCTGTTGGTTTTTTGCTTTTTTTTGAAGACATGAAGTTGGCACCACTTTTTTTTTTCTTCTTTCTGCCATTGAGGTGCCACAGAATGTTGTTTTCTTATTGCCAGATTTAAGTCAAATTATGCCATAGGAAATCTGAAAGCTTAGACTATGGGGAGGGGGAGAGGCATGGTAATTGCTAGCCATGCTTGTAGGAGAACCTCCTATTGTTCCTTGAGTCTTGGATAAGCATATTCTGGTGGGTTTAAAACATGGAATACTAGTGTCTGACATACTCTCAACCCTTCACTGTTCATTAGATTTCTCGCTGAAACTAGCAGGATTTGCAGAGTGTGTTGCAAATGCTCGTTTCCTTTTCTCTCAGCAGAAGGAACTTAGGAGGTGATCACAAAGGGTAATATTAGCCTCTGAGGGGTAATTTCCTTAAATTTCCTCTATAGTCAACAGAGAGAGAAATTCTCTCAAGGGCAGCTCAAAGCATTTAAGCTTAGATTATTCCCCTGAGCTGTTTGCTAGAGGAGTCTTACTGTAGAGGGAGAGTTGAGAGGCAGCTTTTGGGAATACTACCCTTGCGAGGAGTAAAACAAAACCTTGTGCTACTTCTATTAACTAAGTTTGGAAAAAACAACAAACCAAACAGGAAAAACTTCATAATTTGAAATGAGAATTTGTCAAAATTTAAGTTTCATTGCAAATTCTGCATAGTTCGAGGGACTTAATTTCTTCTTTCACAAATTCTTGTGCAAACTGAGATGACTTCTCAGGTTTTCAGGTAAGAACTGGTGGTTCCTGTCTTGTTATTGTTCATTATTAAGCCAGCTTCCAGTGAGTTTCCTATGCATTATTGCAAGTTAGCAATTTTCTCCTCTTAATTCCATAGACTTTATTTAAAAAAAAAAGAATAGACAAAAAAAGCCTATGTCTGGTGGATTTATTTATTTATTGTAAAGCATGGAATTCTCACATCTGATACTGATTTTGGTTGTGGTTTTCTTTCTTTTAAAAAGTGTATAATCTTTTGGACGTGACTTGACACTTGCTCAGTATAAACGAGTCATGAATGAGACATGGCCACAACTTTTGGGTGCTCTTGATGTTAAGCATTAGCGAAAGCTGCTGTTGTTCCTCTTCTCTCCCTAGTGTGGTTCCAATAAATGAAGCAAGTGTAATTATTGTAGTCTCCTCTCCATACAGAGCAGAATCCCTTGAAGCTGTAATGTACTACATCAACACCTTAAAAGCGTCTGTCCCAATATGGAAAAAGGTATGTTTGGGACAAATTTGGTTCTAGGCCTGTGCCAGAGTCTTAGATGACTGGGTTGGAAGCTGCTGCTGCCCTTAAGGGAAGGAGCTGAAGCATTATGAGCAGCAGTTGCTCCTGACAGGATGCCGATGTCTCGCACCAGTGAGTTTCCTCTAATGCAGCCAGGCCCACCTGTGGCAGGAAGGGCACCTGGGAGGCCCTCCCTTGCCTGTAGCATCCAGCTCCTTTTCGTCTTAATTCCATCCTGGGGTCAAAGTGAAGGAGCCCTGAGCTCTCCTCTTTTAGGTGGCAAAAGTTCAGTTTTGCACAGGCTTTTGGAAGAGCCTTGAGTCAACTCTGCTTTGGACAGCATTGCAGTTTGCAAGTAAAAGTGGCATTTCTTGTCTTTCTGTTTTCCCCTCATCCCTGTGGCCTTGAGAAAGCACAAAGCATCAAGCAACAGCACACGATGAAAGGATGTGCAGAGGTCCCAAAGCTAATATGGGCACACAACAATGTGTGGCGAGACCAGCCTAGGTCTGGAAAGAGTCTCATTGCGTAACAAGTGTTGCATGCAAGTAATGAGCATTACATCTGCCTTCTCTCCCAGGCAAAACTTGGCATGTGGTAACAGTGATGTTCTCTGCATTTCTCCACTTTTCTGATACCTCTTTCAGGAGACTGGAGTTCTGTGGTCTCAGAAAGAATAATCAGGGGCTCAGAGCCCTGCTGAATTTACTGCTTAGGACTGGACTGCTGCTGGGTAGTCCAGTCTGTCCTGAAGATATACTTACTGTATTTTCAGTATTGTTGTAATTTTTATTTTTTTAATATCGACATTTTATATACACTTAAATACTGTCATTCCTAAATATGATGGTACAGCAGGTTAACATAGCAACATGTGAATAGGGCAGTGTTTCAGACATGAGTGCTGTGTACTCTATAGCTTTTACATCATTTCTTCTAGATCTCTTTCCTGAAGTGACTTCAGCATAGATGGGCCCTTCTAAATTTAATGGGGTTCAGCCCAAGGTTCAGGATTTGCCCAGTCAATATGTTCTAAGGATGCTGTCCACTTTTGTATTTTGCAGCTAAGTGTTGTGTAGTCCTGTTGTGATCAGTAAATAGCAGAAGGATGGCTGTTGAGTTGTTTGGCCTGGCTTGTGACTATGTAGCAGAGTCCCACAGTATTTCCCTTTTGTTTATATTTCCAGGATATTTATGAGGACGAATATTCCTGGAAAGAAAACAAGGAATGCTTTTGGGCAAATTCAGAAAAATAACTCTGCTCTTTTTAAAATAAAGTGTTACTGTTCCTAATGAGCATAGCCGTTCAGCTTTGAGTTGTTTTTACAGAGAATCTATATGATTTTAAGCAGTTGTAATAGACATTTCAATCTGAAGAATTTAATTAGGACTGAATGAAATTAATGAGTAATAAGTAGGTTTTTAAAATGTTCTTGACTCTCCTTTGAAATCATCTCTTTGTACTTTTAAATATGGAGTCAGTTTTTAAAACAATCATCTTCTCTAAAATTTTTGGTTGCAACGTATTTAGTTAGTCCTCTGTGATATATATTGCTTTAATGCCTTTATATTGGTAGTCTGTGTTCACTGTCTGTATGGGAAGTCACAACAGTACAACTGGATTTTTTTTTTAAATCTCAAAATCCTGAATTTAATTTTATATAAATGCAGAATTAGGTTGCAAGGTTTATGCTATTTTGACATTCTTGTAACATGAAAGCTATTTGAAGTAGATTAAACATTTTGGTACAGAGAAGAAAATATAAACTATACCCCAGAGTTATTACCTTTTTATTAGTGGTTACTTTCCAGTAGCTGTGTCTCTCAGAAACATTTTTACTGTGCAGCTGATATTACAAGTCCACTAAATTAAAAAAAATGTGGACAGAGCTTGATTCAAAAATAGATCTAATACTCTACCAGCAACAAACTTCGATTAGCAATAACATGCAAACCTGTAGCTACTTAATGATGTCTAGACACGATGTTGTGGTTTAGCCCCAGACGGCAACAAAGAACCAAGCAGCCGCTCTCTCACTCCTCACCCCTGGTGGGATGGGGAGAATAGGAAGAAAAAGGCAAAACTTTCGGGTCAGGATAAAGACGGTTTAACAGAACAGAAAAGGAAGAGAACAATAACAACAATAATACTGATAAAAAGAATATATAAAGCAAGAAATACACAGTGCCATTTTCTCACTGCCTGATGCCCAGTGCGCTCCCAAGAAACAATTACCCTCTTCTGGCAAGCTCCCCCACTTAAGTCCTGAGCATGATGTCACATGTTATAGAATATCCCGTTTCTTTCACTACTTTGGGTCAGTGGTCCTGGCTGCATCCAATCCAAGATTCTTGTGAAAATTAACCCTATCCCAGCTGAACCCAGGACATTATCCACCCCTTATTCTATACCATCTGCGTCATGCGCAGGTCCCACATTATCCAATTAGTCACCACCACTTTTCCTGTCTTTGAGTTATATAGACACACATATACTCCTGGCCAGAAGGAGTAGGGAAGTGATCGTCCCCCTTGTCGCATTAATTTGGCAGAAAATAAACCCCCTTGCTTTCTAACGCTCTTCACCGAAGTGAGAGGCTAGGTGTGGCTAGGTTTAAATTCTGAGTGCTGTCCAATTTGCCACTACCAGTCCAGTCGCGTTTAATATGTATATTAAACTACCATGATTCTGGATACACTAATAGCTGTCTGCACCTTCAGTCCAGTCGTGCTCATGAACTAGCACGGCCACATTTGGTCGCGTTCAGTGAGAAACTGTGACAACTGGCTACTTAAACAAAGCAGTTTTATTTACGCAACAGATATGTAGGTTTTTTGAATTGCCGGTGATAGTGACTGTCTGCAAGAAAGCACATGCAAATATAAAATGCGTGAAAAGGTTATAAATAATACAGCCTGGCTATAAAAATTAGGGAGTAACTATTCCCGAGAAAAGCGCTTAGTTTGAGTCTCACCCAAGGTGTCCCAAGGAGGGGAGAAGCAAGGCTCAGCCCGTCAGCCAATCCCGGCTGTCCAAGGCAGTCTGAGGTGGAGTTTCCCTTGACTTGCTCACAGTGTTACCTTCTTCTCCTCTGAAAATCCCCCATTTCCCTGGCTATTTTTATATCTTTTCTACATTTAAGGTGGAGTTTGAGTGACTGTAGTCATACATACCTTTTATCATGATTGGTGTAAAATTCTCTCGCTTCACATTTAAAGGTATAGTTTACGAAAAATCGAGAGTGCAGACTCGAACAGGGGTGGTCGCACCTCGGAGGCAGGTAGCCTTCAGGATGGAGGTGTGGTTTGGTATTAAAATGATATTAAAACGAGCAAAGTTCACGAGAGGGTAGCACTTTGGCAAGGTTTTGAAAACCTGTTGGCTCAGGGGGCCAGATGAGCTGCTTATCAGTTCTAGAGGACTATTTCTTCCCGCTTTATCATCACGGAGCATGGCCACGGAGTCTCCACTCTGCTCCATCCTCTATGGTACATTGCAGGGAGTTGCTGTGTTAGTGGATTCCTCGCATGCCTGCTGCAGCTGTGTCCCATCCTCAGAGCTCCTTTTGATTTCATGCTTTTCCTCAATGGGTGAACACTGCTATGTTTTTCATATAAACCTTAATTTTCACATGTAAAACCGTAATTCTACTAATAATTCCACACCCCTGTACTCGGCATTGGTGAGGCCACACCGCGAGTACTGTGTTCAGTTTTGGGCTCCTCACTACAAGAAGGATATTACCCTCAGCAAGTTCGCTGATGACACCAAATTGGGAGGAGTGGTGGATACACCGGAAGGCTGTGCTGCCATTCAGCGTGACCTGGATAGGCTGGAAAGCTGGGCAGAGAGGAACCTGATGAGATTCAACAAGGGCAAGTGCAGGGTCCTGCACCTGGGGAGGAACAACCCCATGCATCAGTACAGGCTTGGGGCAGACCTACTGGAGTGCAGCTCTGCGGAGAGGGACCTGGGTGTCCTGGTGGACGACAGGTTAACCATGAGCCAGCAGTGTGCCCTGGCTGCCAAGAAATCTAATGGGATCCTGGGATGCATTAGGAGGAGTGTGGCCAGCAGGTCAAGGGAGGTTCTCCTTCCCCTCTACTCTGCCCTAGTGAGGCCCCATCTGGAGTACTCTGTCCAGTTCTGGGCTCCCCAGTTCAAGAAAGATGAGGAGCTACTGGAGAGAGTCCAGCGGAGGGCTACAAGGATGATGAGGGGACTAGAGCATCTCTCCTACAAGGAAAGGCTGAGGGAGCTGGGCTTGTTCAGCCTGAAGAAGAGAAGGCTGCGAGGGGACCTAATATATGCTTATAAATATCTAAAGGGTGGGTGTCAGGAGGATGGGGCCAAACTCATTTCAGTGGTGCCCAGTGACAGGACAAGGGGCAATGGGCACAAATTGAAGCACAGGAAGTTCCATCTGAACATGAGGAAGAACTTCTTCACTCTGAGGGTGACAGAGCACTGGAACAGGCTGCCCAGGGAGGTTGTGGAGTCTCCTTCTCTGGAGATATTCAAGACATGGCTGGACAAGGTCCTGTGCAGCCTGCTGTAGGTGACCCTGCTTCGGCAGGAGGGTTGGACTAGATGACCCACAGAGGTCCCTTCGAACCCCTACCATTCTGTGATTCTGTGATTCTGTGATTGAGGTGCTGGAGAGTGTCCAAAGAATGGCAACAAAGCTGATAAAGGGTCCACAGAACAATTATTCTGAGGAGCGGCTAAGGGAACTGGGATTGTTTAGTCTGGAGAAGTGGAGGCTGAGGGGGGACCTAATTGCCCTCTACAACTACCAGAAAGGAGGTTGTAGTGAGGCAGGTGTTGGTCTCTTCTCCCAGGTAACTAGTGATAGGACGAGAGGCAATGGCCTCAAGTTGCGTCAGGGGAGGTTTAGATTAGATATTAGGAAAAAATTCTTTACTGAAAGAGTGGTCAGGCATTGGAATAGGCTGCCCAGGGAGGTGGTGTGTTGCGGAGGATGAACCGGACTCGACACGATGATCAATGTGATCAGGTACAAGCCGTTTATTAGCCTCAGATAGCTCACTTTTATATTCCCCATTACATACGCGGCAATCCCCCATTGGCGATAATCAATTTAACTCACATAGTAACTCTAGTCTGATTGGTGTGTTCACTTCTTCACGCGCTGTGCTCGTGGCCTTCTTGCAGGCAGCAAGTTCCTCTTCGGCATCCGGGAGTTGTTTGTCTCTGCATTCTTACTTCCTCATTCCAACCGCAGTTTGTCCTCTGGATGCCCTTGCGGCCTTATGCTAAGGCTCTGCGGCCTTAGGCTAAGGCTTCATGGCCTCATAGAGAAATGCTGGATTGCTCACATGTCCCCAGTCCTTTAATGCTTCATCCTCCACAAATCCCCCTTCTTTGTTTTGAGCAATCCAGGCCTGGTTGAAGACTTTAAACATCAACTTCTTTATGCAGCTTAAAGCACAAGCTACAATTCCTAAAAACACAATAATTGCTACTGAAATAACAATACCTTGTTTAATCAATTCCCTTATCCACCCTGACAGACCCCAAGAAGTCAGCCAACTGTCAAACGGTGATGTATTGTATGTAATATGCTCTGTTCTTTCCCGCAAGACAGCTAGCTGTTGGTGAATACTTTGAGAGTCATCAGACAGGTTCATGCAACACATCCCCTTAAACTCTTGACATCCATGACCTTGTGCAAGCAACAAGAAATCAATAGCTGCTCTATTTTGTAAAACTGCATGGCGAACGCTACCTACAACCATTAATAACTGCGTTAATATCTCTGATGTGGTATTAAACTGCTTCAAGCTCCAACAAGCTAATTTTTTAAGAATATTCCAATTCCTGGTGGCAGCGCCCCCAGGGAGGAAAAAGGATAACGCTACTGTTTCGGCTACAGACCCCAGCTGTACATTGTCATCACATTCTGGATCAAAGTGTTCAAGACTTCGCTTACTTCGAGTTTTATTGAGACTCAAGAAATCTCTGATACGTGGGGTGAACAATGTTAGCTTTCCTATGTAACACGGACCTCCTACTGGGTGAACAGGAACCCCTCCCCACGCGCGATCTCCGCAGATGAGGAAATATCCTGATGGCAACAGGAATCCCCCTGAGGTATTAACCGCAAACCTTCCCATGGTGTTTAGCGAAAAATTCCAATGCATTGAATTCCCACTTACATTTTGATAACCTATAGTATACGGCCTTTCACCTTGGCTATGTATCCAAAGATGCCACGGATCTCTGAAATC
Organism: Opisthocomus hoazin; assembly: GCF_030867145.1. Classification (NCBI taxonomy): domain Eukaryota; kingdom Metazoa; phylum Chordata; class Aves; order Opisthocomiformes; family Opisthocomidae; genus Opisthocomus; species Opisthocomus hoazin. The sequence continues at coordinate 29,316,101 of NC_134453.1, forward strand.
AATCACTCCTGTGCCATTCCATGGCAACCACTGTGACAAAGTGCTGCAATTTGGCTGGTTAGACACATTTGCCCATTGAGCGGGTGCCATGGAACCTAGCAGCTCTAGCTCTTGCAAAGGAAGGGAACTAGAGTGATTTAAATGTGTTACGATCCACTGCTGTAAAAAAAGCACTCTGTATCAGTGGCACATCACTGCTCCATATACATTCACCATTCTCTGACCTATTTTGCCTGGATTTTTTATATAAATCATTCAGGTCATTCATACTCCCATTCACAAACTCCTTAAACTCGTCCCCATTCATGATAGGATAGCCAATAAGGCGTGTGCGAAAAGGATCTCCTGGGGTAGCTAAAGAAAGGCAAAAATCCATCTGACCTGTTTGATTGGCCCAGGTTACCCACATATTCTGCCTTACGTCGATGCGATGAATGGCTCCTGTGTTCCCAATAAATGGGCAAAGGCATACCATTATCCCTAGCGCGATGGCTGTTGGCATCCTTGTCTCTTTCCAAACCGTCATAGACACCGTCTCTTCGTTTTCTCCCATTCTGTTTTTGACACTGTCCAGATAGCAGGTACCGGGTTATCTTTACTGCACTCGAGCTTATCTATCAGGACAGTTCTTGCCCTTACGTTCACTAATCTTACCCAATCTGCTCTAGCCAGGTGATATTTCTCACTGTCTATGTTTTCATGTCCAGCAACAATTAGCACACGAACAGTGTCGATTTCCCTTTCCGTGCATTGATCACACCAGCGTTGTGCACGTGCTACCCTACACCACCACTGTTTCCAACAGACATAGCAATTACACAAAACCCATGGATTACACGCCTTACAATAGTTACACTTAATTGTTTCAGTATGTGCTTCCACACCAGCGTCCATTAATCTTTCTTTTCCAAAGCCTGGACATCTGCGCCGTTGTTATCTCTACCAGGACTTTTCCACAGACGGACCCACTGAGCAGGAACCCACCTTACTCCGTTATCTGTAAGCAAGCACATATAACCTCTACCAGTTAATTTCACTTCGGCTGGTCCTTCCCATTTTCCTGTTTGCAAATTCTTAAACTGGACCAACACCTTTTCCTGCTTATGTTCCCCTTCCATCAACACCCTGTGATGTATTAATGCTGGCGGTTCCTTCCTTTCCCCTGTCAAATGTAAAAAATTCAAGACGTACAATGCTTTGTTCAGTCGTTCCTGTGGCATACTCCCAGTCTCCCTCCTTTTTTGTTTATGCAATAATTGTTTCAATGTGTGGTGTGCTCTTTCTACCATGGCTTGTCCTGTGGGATTATGTGGGACACCTGTGGTATGGCGGATGCCCCAGAGTACACAAAACTGAGCGAATTTTGTTGAGGTGTATGCCGGACCATTGTCTGTTTTTATCTCTGTTGGAATCCCTAGCACCACAAAACTAGCATATAGATACTTCATTACATGCCGTGTGGTCTCTCCTGACTGCGCAGATGCCCAAATGGCCATGGAAAATGTGTCAATCACTACATGTACGTACTTTTGACGTCCAAACTCTGGTACATGCATGACATCCATTTGCCATAGCTGTAAGGATCGTAGACCTTTGGGGTTTACTCCCACTCTGAGACCTGGACTTATATTCTGGCAGTCTGGACAAGACTTCACAATTCCTTGAGCATCATGCAAGGGAATATGAAACTGTCTCGATAATACCTTCGCGGACTGATGGAAAAATTCATGGGCGTTGTGCGCCTGAGCAAAGCTATCTGTGGGTGGACCCATCCGCGTCGGCATAACAAGCTGATCTGCACGATGGTTTCCTTCTGCAAGGCCCCCTGTCATCAAATGGCTGCGAATATGGGTTATAAAATATGGCACTGTTCTATTGTTTAGCATAACTAACAACTGCTGCAACATTCTATACAAATGTCTATTGGATACTTCTTTGAGCATAGCACGCTCTAAACGCAACACTACTCCTACTACATATAAAGAATCAGAAACAATATTGAATGGCTGCATATTCCACTGTGCAAGAGCCCAAACAACCGCTTTGAGCTCTAACGTTTGTAGTGAATCCTGTAAGTCCCCTGTTAGGTCCGGGTGCGTCTCGATAGCTTTATAAAGTCAGTCAACAAACTGCGCAAACTGCTCATTTTGTCCCTGCTTAATATGTGCAAAAGCATTAGGCTGACCCATCTCCTGCACTGAAAGAATTGCTTGTAATGCAAGTTGCTGCGACAGCTGTAACACCTGCGGCATAAATCCTAACTGCATCTCTCCATCCGCAAAAGGACCCTGTCCGGTAAGCATTTGTGATTGGATGCCATACAATGGATCATTTTGATCCCGAGGCCATGCAGCCTCTTGATCACACAATCGCGACCACACCCTGTGGAATAAAAGTTGTTGTGAGGGAGTCAGTACGATTTCAGCAATTTGTAAAACGTCCATAGGAAGTAACCGATCAGCAGTAAAAATATACTTTAGCATTTGCTGGGTTACCGGTGATCTTAACCCATTCTGCATTACTGAAGTCTTAATTTTCTCCAATAACTTCCAATCAAATGCTTCCCATTTCGATCCCCCGCCCACCCCCGTCACCACTGGGTATGCTGCAACAGACGTGATGATTTGTCCCTCCAGTAGCGCATCTTGAAAAACTCCTTTCCATCACTGTCCAGGATGCGTCTCTCCAGCAGGTGGCAGCACAGGATTAAATAAGTGGCTGGGTAAGGGTGCAGCAGGCGGCAGCGGTAACTGTGGTGCTGGCAGTAACAGCGGCTCTGGGGGGGGGTGGCAGCTCAGGATTCCAGTCCGACTGGATCGGATTCCCCTTCGTCGGCTCTGCCTGCACTGGTGGCCTAAGCGTCTCACCGGCCCTCGGCAAAGGTGACCGCAACGACAAGTCCTTTAACTGCTGGCTGATCTCCTGCAGTACCTGTTTAAGCGAACTGTCTTCCTCCGTCCCCGACTCCCTTCCCCCGTCTGGGGACCCTGGTCGGGTCGGCGATAGTTGTGGGTATATCCTTTCAGGCTGAATTTCCTCGCTGGCCCTTTCAGCTAACTCCCCTTCACATGTCTCTGCCACCGTTGTTTCCCTGTCCGCCCATATAGGTGGCATCCGTATGCGGTTCTCAAACAAATTCGGCGCTTCATTGGCAAGCATCGTAGCACTTCCCGACACTGGCAGCGTTGCAGGGGTCAGGGCAGCAAAAGCAGACATGGCAGCGGTTCTTTCGCTTTTCATTTCTCTCAAAGTCTCTTTTACTAACCGCCACAGCGTAGAATAATGGCCTGCGGTCTTATCCCCGCTACTGATCTCCTCCCATAGGCTTTGTCCTATGGCTTCCCAGGTGGGCAGCTCAAATGGGGCTCCAACCCCGGGGATCAAGTTACGCTCTCGTGCCCACAGCAGTAACTCTTTCAGTACTTTTGCATCGTAGGAGACCCCTCTCTTAGAGAGTATATGCTGGAGGAGCTTCACCACTGCGCTTTCCTCCTTTGTTAGCGTGGACCCCATCTCCTCCCCAACCACTCACCTGTTCCTGGTGAGATCCTCACGGGGATAATCGTCCCGTCTTAATCGGAGCGCGCTTCTTCTTCCCGGTCCGATGGGCACTTCGGACCGAAGCCGCCGGGGCAGCAGCTGTTATCGGTTGGCTTCTCCGCCTTTGGTCGCCTCCTTCTACCTCCAGACGGATCCTATCGCCTGAAGTCTTCGGGGCACACAAGGGTCCCTGTTCGGGCGCCAGATGTTGTGGAGGATGAACCGGACTCGACACGATGATCAATGTGATCAGGTACAAGCCGTTTATTAGCCTCAGATAGCTCACTTTTATATTCCCCATTACATACGCGGCAATCCCCCATTGGCGATAATCAATTTAACTCACATAGTAACTCTAGTCTGATTGGTTTGTTCACTTCTTCACGCGCTGTGCTCGTGGCCTTCTTGCAGGCGGCAAGTTCCTCTTCGGCATCCGGGAGTTGTTTGTCTCTGCATTCTTACTTCCTCATTCCAACCGCAGTTTGTCCTCTGGATGCCCTTGCGGCCTTATGCTAAGGCTCTGCGGCCTTAGGCTAAGGCTTCATGGCCTTATAGAGAAATGCTGGATTGCTCACATGTCCCCAGTCCTTTAATGCTTCATCCTCCACAGTGGTGGAGTCCCCATCCCTGGAGGTGTTCAAAAAATGTGTAGATATGGCACATCAGGACATGGTTTAGCAGGCATGGTGGTGTTGGGTGCATGGTTGGACTTGATGATCTTAGAGGTCTTTTCCAACCTTAATGATTCTATGATTCTATGACTCTGTATGGGGGCAACTGATACCAGCATGGGCTGGTTTTCTGATTCAGCAGGAATTCCCGTCATCAAGGTTTGAGTAGCTACAGTCACTGTCGCAGGGGTTGGGGTAGCTGTGACACCCTTTGCAGCGGTTGGGGTAGCCGCAGTGCCTGTCAGTCTGTTTTCTCTCTCTTCCCCTTGAGAAAACTGAATAGTGTTGAACAGGGCTTGGTAGGCATGGGCCAGACCCCAGCACATTGCAGTAATGTGTGACTCCCTGGAATTCCCAGGGCAATAGCATACTTTTTCCAAATATTCTACGAGTTTTTCAGGTTTCTGCGCTTGTTCAGGTGTTAAGTTCCAAAACACTTGAAGTGCCCACCGTTCTAGGCATTTTCCCATGCTATTCCACACACCTCGCCACTCATAACTGTCCATCAGATCTCTGGGCGATATTCTTAAATAGTTTTTTAACCCTAAACAGGACCTGAAATACATTCAGGAGACATAGCAACAGGAGCATGAGCATCCCACGGATATTCAAAATTCTCAAAAGTGTTTGTATCTAGCCTTGAATAGAAAGGAGGGATGAAAGAGTGGGGGAAAGTATCCCCTCCTGTCTTCCCCATAGATTGGGTGCAATTATTAATAAATTCTGAGAGATAGCATATGAGGTACAGGCATGACAGCAATGCTGCATACAAATATTAGATAACATCATGCCCAGTGATGTTATCATATCATAAGTCAATATTACACAATACAGAAAAATGATAATCCTGATCCTTTCTCCATAATGAATACATACAGCAAGTAAGGATTTACATACCACAACCATGTGACCAAACAAAGCAATGTTGTGAGCAGCGACTATTTAACTAATGATGTAATAAATGTGCATAGCGAATTATAGCCAAGTTATTTTAACACATTTGGTTAGACCTGCCATTATCCAAATCCTTTGTGCCCTACGTTGGGCAAAAAAGGACTGTTGTGGTTTAGCCCTAGCTGGCAATGAAGAACCACGAGGTCACTCAATTGCTCCTATCCCCCCCCAGTGGGGAGAAAAATTGGAAGAAAAAGTCAAAACTCGTGGGTTGGAATACAGACAGTTTAGCAAAACAGAAAAGGAAGTGAACAATAGCAATAACACTGATAAAAAGAATATATAAAGCAAGAAATGCACAGTGCAATTTTCTCACTGCTCAGTGCCCAGTGCGCTTCTGAGTAATGATTAACCTCCCACTTAAGTCCTGAGCATGACATCACATGGTATCGAATATCCCATTTGTTTGGCTAGTTTGGGTCAGTGGTCCCGGCTGCATCCCCTCCCAGCTTCTTGTGAAAATTAACCCTATGCTAGCCGAACCGAGGATACATGATTAATATTGAAGGAGCATTTTTGGCTGTGTAATTATATGGTGCTAAAGGGAAAAAAGCACCAGCTGTTACTACAAAAAGGCAACTCTAAGAATAAGTTTAATTAGTTTTAGTAGTTTGACTTCAGACAGGTTAGGATTCAAAGTCATCAAAATGGATTAGTTTTTCCAAAGGAAAGTGCATCTTTTGAACTTTTTGCAGTTTATATATGTATTTATATTTGCATTTATGATTTTAATACAGTTTTTCTCTTTTTACTGTTTTGAAACCTAGTTAAAGAGAAAAAGACTGATATAGTATGCCTGTGCTTCCACTGGAAGCAACGAGTTGCTCATCTGAGTAAGGTAATTTTATTTATATTGTTATTCATGCAGAAGCATGGTTAAACTGTGCTTATTAGCTTACTGATGCACTTTCCTCAATGGAAGTGAGCAAGTCCTTGCTCTGCAGGACAGCAGCTGCTCCTTGTGTGCATACACATACGAAGCCTCCAAATCATGTGGGACCTGTTATCTAGGAGGAACTGAGAAAGTTCAAGTGTGGTGGATTGACCTTGGCTGGACGCCAGGTGCCCACCAAGCCTCTCAATCATTCCCCTCCTCAGCAGGATGGGGCGGGGGGGAAATAACATGGGAAAACTCGTGGGTCAAGATAGAGGAAGTTTAATAAAGCAAAAGGCCACGTGCGGAAGCAAAGGAAAACAAAAGATTTATTCTCTCCTTCTCATCAGCAGGTGATGTCCGGCCACTTCCTGGGAAGCAGGACTTCGGTACATGTAGCAGTTACTCCAGAAGACAAATGTCGTAAAAACAAATGCCGCCCCTTCCTCCTCCTTTCTCTCAGCTTTTATTGCTGAGCAGATGTCATATGGTATGGAATATCCCCTTGGTCAATTTTGGGTCAGTTGTCCTGACTGTGTCCCCTCCAAAAATCCTGCCCACTCCCAGCCTACTGGTGGTGGTGGGGGGGGCCGGCAAATGTTGGAGAGACAGCCTTGATGTGTTATCAACACCTTTCTAGCTACCAATACAAAGCATAGCAGTATGAGGGCTGCTATGGGGAAAATTATCTCCATCTCAGCCAGATGCAATACATCAAGGTTGAATTTTCCTTTGCTTTGGAGGTTGGAGAGAAGCCCTCTACTATTTGAATGTCATTTTTACTGGGAATTATACAGAATCCTGAGTACAGATCACTTCCTCTATCAAATAATTATTTTTTGGTTTAGAGAAAAAAATAAAAGATATAACTAATATGCAAACTTTCCCATTTTTGATGTTCATTTTTCCATGGTCACGTTTGCCGTTACCATGCAACTAATTAGTGTATTGATTTCACAGAAATAAATGCCTAATTTTCCTTGTGGTGGATGGTTTATGAATGAATTAAAACCTATGCAGTGCTTGCGTAATGATGCTGTGCTTTGATACAGAAAAGTAGTGGTATTTAGAACAGTTAAATTGTATTTGGTGCCCTATGATCAGAGGCAAGTCCTGTGAATTCACTGTGTTGCACTAGTGCCTCTCTAATGCTGCAGTCTCCTGGAAGATTTCTCCAGGTGACCTTAAGTGCACTTTCCCCATCAGCTATGCAGCTGGGAAGGAGGGTGCAGAAAAGAAGAGAAAGAATATTTGTATACTTCCCCACAGTGACCAGGAACAATGAATGGAAGAGATGATGTACTGAGTCACAGCTGAGTGTTACAATGTGTGTATGCTGCCGTGGTCAAAACAATTAAATGTCATTTTGTGTCCCTAGCTGTGCGTGAGGCAAGTGCTGCTTTGTTCTGGAACAATGATGTATCAGTATTGTGTAACTTTGGGTTCTTCAGCTGGAATCTAAAAGTGAAATGTAAAAGCCCCTAGGAGGGATGATGTGCATAATTAGAGGTAAAATGTATCTCACTGAAATTTAAGTCCATACTCTGAGCTCGGTGTTCCAGCTCCCTCTGTAGGGCTACCCTCTCTGCTAAGGAGATATTATCTTAAGAGGGCAAATAACTCTGTTCTAAGATAGCTGCCTAAGACTATGTCTAGAAGTGCTTCAAAATTTCCAGGCCAGGGGATGAATCCCAGCTGCGTCTGACTGCATGTCAAGGAATGATGTGGCTGTACATGTCCTGGTTTCTACACAAGCAGGACTAGGCTGCTGGATGAGGAATACCTTGCGTTCTGGTGAGGTCCATGAGTGGGATGATAGGCAACTGCCGATCAATATATAATGTAGTCCTAGCTTTCTGGGATGAGTCCAGCTGTTTCTCTGCCTTGGCTATTAACCTTGGGAGGTTAATCCCACCCCTCTGTGGCTCTTCCAGCTGTGTCACAGCATGCTGCAGAGGTGGTGGCTCCAGGTACAGACAGATGTTCCCAGGATGCTGCAGACCGGAGGGTAAACACGTGACTTGAGTAGAGATCTCCCAGATGAGTGGTGTTTGTGGGAGGGAAGTGCATGTCTCCAGAGTGAGAATTTGTCCTTCTGAAAAGGTGTACTGGTCTTGGCTGGCAATATTTGAATATTTGATCCCTTTATCTGGCAGAATGTCCATATATCAGCATTGCTTAAGAGTTTTCTGGCTCAAAATCTCTCATTTGTTCTATTCTCAGGAGGAGCTCAGCCTGATGCATACTATGAAAACAGTAACTGATGGAAGATTGCAATGAAATAAACTGGCAGGGGGGTTGTGTTATAAGGAGTCTACACAGGAGATGGCAGCCGAGTGACAGCTGTGCAGGAGGAGCGGCTTCCAGCATGCCCGGCTTGCCCAGCTGCTGGCTGTGCTGGGAAATACAGGTCCTGGCTTTGGCTGTCACTCATGAAACTGCTACAGTTGCACTCAGGAATGAAGCTTTTACATTGCTCAACTTTAAACTAGATTTTTTGGCTTTTCTTTCAGCTCACTTTTCCCGTAGCTGTTCAAGGAATTTATAGTTTTATAGACTAATGCATTCATTTGCTCAATCAAAAACATTAGAAAGAGGAAACTGCTAAAGCTAATTATTAATGAAATGTAATGAAAGCAGACAATGCTAACCACACCCCCCCAAAGTTTTGAAAACTCAATCTTGAGCTCTTCCATTAAGTGTCCTTTGGAGGTACTTGAAGAAAAAGGGTTAAGAATAGGCTGATGACTAAAGCAGCCGGGTTTTTTTTAATACTGTAGGCCTGTTTTTTTAAAAAGAAACCAACCATGGAATTTGATTTTACCAAGTGTTACAAAAATTAGCATCCTGATGTATCTTTATAGCAGTTCTGTTTTAAATGTTCCATTTCTACTGCTTTAAGAGAAAGAGGCAAATACATTTTAAAAACTGCTAGCACACCAAAGCTGGTGATTGCCTATGAATAATCAATCATAAATGAGGGCAGAAAGGTTGATTAAAAAGATAGAACTCAACTTTTCTGAGGCTGTGAAAATTATGTATGCTTTATTACCATTAAAGGCAATAAAAAGTTGAGGCAATTAGCTATGGATTTTGAGATGCATTTTCATACCTTCATTTTCTTTAGTCTTTAATATTCAAACTTTTGTTGCACCTCAGTTTTAGATTAAAAGGGTAATGAACACAACTCAAGATATAAGGAATCTGTCTTTCAATTCTGCAGAATGTTGAGACTTGGTGAAAGATGGAGTTTTGTGCCTTAAGATTAGGGTCATGTGATTCTGTATTATAGAAGTGTTGAAGTTGGTAGCCTGAAACTTTATGTACCACTGTTAAAATATGGAGGAGTTGAAAGGGGAAAAAAAAAACAAAAAGAGGAAACTTCATGAAACTGGCTAGTTTTCAGATGGCAGTTACTGCCATGACTGTCTTCCTATTCCCAGCCAAGTTCCTCCCTTTCTTCCTCCCCCACCGTGCTCCTGCTGAAATGTTGCATTTGGTTTTCCAACGCATGGTGGGGAATAGCCAGAGCTGGTGTCAGGAGATGCTACCGCCATCCAATTCTGTACATAGTATAAAGTGCAGGGCACGGGGCTGGCAGAATACTGTATAATTTTGAATGCTAATGAAGACAACGTCATGCTTATAGGAAGGCCTGACCATGGTAAGGTTTTAACATGAACATAGCTGCACTCAGAGCTATCCAAATAGATATTTTGCACTAATGTGAACTGACTTATACTACAATATAGCTTACTGGTAGTGTTCTAGTCATAACTATAACCTACAAGATTTTAAGTGCAGCTTCTTTGTATACCTAGCAGAGTCATCCCCTTAGGGTTTTCACTGTGTGATACTGGAACAAAGACATATTTGTCCCCTTTTTATATAGCATCTTTTCAGTAGAATTTCTTCTCTTTAGGGTGTTGTTTAAAAATAAATGCCATGTTCAACAGTATTCTTGGTTTTATTGTAATGATGCTGTTAGGCCCTCAGATAGGCACCACAGAGATACAGTCCCTGCTCCCATAGAGCTTAAATTCTAGCTTTCAGAAGTCAGTTTGAACATAAACTCTCTTGTACACCCCAAATCTACACATAGGCTCATATAAAACTAACTGTAAGTTTGGACTAGGTTCTAGTCAGCAGCTAGATTCAAGACCAGAATCATATATAACTTGAGCTTTCTGAAGGTATTTCTGACTTCTCTTGTTGCAAGCACAAACAGAAGCACATGCTGAAGCTCAACATTTCAGAATATTATTTCACCTGTAACATGCTGTTTTAAAAAACTATAACAAACAAACAAAAAAGCCTTTGTGCATAATACAAAATATACATAATATTTCCAGCATTATTTGCAGCTGTGCCAACTTAAAAGTGCAATAAACTCACCCATTGCAAAAACCGAATTAGCCATTTAAGTATTGATTGTAAAAGAAAAATAAAACCAGTAACTTGAAGTAGTTAGGATACAAAACCTTACCCATTGTTATGCCTTCCCTTTATTTTGGGAAAAGTTTTATGTCCAGGCTGGGAGGCAAATCCTGTTTTTGGGGACAAAATAAAACCCAGTGAAGACTAGTAAATTGAATCATTGCTGCCTAATTGATAAACTGTTAAATCCTCCAAGAAGCTGGATGTCAGATATTGACCTGTACCTCTCACCTAAGGTGGAAGAAGGAAATCTGTTTGAATGCCTAAATTTCTTTGCAAGCAGCACCAGAAATGAAAGATGCTGCCATCTGCTCTGTTGTGAAATTCTCCCTCTGGCCTGGAGTGCATGACCCTAGTTATGTAGGAGCTTCCCACATATACAGGTGTAGGGTTTGTTTTCTTCCTCACTAGTTTATACAAGAATTGAGGCAGACAAATTTTTATCTTTATTGTCAGAGCATTTGCCCTCAGGGTTCATAATTAAAAGTCAAGAGCTTATTCTTTAGATTTATGCAATTACTACATTTTTTTTAATTTTTAAATAATTGTTTTGATCACAAACTCAGCTGATGACAGCAATCTTGACTGACAATCAAAATTAGAATCTAGATTGTTTTTCAGAACGTTAAAAAAAACCCACCCCAAAACGTAACATTTCATAGATACAAAATAAAGCCCAGTGTAACAGTATTGGTAGTGCTTCTCAAGATGAAATTTGAAAACCAGTCATAACATTGCAGAGAACATGCTGTAAGTGGTTACAAAATTCATATTTTCTTTTCAGTTAGAAGGTTACAAAGGTTTTCTGGTACAAAACATTTCTCTAAAACAATAAAGATGAAGCTAGTCAATGAAAAAATTAGATTTCTTCTCCCAGTCTGGAAGCAGTATTCACCACGCATTCATCATCAACTTAATAGAAAATGTCCTTTACACATATGGTACTTGTCAACTGAATAAAAACTGATGCTGTTCCACAATGATTTGAAATTAATTGTTTCACTCTGCAGTGGATCAGGAGAAGGGTTGCTGGCACAATATGCTATTGTAAACTCCAGACCTGACAGTTCTAAGGGCTAAGTTTTTCTGAAAGGCAAAAATTTATAAGAAAAGGCACTGTAAATCATTTTTGGAAAAAACAAACTGTCCTGCAGTTACTCTTATAATAGAGTAGAATCTGTAAAATATTTTCATCTATAAAAAAGATACTTTCATTAGAAATGTTTAAATGTTATTAAGCTTTAAGGCACTCCAGCTGAAGAACTGACTGGATCACAACCACTGTTGGTGGCTCAAATCTCCTCTCTTTATCCACATAACTCATCATCTTCAGTCTTTGTCCTTTGTGAGTTCTTTAATTTCATCGATATCTTCTAGATTCTGTGTCATTTTCCCATACTATCTCTTGAAAAAGCCAAGCTATGAGAAGTATTAAAATAACACCACATCACAGTCAGTCATCAAGAGTTACATTTCTCAGCTAAGCTAAATAGTGTGATGGTAGAAATGCACGTGTGCATGCACACACATATGGTGTTTGATTTGTAGGCAATTCCTAACTGTAAAATGAAAGAAGCTGGGCCTTAAACTCCTGCCTGGTGCAACTAAATGCCAAAACAGCAGTGCTGAGTAGCCAGTTGTCTCCCTGCCAAGATACAGGTATCTCCAGGATGCTTTAATGTGCCAAGGAGCCCTTCAAGCACCAATGCCCTGGCATGCAGAAAAACTTTTCCCTCCCCTTAATCTAGGTATCCTTGGTAAATGACTTTTTGCCCTCATCCTTCTCTGTTTGTCTGTTCAGTGTATATCCTATCTTCTTGCCTCTATTCCCCAGCTTTGCCCACTGGGAATATCATGGGAGTTCAGAACTCCCCAGCTGGAGAGTTGTGGAAGGAGGCAGGCAGTGTCAAAAGAAAAAAAAATGGCGCTGCCCCTGTTTTGAACCATTGGCAACTCATTTATCATCTTCATGTTGCCAATTTCTATGGGGAACCATCTTATAATTTTTATTTTTAAAGCACTTCTAAATGCTTCCATCAAGAGCGTAATGCCAATGCAGTATTCTTACCACCAAGCTGCACATGCAGTTTTGTTTAGCACCAGAGAGATTCCAAATAAAATAGACCAAATGTATCTATCTCTTTCTGCTTTTCTCTTTAAGAATATAAATACCTACTTACTTTCCACAAAACATGAACCAATGCTAACAGCAAGAGGAGTCCAGCCAATATACTGCCAATCACAACACCAACTGGGATCTCAGCTTTCTCATCCGACTTCATTATTGTAACTGGGATCTGAAAGCAGAGATTGTGCGTTAGGTGTTAATGTTAACTGCATATAAAGTAGGATTTATAAACCAAATCACTAATCAAGAACAGCTGGATTGCGCACATTCCAGGATCAATGACTGGAACACACCAGGCAATTGCAGCCCTTTTACTGCTGTCCACAGGTACGTGGTTGCACCACCACGGCACATAGCAGTGCCAGTTAAGGATTAGGGGCCCTCACCACTCTTGGCCATACACAACAGTCAGAGAAGCAATTTATTCCTGCCAGCTTTCTGCCTCTCCATTGACAGGAGGTCTTTCAGAGTTGTCCCCATAGTGCACAGATGCACCATCACCAGGTAAACTAGACATGCTTATATGCAGGCTAGGAATAGCCTAGTGTAGAGCCCCATCTGCTCAAAACAGACTTTTTCTGTGTCAACTGGAGAAGAATTACTTCCAACTGAGCATTATTGAAGCCTCTTGTCTGTGGTGAGCAGCTGCAGAAGGCAATACAACTCATGGAAGCCAGACACCATTGTGCACTCACTGCATCTGCTGAAATTTCTCCCCTCCTGCCAGGCAGGTACCTCTATCTCCTTTGCTTGATGTTCCTACCTCCTGGGAAACTACTAACAACTGGTTAGATCTTCTCATGTTAATCTGTGTTCTCCTGAGTCAACTGCAAGAATTTGCAGCAAGATATATGGGTCAAACAGGAGTGTTTCTAGCACACCTATGCTTCCTGAAGTACAAGCAATGCCAGAGAGCTCCCAGAACAGCATATAGTGTCTGGAAGTTAGTTTTCAGGTGATAACTTATTTAGTCGGATTGGGTATGACCAACTATATAGTTACATATAACATAGTTGCTCACGGAGACATTGCTCTAATATTTATGAAGTGTCAAATCTTTGGATTTAATCTTGGAACAAGATTCATTTAGCATGAAGGGTTTTTGTCATTCCTGAAACATGACAAAAGAAGTCATGTTGGTTTATTTTCTCAGTGCATTTGTCTGGTGTAATTTAATCTTAAGCTTTCTGGGAAACTTGCACTGGACTGACATCTCAGTGACTTAAGTAATTTCTGCTGGAAGGCTCCAATGTTGTGCTAGGTGTGGCTATATGTATTCATTTCACTGAGGCAGGCTGGCTTTGTGTATTTTCTAACCAAATGGCCATAATGATGATTCTAGCAGGTTAATGTTCTGTCCTCCAGCTGGCAGTCCTTTCCAACTTTGAAAAAATCTAAAAGCTTTTATGCAAAGATATCTAAGCAGCTTCTCCACAAAGCATCACAAGGCAATATTAATTCATTTGGCTACACGGCAATTCAGATCATCCAAATTAAAGAGCTAATCTCATATGTATGTTCAGTTTGCCTAGTAATGCTTTCTCCATTAACAGTGAAATGGCACTTTTGGAGAGGTAAATCTATGCCTAAGAACAAATGTCTTCCTTAAAGTAAAACTGTGGTCAGTAAGATACCATGGCTGGGATTCACATCATCTAGTGTTATATCTACAAAATAGACCCTTGTCTTCCAATGGAGAAGGATAGGGTCTTTTAGGGCATAAATCACCTTACCTATTTTTTAGAATCATCTTTAAGATGAGATGAAATACATCTCAGAAATACCTATTCTTTCTATAGATTAGGGTTTATAGAAGGGCTAACTCTGATGTGGATGATTAATGTAGATATTAAGTTGGATGAATCCTACCAACCCAGTTACTGGTCTAAAACTAACAGGGCAAGTAGGGAAACACTCAGATTTCTGCTGCACTGTCCCATTCCCAAGGAAGTGTGAAGGGCACTTCTGGCCTGCCAAGAAGTATGTGCAGTGCTGGGTACTAACTCCATTGCTGAAGTGGCAAAGGAAACTGCCCTAGGGAGAATGTACCTCCATCAGCTGGCACATTTGTCAAGATTTCTCAGAGGGCAAGAAGCTATCAAGTAAGGATCAGGCTGTAAGTCTCACCAAAAGCCACTGTGTTTCTTAGGAGCCCTGAGGATAACTTTCAGGGTCTGTTTAGCCACTGCCTCAGATCTGTAAAACTCCCAGCTGCAGATGTTTCAATGGCTGGTTCTCCTGAAATCACCAACAGAACTGCTGGTAATGTAAGTTTGGCAGTATCATGGTCCAACTGTGGTAAGATGCCCAGTAATACATGGTTTATGAGCTACCTAAAAAGCCTGTACAATTAATTGTAACATTTGCATTGTGTATTAATGAGTTTCATCTCCTAGCAGAAACAATACCATGCCACAAAGATGAAGCACTTGGCACACTTCAAATACAGGCATGTAATTTTTCTGCAAAACCATGGCATTATTTCCAGAACTACACATATATTCCATTTGCTTCTTCAGGCACTGGAGGTTTCCCTGAATACAAGTAGGTCTATTTAGAGGTTCTTTACAAGAAATGGTGTGATCCGTGAATAAATAATGACAAAAAAATAGTACTGAATTATCATCTTATTTCCACATTGAGATAAGTTAATCAATAACTGCTTTCATATATATTTAATTGATTTTTCCATTGCCTGTGAACGGGCTATGCTGCACATTCTCACAGATATTTGACTCACTAACTTGCATTTTGGTCTTCAGAGGCCTTGGTTACTTTTATGGACAGAACAGGCTGGTAAATCCTGTAAAAATAAATCTAAACTTAGTATTACAAATGGAAGAATGTTCCTGTCTATATAGGCCAAGAGAACAAGGTATTTTTTTATTACAACACCACCACAGCACTAATGTATTCTTCAAGTGTTGTTTATGTTGTATATAGTGCATGGAAACCTTGGGAGAAGGATTCTAGACTAACAGTGGTGGTTTAGAGACTTTTCTTGAGATCAGATGTGTCTATGTTGTCCATATGACAGCCACTCCAAATGCAAAAAATACTCCACATTCTTTTACAAATGAGATTAAGTATATTTGCTGGAGACCTGTGCCAAACATCTGTCTAGAAACATCAAACCAAATACACTTACAGAAGTAAGACTATAAATCAGATCTGGTAAAATGTTTCCCAGAGCTTGTTTATCTACAACAATTAATTCTGTTGCAGAAAGAAATCGAAATTTTTATCTTTTCATGAACAGGAAGCTAAATGAATTTCAGAAGTTTCTAACTGAGTTTTGCTGAGAGTTCTACAATCTATTTGAGAACTGCAGATTCTACCTGTCTGGATTACATAGCAGTCGGATGAATTTAAACCATTTTAGTAACTTAAGGAAGGTTGTACATAGCGAAAAGGATGCATTAGTTCACTGAAAATTAAATATTATCACTTTAACACAGTAAAAGACAGAGAAGTTGAAAAAAATCTACTTATCCATCACTTACAGGTAGAGTATTCTCTCTAACCATAAATAACTCAGGGTTATGTGTATAGATTTTTGCCTCTGCAGAGAGTTGTAATGTTTGGAAAGTTGACTGAAAGTGAAGATAAAAAAAACAACTGTAAAGCTCCATTACAGGGCAAATTCATTAGAATATAGACATCCTAGAATAATTAGAATCATAGAATCATAGAATGGTAAGGGTTGGAAGGGACCTTAAAGATCATCTAGTTCCAACCCCTCTGCCATGAGCAGGGACATCCTCCACTAGACCAGGTTGCTCAGAGCTCCGTCCAACCTGGCCTTGAACACTGCCAGGAAGGGGGCAGCCACAACTTCTCTGGGCATCTGTTCAGGTGTTTCACCACCCTCATGGTGAAGAATTTCTTCCTAATATCTAATCTAAATCTGCCCTCTTTTAGTTTACAGCCATTCCCCCTTGTCCTATCACTACACACCCTTGTGAAAAGTCCCTCTTAAACCAATTCCTATTTGAAAAGGGACCTTTTGGCAGATACTACTTCCTTCTGTGCATGTGTCCAGAGGCAGAGGAGCACTGTAGGAAAACGTATAACTTGAGACAGAACAACGCTGTCTCATGACCCTGAAGGATCAGCGCATCCTGCTCCTCCCTTCTCTGTGCTCATGAGATAAGCTGTTTTCACACATGCAGCTGCAAAAGATCCTGGAAAACAGCAACCGTGAACTGGCATTCGCAAAGCCGTGAATCCAAAGCTGATTGGCCCTAGTAGCTGTTGTGTTAGTATGTAAGGTGTTCACTTGAGCAATAAAATGATTCTGATCGAGCACAAGATTGGGGTCCGTGAAGTCATTCACCACAGAGCACAGCTGTGCAGACACTGCCAGCTCAACACTGTTCTTCTCCCTGTACATGGGAATGGCCTCAGGTTCATGGGAGCACTCACCAGCTGTACCAGATGCAATGAATGCTTCATCCTTTTGCCTCCTCAACCATTTCTCTGCGGCTGGTTCTAACAAGCCTACAGTGCCCAGCAGAGCCAGGTACTGTGGGCTTGACACAGGGAACATGAGCTACTGTGGGTCTGCAGCAGTCGACGCACACTGAATTGACTGTCCCTGCAGTGTACAGTTATTGCATGCCTGCACCATGGTCATCTGCCCAAGTGGTCTGTGCTGCACTCCTAAATGTTTAGAAACCTGTCTGAGCACTATTCAAGGCACCTTGTTAATTCCTAAACACATCTTTCCTTTCTTTGCTTAGCAGGTACCAGGAAGCCTGCTGTTCTCTCCTTGGACAATGACTGATTGCCACTAAATAAAAAGGATGATTATGTGGCATTGTTGGGTTCTTGCAAGATTATTTGCACTGAGCATTGACAATCAAATAGAAATCAACAAAATGGGAGATGAGAGGAAAACTGTGACATGCGATCTTCCCTTCCCATCTCCCAGTGGTAAACAAATTATTTCCACTCACTTGTGAGGGTAGCAACCTTTTAATCAGGTCTCCACCTTTTGCATACCTGACAGCACTAACAAGTGGTCTTGACCCAGCTGATTTGAAAAATACAAACTTTTAGAAAGACAGACAGATACTTTCCTTCACACACTTGCATAAGTATATTACATTATCAACTCAACCTTTTCCTTTTAAGAGCTTGTCACTGTTTACAGCAGGGGAGCAACAAACTGAGTGGCAGATGTTCTCTATTAACCCCCACCCTCCCACCAGAGGAAGGGAAAAAGGAGGGAAAGGGAGAGAGACTTACTAATTGAATATAAAAAGTTTTACTAATAACACTAATAATACTAATAATAATAAGAGAAGTAATGTAAAATATACAAAACCAATACGGAGTTTCCCGGAGTTGGGTGCCGGGGCACTGGCATCCTGCCACCAGGACGTTCTGGACTGGACTCCACAGCAGATGGAAACTGGACTCAGGAATGCACGGATCAGAATCTGGATCAGGATCGCAGGTAGAACAACAAGCAGGGTCCTCTTCAGAAGCCAGCCATGGATGAAGAGAGCAAGACCCTCGTGGTTAATATCGGGTCACCTGTCCTGTCCGTCCCTCCTTGCAGGTGTGACCCTATACGACTCCTCACTTGCGGGAACTAAGGGATCTGTCGGTGACCTTGGCTGCTATAGTGATAATTATAAACAGGGGCCTTTTTCTGCATTCCTTTCCTACCGTTAGCTCAGTGTAACTAGAAACATTAGGTGTTATCAGCTTTGGAGTGGACGCTGTCTGTAAAATATGCAGCCAACTTCAGAAAAATGCAGTTACTTTTAGAGGAAATTAGCTGTAAGGAATATTCACTAAAAGAGAATCGGTTCTGTTTTAACCAAAACCAGGACAGAGCTGAATGCTGAAGCTGACAACAAGCCTGCTGTTAAATGTCAATGTCTGCCATAAGATTAGCCAGAAAAAGGAGACTGTGTCATGGTCCTGATGCTCTAGGCAAACCCAGGACTCCAAGACAGTTTGGTTGGTTGCCTAGCTGAGAAGCAAACATGGTCTCTTTTCAAAAGTCTGGTAATTCACGATGAGTTATATCCTGGAGGACACATGGTGGTTTGAAATGGGAAAGTCAAGATATTACTGATGGATATTTTTAAGCATCCTGTAGGTTTTTAAGCAAGGACTGTTTCTTTGACACCAACTCTAATAAAAACAAAAAAATCAAGTAAAAAAATTTCCATACCTTCTCTAACAAATATAACTGGCAGCACTAATAGATATTTTATGATATTTTAGATATTTTTATGTGATTTAAAATGATCACTATGTAGGCTATGATGTTAAAAAACTGAAAGCAACATTATTTTCCAGGCTATGACGATACTGTACTCTGCTGTCATATGTTGAGATTTGTGGAAACCTTAGTTCCTCTTGAATGAATTTAACAGACACAGAAGTTTTTTTTTACAGCTGTGAAGATCTGCTTTAACACAGCACTTTCTTAGGTTTTGTGCTGGACTGAAGGTTATCAGCTCCGTTATGCAGCCTCACTACTTACTTAAAAGTAACTTTTGTATTCGAGTTTTCAATCTGGAAAAACACACACAGCAAAAGTAAAGGAAGATCTTTTAGACTGGAAGGTCTCTTTACTGAAGTTTTAAAAATATCAGGAATTAGGAAATATTTGTGTATTGGTTCCTTCATGAAGACGCAGTTGATACTCACAGCAGCAAAGGTTCCGTTCCAGATCCAGGTGGAGACATCCACAAAATACTTTCCCTTCAGCATGTCTTCCAGTTTGCATGCGATGGTACTGCACTTTGCATTCTTACAGTTCTTCCAGGGAAAACAGCAAGGAGAGCCAACAGCATGCATTTAAAAAATACACTTTAACATATGTTCTTTCAACATTCAGATCTTTTGCCCTTGCCTTTGCTATTCTGTGCATACAAATTAAGTGCTTGCAAGCTATGAAGAATGCACATCTTTTCTTCTCTCTAAGGCAGATGCAATATGTAAAAACATCCAGAGGCTGCACTCCTGCACTGAGTGAGGAATGCCATCCCCCAACACAGCTGTCCCCACAGGTACAGCAGCAGGCTTGAAAGGATCAGCTCTGTGCCCCTGTCCTGTAGTACTGTAGACCTAAGTCTTATTTACCAGTTCTTTGGAAGCTCTGAAGTTCTCTTTCTTGCAATATGCAGAATAAGAGCTTTTTCCTATTTGCAGTGGATTTATCCGAGGTTGACAAGTAACACCTCTGGCCTAGGAAAGATGGCAGGAATGGAATGAGATAACATATTCAGAAGTTTATAGTCATCATAATACATATTATTTCTGTGATGAGGTGGTGGCTGTGAAAGGATAGATTGTGAATTATATAATACTGGATACTTTTGGAAACTAAGAGACTGTATGTGTTTTTGGTCAGAATTAAACTGCTCT
Source organism: Opisthocomus hoazin (assembly GCF_030867145.1). NCBI lineage: Eukaryota > Metazoa > Chordata > Aves > Opisthocomiformes > Opisthocomidae > Opisthocomus > Opisthocomus hoazin. Next base: position 29,336,097 of record NC_134453.1, read on the forward strand.
TATGGTGATTTTTTTTCCCCTAGATTGACCTGAAAGGTTTGTCTTGATCTAAAAATTCAGTTTTTATTATACCCTTCCCAGGACGTCGTAGAAGGACCTAGTCGAAGAGCTCCAGGGTTGTATGAAAAGTCAGTTATGGACCATAAAGACAATCCACATCTGCCAAGTACTAGACCAGTGTACCACTGACACTGTGGTCCTCCCCCTTCCCTTTGTGAGGAAGGGACAAGTAGAAAAGGCAGAAATTTCCTGAATCTCAGCCACACTATGAGGGAAATAATTGATATTTATGGTACTGATTAAACCCCGAAAAACAGTGGTTTGTGCAATTCAGTTCTTCACCTGATCTGTGACAACTGCAGTGATGTACATCAGTGGGTTATCTTTGTTGGTCCATTCTGGAAGATGGATTTTTACAGAAACCATTCTGGAATACTTCCAGTTGGCACCTGCAAAGCAAATAACTCACAATTAATTCAGGTAGCTATACTTACACATGCATAAATTATTTCGTATAGCAAAAAAAAAAAACAGAAATCATGGATGATTATGAAAGAACTGGACTCCTTTTGTTTCAATGTTTTTTGTATTAATACACTTACTAGGGTAATAATTACATTATGCCAATAGTAAAGCAGAAAGTATACTGCATAGCTTCAGGTCCCTGTCTGTTTCTTTAGCAAAGCTCTTATTAACTGCATGAAATACGTTTTGAAAAGCAAATATTCTGCCACAGCCAATAGGCCTGTTATTTAGTCTGTTAGAGTAACAGTTGCAGGAATGTAAATGGAACATAATTTAAGTTTCTTCCGCATTGCTTATTTGGATCTAAGTTATTCTGATTTATGTAATAAATGCTGTCATCTGGCTAATTCTTGCATCTGGTTTCAGCACTTAACTCTTGCCAAGCTTCAAGTTTCACAGTCCAAGCCTGCAAAGACTTGTTTTCCTTTATCAAGTTGGCAGAAGACAAATATGCTCTGTGAAATAACAGTCTAAGTTGGCCTAAAGTTAAGCATTAACCATCTTCTAAATATTTAAACAGTACAGGACCAATCCCTCCCCCGTTCTACTTGTGCAGTAAGTGCAAGTTTCACCCTTAACCTGATAAAGACTGTAAGCATTTATCCTCCAGCTATTTGCAATTTTATTCTTACTTCATAGAATCACAGAATCACAGAATGTTAGGGGTTGGAAGGGACCTCTGTGGGTCATCTAGTCCAAACTCCTTGCCAAAGCAGGGTCACCTACAGCAGGCCGCACAGGACCTTGTCCAGGTGGGTCATGAATATCTCCAGAGAAGGAGACTCCACAACCTCTCTGGGCAACCTGTTCCAGGGCTCCGTCACCCTCAGAGTGAAGAAGTTCTTCCTCATGTTCAGCTGGAACTTCCTATGCTTCATTTTGTGCCCATTGCCCCTTGTCCTGTCACTGGGCACCACTGAAAAGAGTGTCACCCCATCCTCCTGACACCCACCCTTTAGATATTTATAAGATATTTATAACCAGGGCACACTGCTGGCTCATGGTCAACTTAATTGACTGATTCAAAATCATCAGACAGTGAAATCAGGAACGTTTTTTCAACTATTTTTTGAGACCAGACTACAGGTGGAGGTAAGGCAGCTTCTCGAACTAGAACCAGAACCATTTACTAACCTTAACTGAGAGGCTAAACATGCGGCCAATATCTTCAAAATTACTCACAGCGGAAGGAATGTTATGGCCAGAGTATACTTCATAGAAATTGATGTTGGCAAGCCTAGTTAACAACCATAAACCAATACATTTCAATTTGGCAGCTGCTTTGAAAACATGTGTAACTCAATGTGCTTCGGATTGTTGTAAGTTCGTGAAATAGTTCAGAAGTACAGTCAGAGATAAAATGTGTCACTTGTACTGCTGTTTGAATTTTACAAAGTTGGTTAAGAAAATACATGGTGTACTGAAGCCTGAAGCTGGAGCAAGAAAATGAAGGTAAGACAGGAAGGCTGCATGAAATGCAGGCTCCGCTCAGTCTCCTACACCACATGGTGTTGCAGCCATACTGCAAGCTCCTCTCCCAAGCACAAATTGCGACTCTGAGCCTTGAAGTGGTCTCCATCCTCAGAAAAGGCCCCCTGACTTTCCCTCTTGGTACATCTATAACAGCAAATACCAGCAGACCCCAAGGAAGATCCTGGGCCCTAATGCCATAGTCAACAGGCAGGCAGGCAGGCTTGTTTCCACACTGCCTGGGTGTGGAAACACACACAACACCCTGCTTGTGTGCATGGTACATATCCCATAGCCCTCTGTTTCATCCGGGCCACTTTCTTTATTCTTTATGGGTTTTTTTCAATAAAAATTTCCAGAGTAACACAAGGGTGGTTACAGCCCACCATAGCGTGAAATTACAGGTGTGTGATGGAAGGATGTGGTACGAGAGCCCATGGATGCTCGAGGGGCTCAGCCAGCTGGGACAGTGCTCAAAGGTGTATTGTATCCATGTGCTACTGTGAGCAGCTCCTCCTCTGAAGCATGCCAGAACTGTTTCTGGTCTTCATCCTCGAGGAGGCTAATTTGAGCAGACAAAAACCAAGCTGGAGAGTGAGTTAACAAGGAGCAGGGGCTATCATGATTCCCTATATCAGCACTTCTTGTAGCACAAGGTACAAATCCCTCCTCTTTAGCAGTGCTGTTCTCCCTGTTTAATTTGGGTAACATCTGTGCATACAATCCCAAATTAACACATGTGCAGTCTCACAGAGGTGCTTCCTGATCAGTTGTGCTCCTCCATATTCCGTCGTGGATCCTTTTCAATCCTCCATGCTTCCTCCCATGGGCCCTTTTCTTGAAGACCCTCTTCACAAGGACTCCTAAGAAAACTCGCGTGAAGCATTTTGTGTTTACTTATTGCTCAAATCTCCAGTCATTCCAGGATTCACTGTATCAGCTTCCTTGTCCTTGCAGGAGTCACTAGTAAGACTGATTCCCACCTCTTCTCCTGGAAACTCAGGTTAGGAGATTTTCCCTAGAAAAGCCTCACTTCAGCGATACGACACTTTTTCCCTCAACCCTTGTATTTTAAGAGGGTGCTTCTTGACTAAATTACCTGCCTCAAGAAGGAACTATCTCCAGATAGATATTTCCTAAGTGGAAGAGAGTGTAAAAATGAGCTAACTCCAAGGGAAGCATTTAAAATTGTACCTTAGTGTAATGTGTACTTCATTTAGTTCTTTTAAATTGATTCATCTCCAAAAATAACTAATCCTTTTCTGGATGTAGGGATTCCTTCATGCCTTGACTTGCATATGAAATTGCGTTTTCTCACAATCAGGAGATGCATCTGAATTCGAAACCCTGTTTTTCCTCGAGTAACTCTTTTACAGACTCTGTGCCTGGCCTTTTCTAAGCACTGAGTTTCTGTTTGTATTTCTCAGCTAATTACATTTGCTGATTCAAGTTTGCACCATCTCAATTTCCTAGGAAGCTGCTTAAGTTGCTGTGCTAGCCACCTAGTCAGATGCTCCTTTATTCTCTGTGTGGCTGCTAGCTTTAGTAACAAACACTCTGCTTCTCCTGAAGTCTCATGCAACTTTCTCACAGAGTTGAAACAATTAACTTCACTGACTCAAGTGTTTTTTGGCAATTAAAACAATCTGAAAAATTCTACACAACTCCAGAACTGATGCATGCAGCTGTGGTGAATCCAGGGCCTCCGAATATTTTGAAACTGCTGTTGCAAAGCAGGTTATTAAACTCAGCTTCTGTACTGTGTTCCCTATTCCAGCTCAAGTCATTGCATGCAACTGACAGTAGTTGTAGTTATGGTAGTCTTTGAATATTCGTTTCCCTAATTCATTGTTGCTGTCCATTTTTAAGCAGCTTTTTCTTTTTCACATTTCTGTCATTCTTTGAATAGTTACTATTTATTTTCTACTAGTTTGTGTTTACAAATTTTGGAATGCTTCAGGATGCAAAAGCATTTTTTTCCACCAAGAATTGGTGACCAAGTGCGTCAAATATTACTACATATTGTTTATCCTAGAAATTCAGTAATTGAGAAAGATCAAAAAATCTTTTCTTTGATGAAAAGTAAAATATCCTATCTTGATCCAAGAGTCAAACCTGTGTATTTTTTTTCAATTCTAATTTAGGCTGAACTGTAACTGGAGTTATTCTTGTTTGGAGCAGTAACAGACTAGTTACTGTTTCAGTACATCCCAGATCAGTGGGGGTTTCCAGGGCTGAAGATAAGAGGTTTTAATGGCATGAAATAAAGATTAGTTTTAAACTATCTCTCCTTAAAATCTACCTTTCACAGGGTAAAGGATCCCTCTTGCAACAGCCTCAACCTGCCTTTCACAGGTAGGGGAAAGGGCTGATGCCAGGAGGGAAGGGGTAGGTGTCAGCCAGAGTCTCCAAGTGAGTGGGAAAGTGGGGTGTGCTGCTCCCACTGCCACGGCAGCTGCAGAAAGGGGGAATCTGACATGTGTCACCTCAGGTTTTAGTTCAAATCATTATTCAAACTGCTAATAAGCATTTATATTTTTGGTTCAAGTTCAGCAGGTATGTCCATAAAAATGTATTTATTTTTTAATTACTTTCTGGAGAGTTTGAATTGCAGCATTGTTGTTTCTTTTTGTTGTTGTGCTTTTGTTCAGTTTTGATCGGTAACTCCAGATTTGATCCACTACATTTAAGCCCAGAGGCCCACCCTTATTATATAGTATACACTAATTATATTATCAAAACCACAAGCACTGTTTGTTTTTTATATTGCTTCAATTCACATGAGCATCTGATCCCCTGTAACAAATGTGCAGAGATAAACATGGATCAACAATTTCTTACTACATATTCCATAATTTTTTGTGTGTAAGATTATTGGAAGAACATAAGGTTCTGCTATTGTTGATGAAGTGGTAATTTTTTATGACTTCCAAAATGAAAACAAAGTTTCACTATCTTTTCAGTGGCCTTTCAAGACTGTTACTATATTCGAATGCCTTTGAAAAATGACCACAACTCTTTACGTTATTCAGCATACCTTGTGAAGTGAATTTCTGCATCATACCACAAAAGAATTGATAAGACGACCTGGTTGTCCAATTCTTGCTCTTCCTTACATTCACTGTTAATCAAAACACATTTAAGTCGGATGTTTTAATATTATCATTTTATACAAATAAGGTATTTATACCTAACTTGCTTTCATGTGATTATATACTTTTTACCTCAATGCACAAAAACTTGGAACTGCAATATTCTGAAGATTTTTTTCAGGTTAAAATCAAAATTAAGATGAAAAGATACCTATGGAAGAGACAAGGAACACACAGTAAATGAGTTGATGGTACAACATTCAAAGCACTTCACGATAACAACATAATTATTCATGTGTGCAAACATCTAGAATTTCCCTCTGTATCTGAATTCTCCACCTACTGCTGTGTAGTATTTCAGTAATTTCTAATACTATAGAATTACTTCATTCTCTCTTTCACCTACAAATTGACATTGTTACATAAACATTATCTATTTGTATTTTTAAATGGTGTATAACTAGCTACAAGCTGCAACAAAAGGTGTTCAGGTTTGCTTCAATTATATGCTTTTAAAAACTAGCACTGACACAAGCTTTGTATTCACTCTTTTCTTCTATTCATTCCTACAGGTCCACTTTGACTGATGCCATTAAAAATTCAGAATAAACTTAAATTTTTATATCTAATCAGGTTTTTTTGTTTTTTTCTTCTTCCCCCCCCCCCCCCCCCCCCTCCCCCTCGAACATCATGTTTCTGCTCTCTCTGGAAAGTTTCTTATTGCTCCAGTTCACTGTGTTAAAGGCTGGAAACCTACTTCTGTTCTGCCCCAGAGACATAACACACTAAGATCCATAAACTCATGGATATACCAGGATTTGACAGCCCAGCTCAAGTGTGTCTACAACAATGCACGTAACATGGGCAGTAAACAGGAGGAACTGGAAGCCATTGTGCAACAGGATGGCTACAACTTCATCGCCATCACAGAAACGTGGTGGGACATCTCGCATGACTAGCATGCTGTCATGGATGGCTATAGACACTTTAGGAAAGACAGGCCAACAAGGAGAGGTGGTGGAGTTGCTCTGTAAGTGAGGGAGCAACTGGAATGCATTGAGATTCACCTGGGGGCAGATGAAGAAGGAGTCGAGAGATTATGCGTTAGAACTAAGGGACAGCCTCATATGGGTGATGTTATTGTGGGTGTGTACTACTTTCTGATACAAGTGGTGGAGGAACCAACAAGGAAAGGCACTCTGCTGGACCTTGTACTAACAAACAAGGAGGGACTGGTTGAAGATGTGAAGGCTGGAGGTAGACTCGGCTGCAGTGACCATGAAATGGTAGAGTTGAGGATCCTGCATGGAGGAAGCAGGGCAATAAGTAGGATCAAAACCTTGGACTTCAGGAGAGCTAACTTTGGCCTCTTCAAAGAGCTACTTGCAGGAATCCCATGGGTCAGGGCTCTCAAAGGCAGGGGGGTCCAAAAGTGCTGGTCACTGTTTAAACATCACTTCCTCCATGCTCAGGAGCGGTGCATCCCCCTGAGTAAGGAGGCAGGAGACCCGCATGGATGAGCAAGGAGCCTCTAGCGGAACTCAGGTGGAAGAGAAAGGTCCATGGAATGTGGAAAGAGGGACAGGCCACTTGGGAAGAGTACAGGAATGTGGTCAGAGCGTGCAGGGATGCGACGAGGAAGGCCAAGGCTCACCTGGAATTGAAGCTGGCAAGGGATGTCAAAAACAACAAGAAGGGCTTCTTCAACTACATCAGCAGCAAAAGGAAGGCTAGGGACAATGTGGGGCTGCTGCTGAATGAGGCGGGTGTCCTAGTGACGGAGGATGCGGAGAAGGCAGAGCTACTGAATGCCTTCTTTGCTTCAGTCTTCAGTGCCAAGGCAGACCCTCAGGAATCCCAGGACCTGGAGGCAAGTGAGGAAGCCTACAGAGAGGATGAATTTCCCTTGGTCGAGGAGGACTGCGTGAGGGATATCTTAAGCAATCTGGATGCCCACAAATCCATGGGCCCCAATGGAATGCACCCATGAGTGCTGAGGGAGCTGGCGGATGTCATTGCTGAGCCACTCGCCATTGGGAGGATCCACGGAACTACAGGCTGGTCAGCCTCACCTCCATCCCGGGAAAGATGATGGAGCAGCTCATTCTAGGGGCCATCATCAAGCAAGTGGAGGAAAAGAAGGTTATCAGGAGTAGTCAGCATGGATTCACCAAGGGGAAATCACGCCTGACCAATCTAATAGCTTTCTACGATGGCATGACTGGCTGGGTAGACGAAGGGAGAGCCGTGGATGTTGTCTACCTCGACTTCAGCAAGGCTTTCGACACTGTCTCCCATAACATCCTCCTAGGGAAGCTCAGGAAGTGTGGGCTGGATGAGTGGTCGGTGAGCTGGATTGAGAACTGGCTGAATGGCAGAACTCAGAGGGTTGTCATCAGCGGCACTGAGTCTAGTTGGAGGCCTGTAACTCGTGGTGTCCCCCAGGGGTCAGTACTGGGCCCAGTCTTGTTCAACTTCTTCATCAACGACCTGGATGAAGAGTTAGAATGTACCCTCAGCAAGTTTGCTGATGACACCAAACTGGGAGGTGTGGTAGACACGCCAGAAGGCTGTGCTGCCATTCAGCGTGACCTGGACAGGCTGGAGAGTTGGGCAGAGAGGAACCTGATGAGGTTCAACAAAGGCAAGTGCAGGGTCCTGCACCTGGGGAGGAACAACCCCATGCACCAGTACAGACTCGGGGCAGACCTGCTGGAGAGCAGCTCTGCGGAGAGGGACCTGGGTGTGCTGGTGGACGACAGGTTGACCATGAGCCAGCAGTGTGCCCTGGTTGTCAAGAAGGCCAATGGGATCCTGGGGTGCATTAAGAGGAGTGTGGCCAGCAGGTCGACGGAGGGTCTCCTTCCCCTCTACACTGCCCTAGTGAGGCCCCATCTGGAGTACTCTGTCCAGTTCTGGGCTCCCCAGTTCAAGAAAGAGGAGGAGCTACTGGAGAGAGTCCAGCGGAGGGCTACGAGGATGATGAGGGGACTGGAGCATCTGTCCTATGAGGAAAGGCTGAGGGAGCTGGGCTTGTTCAGCCTGAAGAAGAGAAGGCTGAGAGGGGACCTTATAAATGCTTACAAATATCTTAAGGGTGGGTGTCAGGGGGATGGGGCGACACTCTTTTCAGTGGTGCCCAGTGACAGGACAAGGGGCAATGGGCACAAACTGAAGCATAGAAAGTTCCAGCTGAACATGAGGAAGAATTTCTTCACTCTGAGGGTGACAGAGCACTGGAACAGGCTGCCCAGGGAGGTTGTGGAGTCTCCTTCTCTGGACATATTCATGACCCGCCTGGACAAGGTCCTGTGCGGCCTGCTGTAGGTGACCCTGCTTTGGCAGGGAGTTTGGACTAGATGACCCACAGAGGTCCCTTCCAACCCCTACCATTCTGTGATTCTGTGATTCTGTGATTCTGTGATTTATGGTATATATGAGAAAAAGTATGTACGATCAATCCTAGGGCTGTGTGGGCCACCTCTCTCCTCTCAAAGCAATAATGCTTTCTTGGAGAGATGAGATTCACAGAGGAGGAGAGGGAGTTACGTCTGGTTCACGCATCAGGAAGGGTTTGACAGGAATTGTGCTCAGTTCCCAGGAGGCTGTGCATGATGGTCTCTGCTTCTGCCCCCAGCCTTCACCCTCCCAGGTTTACAAAGATACAGTAGCATTTCAAAGCCATGGATAGGGACAAATGTGCTTCAACAGTCTTTTTTTTCCTTTAATATGGCAGAGAGTCACAAAAGTTTAGCCCTGAGTTTGCTTTTTTTAATGCCTCTGAAACCCGAAGGGAAGTTAACTGTTGCCAAATCTAAGAAATCCTCACTAGCAGTAAATGCAAATTTAGGGGAAAAAAACAAAAAAAGGTTTTGGGTACCATTCAAGGTTATTTAAATGTGCTAGCTGTAGCTGTTGTCCTGTTACGAAAACAGTATAGCTGTTTTGTCAAATGACTGTACTTTGTGCTGTTCCTGTCTGACACATGACTTCAGTCCCATCGCTCTGCAGAGAAAACAGACAGAAAAATAATCTTAATATTAGTTTGTCCTGAGTTCAGCTGGGATAGGGTTAATTTTCAGAAGCAGCTGTTTGGGCTGACCCAAACCATCCAATCAAATGGGATATTCTATACCATGTGACATCATGTTCAGTACTTAAGTGAGGAAGCTGCTTAAAGGAAGGGGATTTTACTACTCAGGAGCAAGCTGAGCATTGGGTGGTGAGAACATTACATGATTTATATTGTGTTTTTTTGTATTATTGTTATTTTCTTCTCCCTTTGCTATTCTGTTAAACTGTTTTTATCCCAACCCTGGAGATTTGCCTTGACACACCACCTGATAGAAGGGTGCCTTGCTTACCCCAATGAAAACCAACAGCTTCTAGCACTGTGCTGGGGCTTGGCCTGTGCCTATTGAGCCACACAGTTCAGTACTCTCAGAGGACTGTGGCTGAGGCAGGGACCCAAACTGCATCTGAGGACACTGTGGTGGAGGTAGGGACCCAAACAACAGCTACAGTAATTGCCCCACTAGTGAAAAAGAAACAGTGGGAAAAGATAACGGGTCCATATTGTTGATTAGTAAGGGAAGAGGAAGAAAGGGAAAGATTTGATCAAGAAGCTAGTCCTTCGACAAGAGAATTGGAGGAAGGAGTGAGAGAACTCAAATAGGAAGAGGAAACTATCCAGTCCCTGACCTCAGGAGAACTTTGAGACATACGAATAGATTACAGCCGCCAGCCAGGTGAGCATATTGCTGCCTGGCTTCTCCGATGCTGGGATAATGGGGCCGACAGTCAGCAATTGGCAGGTAGGGAAGCCCAACAGCTGGGATCCCTTGCTAGAAACAAGGGAATTGAGAGAGGACTTGGAAAAGAGGCAGCAATTCACAGTCTCTGGAGACAGCTCTTATCAAGTGAGGGCAAGATATCCATTCAAGGAAGATCTTGCCAACTCCCCAGAAAAGTGGACTACCGCAGATGAAGGCAGCCAGTACCTCAGAGAATTAGCGGTGCTAGAAGTAATCTACAGTGATCTTGATGATGATGAGGTCTCCAAAGATCCAGAGGATGTCCTATGTACATGGGCCATGTGGAGGAAGGTGATTCAAGGTGCCCCAGCATCATATTCTGACAGCTTGGTAGCAATGTACTGCCCAGGTATGGATACACCAACTGTGGAGAGAGTGTCTTCTTGGCTCCAAAATTTTGAAGAAATTCTCTGCACCTCCTCATCCCTACAGGACAGTGTCTTGGGTGTCAGGGACTGGTCCTCTCCTGGCCCGGTCAGAGGGAAAGGGAGCCCCAAATGTATGCCGTGTGGTGCACTTTGGTTCCTCCTGCGTGACCAGGGGAGGATATGAGGAAGCAGGATGGTGAACCCACCTTTAAGCTGGAAGCCTGTGTACATGAACTAAGAGGGAAGACAGCTGTTAAGAAAGGGTCAAGAAGGCTGTCAGCATAGTTGCTGTTGAGACATGAGAAGGTAATCAGCGATCTCCCAGACACAGAGGAAGGACTGAAATCACCTCCCTTGATCCTGGTGAGGGGACTTCTGGTCTGGCACGGCAAGGGTCAGACAGTGAATATTCTGACCAGGAATGCAGGGTCCCTGCCTTCGGCCAGGAGGAGGAAAGGGATGACTGGGTGCACTGGCCTGTGTGGATCTGATGGCCTGGCACATCAAACCCTGTCCTGGGTTTGGCCAGGACAGGGTTAATTTTCACCAGAATCCGGGAAGGGACACAGCCGGGTGGGCTGATCCCACCTGGCCAAACAGAGCAGGGTATTCCATACCATGTGCCCTCATGCTGGGTTCCGGTGGGGGGGAGCTGGGGGGCGGGAACTCACTCGCGGCTCGGGAGCGTGCAGCAGCAGCGGTTCGGGAGAGCGGCTCTGTTCTGCGGGCTCTGTTCTGCTGGTTTGTTTTGTGTATTCCCCTTTTCTGTATCATTGTTGTTATTGTTCCCTTTGTTTGCTGTTCTGTTAAACTGCCCTTATCCCGACCCACCAGTTTCTGCCTGTTTCTTTCCATTCTCCTCTGCACTCCAGCGGGGGGGAGGGGCGACCGCGTGGCGCTTTTGTTGCCAGCTGCAGCTAAACTATAACATTAAATTTGGCGCCCAAGCGTGGGGCAGGGATAACAGCAGGGCTGAGCAGCGTGTGTTAAAACAGCTTTCTTAGATTTTGTTATAATTTGTTGTACGCATTTACTGTGTTAGTTAAACAGTCGCCGGTAAAAAATGTTTCTGTCTTTGATCAGATGGCTGTGGTATTTGAATCCTTACTTGCACTATGTTTTCCCTGTGGTGCTGTTCATTACCTCAGGATGATGATTTTGCTCTACTGTATGATATCGACTTATGACATGATAACATCACTGTGCATGAGGTTAGGCTTGTACTAGCATGCGGCACTGTAACCAAGGTGATGGAATCAGTTAACCATAAACATGAACAATGCTGCTATGTTCCTTGTACAGCCCTACCCATCTGGACATTAGGTCTGGGAACAGAGGGTCTAGTCTCTAGGTAACCATTAATGTTAAACAATAGTAGTGAAGGGGATTTTTAATAGAAATAGCATTATCTAATAGTTGCAGGTGCATTTATGGTACCTATTTATTGTGTAAATTAACTGAAGCAGAGAGTCTTGCATCTTCATACAAAGGGGTTAGTTTTTGATAGGGGCTGGAAGTCGCCTAGAAACGGTCAAGACGACCCTACTGTGTGGATGGGAGCCAGAAGAGAACTGAGTTTGCACAGAAACAAAGGTCAATCAGCAAACACTGTGATGAAGAGGATGAGCCTTCATCTTGGGACCCCCGACGACCACCACTAGAAGGCACTGCGCAAGCGCAGCTAGGAGGAGTATATGAAAATGACTTCTTGGAACTGATTTTAATATAAGAGGGATAGGTTAGGCATATGTATATGTGGATTGGGAAACCTAATGAATATGTATATTTTTGATCTATACAAACTGCACGGAAAAGGTATGAGGTATGCACGTTCGGTGGAATTATCCCCCGTGCATCCAGCGCTGCAATAAAGAATGCCTGCCTTTTAACACTACATTGGTGTTACGAGGTTTTATTCCCGGATTTTCGGTGACAGTTTCTGGTGACCCAGATGGGACTCTGCTTGTGAATACCGACGGATCCGCGGGATCACGGGACCTCCAGCCGGCATCGAGGGATTCTCAAGGAGAACCCCAGATCCCCGGACCGAAGGATTCCAAGTAAGTCCCCTGGAATTTAATTAAGGCATTCTTTTAATAAGTAACATGGGTTAGAGTCCTACTAAAGCCTGCTCATAAGTCGCAGTGAAAGCCACGCAGGGTTGGGCTAAAAAGGTACCTCTGTTGGGAAGTCTCTGCTCGGTGAAAGCCGGTGGAGCGGGGCCCAAGGGGGGGAGTCTTCAACGGGTGGGTTGAAGTCTCCAAGATTGGGTTCTCCGGCAGGGAGCTGGGATCCAAGAGGGAGCTCCAGTAAGGGTTGGGGTCCCTCTGACTAGTGCCTGTGATATAGTGCACAATCACAACCACTGGTCATTCAGGAGATGGGCACATTTCCGAGTAAAAAGCCCATCCCACGGGTTACACCTTTGGGATGTATTCTGAAACACTGGAAGGATCTGGGGGGGTGATCCTTTGACTCGGAAGCAATTGATTGAATACTGCAATCATTGGTGGCCGATGTATACTCTGGATGGTGGGGAGAGATGGCCAGAAAATGGGACACTGCATTATAACACTATCTTGCAATTAATGTTGTTTTGTAAAAGGGAAGGTAAATGGGAATAGATGACACATGTAGATTTGTTTTTCACACTGAGAAATCATCCGGAATGGCAAAGGCAGTGTGGGATACATCCACATGGTTCTATGGTGATGGCTTTAAAGAAGGGAAACTGCAAAAAGGGTTCGAAGAAATGTTGTGCTGCTTGTAGTGTTGGCAAGGAATGTTTGAAATATGAGTCTGAGGAGGATGATGTTGAATTGACGGTCGCACCTCGCTGGAGATGGGGAGGTGATCAGGAGGATCGAGAGTTTGAGGCTGATAGTCCTTCTGCTTCTCCTATGGAAGGGGGGGTAGGAGGATTCAGCCTGGTTTCAGGAAGGACACGGGGAAGGATGTGGGGGGTGGCTGAACTGGCTCCCCTCCAAGCTCCTCTCCGAGAAGCGGTAGGGAATAATGGTCCAGTAGTAGTAGAAGTTCCCATTTTCAATAACTGATTTAAGGTCATGGAAAGAGACTGCGGGCACATATCGGGGGGATCCCGAAAGAGAAGCAAAGGTTATTGAAACAATAATTAGAACCCAAGACCCCGATTAGAATGATTTGCAAGTGATATTGGATACTTTGCTTGATGATACTGAAAAGAGAATGGTATTGAATGCTGCTAGAAAACAAGTAGAGGGAGCGCACGCTCACGGGGATTTACAGGAAACAGTGGATCAGAATTTCCCATCCTCAGATCCTGAATGGGACCCAAATCAGCCGGGACCCAGGGGAATGTTAACTAGATATCAAAGGTGGATTTTATTTGGTGTTAGGCATGCGATGCCAAAAGCAATAAATTGGTCAAAAATTTATGAGGTGAGACAAGAACTAAATGAGTCCCCTTCAGCCTTTATGGAGAGATTGAAGGAGACTGCCCGAAAATATACTAATTTGGATCCAGAAAAGCCAGAAGAAGCAACACAATTGGCCTCCATATTTATGGGTCAGTCAGCCCCTGACATTAGAAAGAAACTCCAGAAATAAGAGGGACCTGAATCTAGAGATTTGGGTAAGATGCTTGAAATAGCCTGGACTGTGTATAATAATAGAGAGAAACAAAAGGAAGTGAGACAGGCGTGGAGGGATGGAAAATTATTAGCAGCCTTAACTGGAAACAACAGAAGAGGTAGAGGAAGAGGACGGAGAATGAATGTTGGAGAAGGAGGGAGGATGAATCTCTGATTGGCACAAGATCAGTGGGCTATTTGCAAGGAACGTGGACACTGGAAAAGGGAATGTCCTAAAGCTGGAGAATTCGATCCGACTCTCCGTGCAATCAAGCTGATGACTCTGCATGAGGAATCCTGAAGAGGACCGGGGGAGTCAACCCTAGCTGAACCCCTGGTTATGTTGAAGCTAGGGAATGAGGAAGTAAAATTTTTAATAAATACAAAGACCACTTATTCGGTATTAAACACATGTAAAGGGAAATTTAGTCATAAACCAGTAGATGTTGTTGGTGCGACAGGGCAAAAAGAAAATTAACCTTTCTTAGAGCTGTTGAAATTTAGATTGAGAAAACAGTGGGTAACTCACCAGTTTCTATATATGCCTGAATGCCCTTCGCCTTTATTAGGGCGAGACTTGCTAACTAAATTAGAGGCACAAATAACTTTTAAAAATGAGGAAACTGAATTATTGATACCAGAATCAAAAGCCGTAGAGGCAAGGGTGTTTATGTTACAGGATTCTTTTAAGGAGGAGCAAATTCCAGAAAAAGTGGAAAATGCAGTAATTCCCTTGATTTGGGCAAATGAAGTTCCGGGACGGTCCAAATTAGCAGAACCGGTATAAGTGACCTTAAAACCTGGATCCAAACCGGTAAGACAAAAACAATATCCTATTAAGTGGGAGGCTCGAAAAGGATTGGAGGGGTTAATCACGAATTTTTTGGAATGTGGACTTTTGGTAGAATGCGAGTCAGAATATAACACTCCCATATACCGGTAAAGAAACCTGGGGGAAAAGAATATCGACTAGTCCAGGATTTAAGAGCTATAAATCAGATAGTTCAAGATATACACCCAGTAGTAGCCAATCCCTATACTTTACTGACATCTCTGAAAGAGGAACATAAATGGTTTACTGCACTAGATTTAAAGGATGCCTTCTTTTGCATACCTCTGGATATACAAAGTCAAAGCATATTTGCTTTTGAATGGGAGAGCCCTGCAACAGGACGAAAGATGCAACTGACATGGACTGTACTTCCACAAGGATTCAAAAATAGCCCCACAATATTTTGGAATCAGTTGGCAGAAGAATTAGAAATATGGAAGAGACAGAACCAGGAAAAGGGAACATTGTTGCAGTATGTGGATGATATTCTGATAGCAGCAGAAAGCAAAGAAGAATGTTTTGAAATTACTATTAGTTTGTTGAATTTTCTGGGCCAAGGGGGATACAGAGTTTCCAGAAATAAGATGCAGATAGGAAAAGAAGCAGTGATTTATCTGGGATTTGAAATATCTCAAGGGCAAAGGCAATTAAGTAATGAAAGAAAGGAAGCCATTTGTCAAATCCCAGAACCCAACAGTCCAAAGGAGCTGAGAGCTTTCCTGGGGATGATTGGATGGTGTCGGCTTTGGATTCCGAACTATGGACTATACGTGAAATCACTCTATGAAGCTTTAAGAGAATCCAAAGACTTGTATCTGACATGGACACCTGAATGCCAAAAATCATTTAGGGAAGTTAAAAAAGCATTGATGATGGCCCCTGCCTTGGGTTTACCTGATCTAACCAAACCTTCTGAGCTGTTTGTCCATGAGAGGCAACATCTGGCCCTTGGAGTGCTGGCACAACGTCTGGGATCCTGGAAGCGATCAGTAAGATACTTCTCAAAACAACTTGACAATGTGAGTAAAGGATGTCCAGGATGTTTATGTGCTGTGGCAGCAATGGTATTGCTAATTCAGGAAGCTCAAAAATTAACTATGGGCCAAAAGATGGTGGTGTATGTACCACACATGGTGATAACTGTTTTAGAACAAAAGGGGGGTCATTGGCTGTCCCCCAGCAGAATGCTGAAATATCAAGTTGTCTTGCTGGAACAAGACGATGTGGAATTAAAAACCACAACTATTGTAAATCCAGCAATGTTTCTGTCGATGGAAAATCCGACAGTCTAGAACATGATTGTCTGCTAACTGTTGAACAAGTCTATTCCAGCAGATCAGACCTGAAAGATGAACCTCTGGAAAATCCTGATTTGGAGTTATTTATGGATGGGAGCAGCTTTGTGAAAGAAGGAAGACGAATGGCCGGATGTGCTGTTGTCACCACCACCGAGGTACTGGAGTCAGGAATGCTGCCTGCAAATACTTTGGCACAGAAAGCAGAACTGGTGGCATTGAAGTAAGCCTTGCGAATGGCAGAAGGAAAGAGGGTAAATATATGGACTGATTCCAAATATGCATTTGGCGTGATTCATGCTCATGGGGCTATCTGGAAAGAAAGAGGACTGCTCTCAGCCCAAGGATCATCGATAAAACATAAAGAAGAAATCCTCCAGCTCCTAGAACAGGTGCAGAAGCCGAAAGAAGTGTCGGTAATGCATTGTAAGCCTCATCAATTTGGTCAGACAGCTGTAAACATAGGTAATCGATTGGCGGACAAAACGGCAAAGGAGGCTGCGGAACAAGGTATCCTTGCACTAGTACTAGTAAAACAGATAAAAATCCCAAATCTGAAACCAAAATATAGTAAATTGGATGAGCAATTGGTGGAACAATTAAAAGCGTCACAAAATACAGAAGGGTGGTGGGTAACGCCAGAAAAGAAGGTAATAGTAACCCCGCAAGTCATGTTAGAATTTGCGAAAGAAAAGCCTGCGCAGACACATTGGGGTGTAGATGCTATGGTCTCGAGTTTAAAATCATCTGTAGTGTGTGTAGGAATGACAGGAATAATTAAATCAATAGTGGCCAAGTGTCTAATTTGTCTCAAAAATAATCCTTTAAATCGGAAAACGGCACCTTTAGGAGTAACGAAACAAGGTAACTCTCGAGGAGACTATTGGCAGGTTGATTTTTCTAAATTACCTAGGCAAAATGGATTTAAGTATTTATTAGTATTGATTGATACATTTTCTGGATGGCCGGAGGCCTTTCCTTGTTGCACCAACAAAACAAGAGAAGTGGTTAAAATATTGCTAAAAGAGATAATACCAAGGTTTGGGGTACCAATAGGCATGTCTTCTGATAGGGGACCACATTTTGTAGCAGAAATAGTTCAACAAGTAAGTAAAATTTTAGGAATAAATTGGGATTTACATACCCCCTGGAGGCCGCAATCAAGTGGGAAAATTGAAAGAATGAACCAAACATTAAAAAGACAAATAAGTAGAATTTGTCAAGAAGTATCTTTAAAATGGCCACAAGCCTTACCATTAGCACTCCTAAGAATCAGAATCCAACCAAGATCTAAAGATGGTGTAAGTCCATACGAAATCTTGTATGGCAGACCTTATCAAACTCCTCTAATCCCAGGGGATATAAGAATAGCAGGGGAAACAGATTTAAAAATGTATTTGATTTCTTTAGGAAAAACCCTCGAAGCACTCCGAAAACACATTGTGCTGACCAGATCACTTGCTTTGGATACACCTGTGCATCAATATCAACCAGGTGATTTCATGTATATAAAGACTTGGAACTCTGAACCACTGCAGGAGAAGTGGAAGGGACCTTTCCAGGTACTGTTAACAACTTACACTGCGATCAAAGTAGAAGGGGTGGAACCGTGGATACACTACACTCGAGTGAAGAAGGCCCCTTCATTGAGAATCATCAATAGAGATCCAGAGACTGCAAAACTGATTTTAAAATATGTCTGAAAAGGGTGGTTATCACTGTACAATATGGGGGAAATGGATCTTGATTTGAAAATTGATGATGATGGGAACATTGTCTAGAGTATTAGAAGCGAAAACAGAGAGTACTGATCCGCTACCAATAGAAGCAGAACAATTGATATACCTCCCAAGGAGAACTCCGGAAGAAAATTCGATGGTTGGATTAATAAAAGAATTCACCAATTTACAGAACGTAACCCAAATAACTGCATGTCTTCCAATCCCAAGAGCGGTAGGGGAATCAGTTCCATGGGGAATTTTAACAACAAATCTGAGTAGTGAAAAATCCAACAATAACGGCACTTATTTTGAGCAAGTTCCCGTTGTTGAGTGGCAGGAACAGATAGGTTATGTTAAAAAGCAATGGAAAACCCCTGGAAATAGAGCAGATTGTGACATTTACTAAATTATGTTTTCATCAAAATAGGTAGGTTTCATAATGTGGGTTGCTGCACTTATGATGAACCAGTGAAGAAAAATGTTAGTCGAACGATCATGGAATGGGAATGCAGAAAGTCCAACCAAACTAAACAGGAAATGGCTTTGTGGAATTCAGTATGGTCAATGGCCATCACATCTCAGTTTCAGTACATGGCCAATGCCCCCTGGTCTTTCACCTGGGATGGGATGATTTTCACAGCTTTCCCATCGGTTGATGATAAAGGAAGTACTTCCCGAGAAAAAGAAATTGTAGTACCCTGGTGGAATTGCAAAAAAATATATAATTGCAGCACAGTTAGTAAAGCAAATCAAAAAGGTTCCACCTCTGGCAGCCGCATTAAAATACGGATGCTGATGTAGAGGACTTAAAAATGATTTACAATTGACTGATACATATAAGCCCAAAAGGGGAACATTTTTTAGCTGTAGGAAATCTACGATTCAAAGTCCAGGACATTTAGTTTGGGCAATGAGTGAGGGAACTTGGTCCACTCATCTACCAGTGGATGGAAAGGTAAAACAAATTACCTTGGGAATGCTGACATTATGTCCGATTTGGAAAAAGACTCCCTTTAAGGGGAACTCTGAGAATTTGAAATTATTATGAGTAAGGAGATCAAAAGTTGAGAAAGACGAAAACTGGAATGAGCCTTCAACAGGAATAAAAATTGGATGGGCCTTAGAATCTTTATTGACTCCCTTATCAACCTATAGGAATAGGGCCTGGTTATATAAAATAACTGGTCAGGTAGAAAAATTAGCAAATGTAACAAGGAAAGGATTCGAACAGTTAAACCTGCAGTTACAAGCAACTTCAAGAATGACGTTGCAAAACAGAATGGCCTTAGACATGCTCCTGTTAAAAGAACATGGAGTATGTGGATACCTGAAAGACAGGGTAGATCATTGCTGTATCCATATCTGTAATGTTACCCAGAATGTTGAACACGACTTAAATTTATTAGAACCGATAGGGAGAGACACTCAAGAGATTCAAAAAGACATGCAAGAAAATTGGCTTGACAAAATTTTTAATGGATTAGGGTGGAATCTGAGTTCCTGGGTTAAGTCCTTAATTAGCACTGGGCTGCTTTTGGTAATAGTATTCTAGGTGATATATCTCATATACTATTGCTTAAAAAGGAACTCACCAATAAAACAACCTTTAATCGGATGATCATTCAAGCCATAGCCAAGAGACAAAATTTCAGTGATTCACTTGCAACGCTCCCATCATCATATAATAGATAATGGATAATTATATTCTTGTAGAATTCAATCATTATCAGCAATAAGTATTAGATCAACGGATAATTAAATGTAATTTGATTATGGAAGTATTGAAAAGATATTTCAAAACTTCTAAAGGGGGGAAATGTAACCAAGGTGATGGAATCAGTTAACCATAAACATGAACAATGCTGCTATGTTCCTTGTACAGCCCTACCCATCTGGACATTAGGTCTGGGAACAGAGGGTCTAGTCTCTAGGTAACCATTAATGTTAAACAATAGTAGTGAAGGGGATTTTTAATAGAAATAGCATTATCTAATAGTTGCAGGTGCATTTATGGTACCTATTTATTGTGTAAATTAACTGAAGCAGAGAGTCTTGCATCTTCATACAAAGGGGTTAGTTTTTGATAGGGGCTGGAAGTCGCCTAGAAACGGTCAAGACGACCCTACTGTGTGGATGGGAGCCAGAAGAGAACTGAGTTTGCACAGAAACAAAGGTCAATCAGCAAACACTGTGATGAAGAGGATGAGCCTTCATCTTGGGACCCCCGACGAGCACCACTAGAAGGCACTGCGCAAGCGCAGCTAGGAGGAGTATATGAAAATGACTTCTTGGAACTGATTTTAATATAAGAGGGATAGGTTATGCATATGTATAGGTAGATTGGGAAACCTAATGAATATGTATATTTTGATCTATACAAACTGCACGGAAAAGGTATGAGGTATGCACGTTCGGTGGAATTATCCCCCGTGCATCCAGCGCTGCAATAAAGAATGCCTGCCTTTTAACACTACAGTGGTGTCTTGTTTAGGGTTAAACAAGTAGTTAAGAACATCCTGCAGAGACGTGCCCCAGGGCTGGAGAGCTGTGAGGGGCTGGGTGTGTGGGACAGCATGAGCGGGTGTCTAGGGCAGTGGTCACCCCCAGTGTGTTTTAAACTCACCCCTAAACAAGTGCAGGATCCAGACAAACTAGTAAAATATCTGCAAACAGTGTGCTGCCACCCTGGGAACTCCAGAGAGACACAAATCACCGCAATGTGTTGGGGTGTGGCCCACGCCTACCGACCCTGTTCAACACTGTTCAGTGCCTTAAAGGGGAAAGGGAAGAAACAAAGCGGCAGGCACTGCAACTGGCTATGACCCCCCAGCCAGCCCTGCAACCCCTCCAGCCCAACAGGAAGTCACAGCCCCCCTGACCGGCACCACCACTGCCGCTGCCACGGCCGCAGGGGTCGCCCCGGTTTGCCCCTGTGGGCACGGCAGCCACTCCAGCCCGAGCTCCAGCAGCAGCCATCGCGGCTGAGTGCTTTGGTTTTGGCTGCCGTCGGCAACAAAAGCGCCACGCGGCCGCCCTTCCCCCTGCCAGCGTGCGGAGGAGAATGAAAAGAAAAAGGCAGAAACTGGTGGGTCGGGATAAGGGCAGTTTAACAGAACAACAAACAAAAGATAACAGGAACAACAACGATACAGATAAGGAGAAAACACGACACGAACCGCACAAGCCACAGACCCGCTCTCCCAGAAAGGACCGGCGCCGCGCGCTCCCGAGCCGCGAGTGAGTTCCCCCCGTGCCACCCCCTCCACCGGAACGCAGCATGATGGCACATGGTATGGAATAGCCGGCTCTGGCCAGGATGGGGTTGGGTTAGCCCACCCGGCTGTGTCCCTTCCTGGATTCTGGTGAAAATTATCCCTGTCCTGGCCAAACCCAGGACATTATCCACCCCTTATTCCATACCATCTACGTCATGCCCAAGTCCCCCATTGTCCAGTTGAACACCACCACTTCTCCTGACTCCAGATATCATTCTCTTAGTCTATGGATCATCACTCCAAAGTGTCCGTTGAGTTCATTTAATCCATGACTTCAGGCTCCATCTGTCGTAACGGTCTTCCGTGGCAGGAGAGGTGATGTGTTGGTGATGGGCAGTCACTTGCTGCATCTGGAGCTCACGGCTGATGTATCTGGTGCGGCCCGTGCCCACAGTCTGCAGGTTGGAGACGTGAATCTCGATGAAGTTGCTGGGTGCCAGTTGTTGAAAACCAGGTCCAGTCCCATCATCGCTGTGCTCTGCTAGTTGTTCATCAAAAAGTCCATCCTTCTTTAATCTGGACGATTCTTACTATGCTACTACTGGTACAACACATAAAAATTATAACAGTGATAACAGGCAGTGACAGGGTTATTTAACAATTAACTTCATACAATTTATTTATTTATGAACTATTCTCACCCAAAATCAAATCCCCATGAGGTACACATCGGACTTCCCCATCCTTCCGCATTACCCACCAGATACACCCAGGTCCTTGAGCAAAAGCAATCCCGCGGACGGGCTTGCCTTTGCCCGAGGCAGGACTCACCCAAACCGTCTTCCCTAACATGTTCCGCATGTGCACTACAGGGACTTTATCTCCTTTTACGGGGCGCTGAGGTTTTGACTGGGCAGGACCAGCCCGGTTGGTGGACCCTCTGGTGTTAACCAACCAGGTGGCCTTTGCTAAAGGAGTATCCCAATTTTTGAAAGTCACACCCCCCCATTGCTCTCAAAGTGGTTTTTAGCAGTCCATTGTACCGCTCGATCTTTCCCGAGGCTGGTGCATGGTAGGGGATGTGATATACCCACTCGATACCGTGTTCTTTGGCCCAGGTGTCTATGAGGCTGTTGCGAAAGTGAGTCCCGTTGTCCGACTCGATTCTTTCGGGAGTGCCATGTCGCCATAGGACTTGTTTTTCCAGGCCCAGGATGGTATTCCGGGCAGTGGCATGGGGCACAGGGTAGGTTTCCAGCCATCCGGTGGTGGCCTCCACCATTGTGAACACATAGCGCTTGCCTTGGCGGGTTTGTGGCAGTGTGGTGTAGTCAATCTGCCAAGCCTCCCCATATTTATATTTTAGCCATCGTCCTCCATACCACTGAGGCTTTACCCGCTTGGCTTGCTTGATTGCAGCGCATGTTTCACATTCATGGATAACCTGTGCGATGGTGTCCATGGTCAAGTCCACCCCTCGGTCACGAGCCCATCGGTATGTCTCGTCTCTTCCTTGGTGGCCCGAGGTGTCATGGGCCCACCGAGCTATAAAGAGTTCACCCTTATGTTGCCAGTCCAGATGCCCCTGAGCCACTTCAGTCTTAGCAGCCTGATCTACCTGGTGGTTGTTTTGATGTTTCTCAGTGGCCCGACTCTTAGGGACGTGGGCGTCCACGTGACGGACTTTTACAACCAACTCCTCTAGCCGGGCACCAATATCTTGCCACAATGGGGCAGCCCAGATAGGTTTGCCTCTGCGCTGCCAGTTGTTCTTCTTCCATTGCTGCAGCCACCCCCACAAGGCACTGGCCACCATCCAAGAGTCCGTGTAAAGACAGAGCACTGGCCGCTTCTCTCGACTGGCAATGTCTAAAGCCAGCTGGATGGCTTTCACCTCTGCAAACTGGCTGGACTCACCTTCTCCCTTGGCAGTTTCCGCGACTTGTCGTGTAGGGCTCCATACAGCAGCCTTCCAACTCCGCTGCTTCCCCACAATGCAACAGGACCCATCCGTGAACAGGGCATACTGTTTCTCATCTTCTGGCAGCTGGTTATACAGTGGGGCCTTTTCAGCACGTGTCACCTCCTCCTCTGGCGATGCTCCAAAATCTTTGCCTTCTGGCCAGTCCATGATTACCTCCAGAATTCCTGGGTGACTGGGGTTTCCCATTTGGGCGTGCGGGGTGATCAGCGCGACCCACTTACTCCACGTAGCATCGGTGGCATGATGCATAGAGGGGACTCTTTCTTTGAACATCCAGCCCAGGACCGGCAATTGTGGTGCTAGGAGGAGCTGTGCTTCAGTGCCGACCACTTCTGAAGCAGCTCGAACGCCTTCATATGCTGCCAGAATCTCTTTTTCAGTGGGAGTATAGCGGGCCTCGGATCCTTTGTATCCCCGGCTCCAAAACCCCAGGGGTCGACCTCAAGTCTCCCCTGGTGCTTTCTGCCAGAGACTCCAGGTTGGGCCATTCTCCCCGGCTGCGGTGTAGAGCACGTTTTTAACATCTTGCCCTGACCGGACTGGACCAAGGGCTACGGCATGCACTGTCTCCCATTTAATTTGTTCAAATGCCTGTTGTTGCTCAGGGCACCATTCAAAATCATTCTTCTTCCGGGTCACATGGTACGGAGGACTCACAATCTGGCTGTAATTTGGGATGTGCATCCTCCAAAAACCCACAACACCTAAGAAGGCCTGTGCTTTCTTTTTGCTGGTTGGTGGAGACATAGCTGCTATTTTGTTGATGACATGCATTGGGATTTGATGGCGCCCATCCTGCCATTTTATCCCCAAAACTGGATCTCTTGCGCAAGTCCCTTGACTTTACTTTGCTTAATGGCAAAACCGGCTTTCAGGAGGATCTCAACTATTTTCTCCCCTTTCTCAAAAACTTCCTCTGCTGTGTCACCCCATACAATGATGTCATCGATGTACTGCAGATGTTCTGGAGCTTCACCCTTTTCCAGTGCAGCCTGGATCAGTCCATGGCAAATGATGGGACTGTGTTTCCACCCCTGGGGCAGTCGATTCCAGGTGTACTGGATGCCCCTCCAGGTGAAAGCAAACTGTGGCCTGCACTCTGCTGCCAAAGGGATGGAGAAGAATGCATTAGCGATGTCAGTGGTGGCATACCACTTGGCTGCCTTTGACTCCAGCTGATATTGAAGTTCTAGCATGTCTTGCACGACAGCAGTCATCGATGGTGTGACTTCATTCAGACCACGGTAGTCTATTGTCAGTCTCCACTCTCCAGTAGATTTTCTCACTGGCCATATGGGACTATTAAAGGGTGAGCGAGTTTTGCTGATCACTCCTTGACTCTCCAGCTGGAGGATCAGCTGATGAATGGGGATAAGGGAGTCTCAGTTGGTACGATACTGTCGCTGGTGCACCGTTGTGTTTGTGATTGGCACCTGTTGTTCTTCAACCCTCAGCAACCCCACAACGGAAGGATCCTCCGAGAGACCAGGCAAAATGGACAGCTGTTTAATTTCTTCCGTCTCCACAGCAGCTATGCCAAAAGCCCACCGATACCCCCTTGGGTCCTTGAAATATCCTCTCCTAAGATAGGCTATCCCAAGGATGCACGGAGCCTCGGGGCCAGTTACAATGGGGTGCTTCTGCCACTCCTTCCCAGTGAGGCTCACTTCAGCCTCCAATACACTCAGCTCTTGGGACCTCCCTGTCACTCCAGAAATACAAATTCACTCTGACCCTTTGAAATCTGATGGCATTAAAGTACACTGTGCACCAGTGTCCACTAGAGCTTGATACTCTTGTGGATCTGACATGCCAGGCCATGGAATCCACACCGTTCAATAAACCCGGTTGTCCCTTTCCTCCACCTGGCTGGAGGCAGGGCCCCTCTAATCCTCGTCAGAGGATTTGCTGCTCACCTGCTGTAAAAATGACTTGGAGGTCCCCTCCAGAGGATCAGAATCAAGGTCAAACTGTCTACCTGGTCTGGAGAGCTGGCTGCCGGAAGCTGGAGTGGCATTTTTCCTAACAGAATCCCCTTTGGTTATTGTTTTACCTCGCAACTCACGGACTCGTGCCTCTAGACTTGAGGTGGGTTTTCCATCCCACTTCCTCATGTCCTCTCCGTGGTCACGCAGGTAGAACCACAGGGTGCCTCGTGGTGTGTAGCCTCTGTATTCCCTCTCCTGAGCAGAGAAATGCTTGCCCCTAATAGCTGAGACACTGGCCCGTACAGGTGGGGAGTAGGACATATTCTTTACGAGTCGCTGCACCAGTTTCTCCACAGCTGAGACAAGGGAGGAAGAGAGACTTTCCTCATATTGCCGGAGTCTGACAGCCACTTTATCCACTGTTGGTGCCTCCTTACCTTTCCAGTTCACAACTGCCAGGGAGTTGGCATATAAGGATGGTGCGCTCCGCACAAACTTCCTCCACATGAATTGTGAGCACTGGAGTTCATCTGGGTCTGTGGGTACCTCCTCATCGTCTGTGTCATAGTAAACCAGCTCCCGCACAGCTAATTCCCTCAAATACTGAATACCCCTTTCCATATTGGTCCACTTGCCAGGATAGCATACAAAATCCTCACTGAAGGGGTACCTCTCCCTCACGCCTGACAGAAGTCTCCTCCAGAGGCTGAGGACTTGTTCCTTCTTCCCAATGGCCTTGTCAATGCCCCCTTCCCTGGCCAGGGATCCCAGCTGCTTGGCTTCCTTGACCTCTAATTCCAAGCTGCTGGCCCCGTTATCCCAGCACCGCAGCAGACAGGTGACAATGTGCTCGACTAGGTGGCGGCTGAAATCTTTCCACATGTCTCGCAGCTCGCCCAGGGACAGGGACCGGGTGATGATCTCTATCTCTATGTGTCGCGATGGCCCTGGCTCATCGTCATCCCTCCCGGAGCGATCTGCTCTCTTTGCGTCTTTCTTTAGTTTTACAGGGGCGACTGCTACCGGCACAGGTTGGTCATTGGGCTCAGCCGCGCTGCCTGCAGCTGGAGCTGGGGCTGGAGCAGCTGCTGTGCCTGCCTGGGAAACCGAGGCAGACCCTGCAGCTGTAGCAGTGGTGGTGCCAGTCGCGGGGGCTGCGACTGCCTGCTGGGCTGGAGGGGCTGCAGGGCTGGCTGGGGGGGCAGTGCCAGTCACAGCGCCTGCCGCTTTGCTTCCCCCCCTTTCCCCTTTAAGGCACTGAACAGTGTTGAACATGGCTCGGTAGGCATGGGCCAGACCCCAGCACATTGTGGTGATCTGTGTCTCTCTCGAGTTCCCAGGGTGGCAGCACACTTTTTGCAGATATTTTACTAGACTGTCTGGATTCTGTATTTATTCAGGGGTGAGTTTAAAACACACCGGGGGTGCCCACTGCTCTAGACACCTGCCCATGCTGTCCCACACACCCAGCCACTCACAGCTATCCGGCCCCGGGGCAGGTCTCTGCACGATGTTCTTAACTACTTGCTTAACCCTAAACAAAACCCAAAACCCATTCAGGAGGCATAACAAAAGGAGAGTGCTGGCCTGAGCATCCCACTGGTACTCAAAATTATCAAAAGCCCTTAGGACTGGCCTGAAGGAGAGAGGGGGGGCGAAAGAGTGGGGGAAGGTATCCCCTCCGGTTTTCACCACAGGCTGGGTTTGATTATTAACAAATTCTAAGACACAGGATCCGAGGTACGGAAATGACCGCAGTGTCGCATGCAAATACAAGCCTAATTTCATGCAAATTGATGTTATCATGTCATAAGTCGATATCGTACAGTAGAGCAAAATTATCATTCTGATCTTTTTCCCAGCGATGATGAACAGCACGACATTGAATACATACTGCAAACAAGGATTCGAAAACCACAGCCATCTGATCAAAGACAGAAACATTTTTACCGGCGACTATTTAACGCAGAAAAATTCGTATAACAAAATTTAACAAAGTCTAAGAAAGCAGTTTTAACACCCGCTGCTCAGCCCTGCCGTTATCCGTGCCCCACGTCTGGGTGCCAATTTAATGTTTTGGTTTCGGCTGCCGCCGGCAACAAAAGCGCCACGCGGCCGCCCCTCCCCCCGCCAGCGTGCGGAGGAGAATGAAAAGAAACAGGCAGAAACTGGTGGGTCGAGATAAGGGCAGTTTAACAGAACAGCAAACAGAGGGAAACAGGAACAACAGCGGTACAAATAAGGAGAAAACACAACAAAGAACCGTACGACCCAAACAGCCGCTCTCCCGCACAGCACCGGCGCCGCGCCCCCCCAAGCCGCGAGTGAGTTCCCGCTGCCCAGCTCCCCCCACCGGAACCCCGCGTGACATCACATGGTATGGAATACCGGGCTCTGTTTGGCCAGGTGGGGTCAGCCCCCACCCCCCCGGCTGTGCCCCTTCCTGGATTCCGGTGAAAATTAACCCTGTCCTGGCCAAACCCAGGACACATACCATGTGCCGTCATGCTGGGTTCCGGTGGGGGGGGTGGCATGGGGGGAACTCACTCGTGGCTCGGGAGTGCGCGGTACCCGTCCTTTCTGGGAGAGCGGGTCTGTGGCTTGTGTGGTTCGTGTCGTGTTTTCTCCTTATCTGTATCGTTGTTGTTCCTGTTCTCTTTTGTTTGTTGTTCTGTTACACTGCCCTTATCCCGACCCACCAGTTTCTGCCTTTTTCTTTTCATTCTCCTCCGCATGCCGGCGGGGGGAGGGGCGGCCGCGTGGCGCTTTTGTTACCGGCCGCAGCCGAAACCAAAACATTAATTTGGTGCCCAGGCGTGGGGCGGGGATAATGGCAGGGCTGAGCGGAGTGTGTTAAAACTGCTTTCTTAGATTTTGTTAAATTTCGTTATATGCATTTTTTCTGTGTTAAATAGTCACCGGTAAAAAAATGTTTCTGTCTGTGATCAGATGTTTGTGGTATTTGAATCCTTATTTGCTGTATCTGTTCGTTGCCATGCTGTTCATTACCTCAGGGAAAAGGACCAGGATGATGATTTTGCTGTACTGTATGATATCGACTTATGATATGATAGCATCACTATGCATGAAATTAGGCTTGTATTTGCATGCGGCACTGCGGTCATTTCCGTACCTCGGATCCTATGTCTTAGAATTTGTTAATAATCAAACCCAGTCTGCGGGGAAAGCCGGAGGGGATACCTTCCCCCACTCTTTCAACCCCCTCTCTCCTTCAGGCCAGTCCTAAGGGCTTTTGATAATTTTGAGTACCAGTGGGATGCTCAGGCCAGCACTCTCCTTTTGTTATACCTCCTGAATGGGTTTTGGGTTTTGTTTAGGGTTAAGCAAGTAGTTAAGAACATCGTGCAGAGACCTGCCCCGGGGCCGGATAGCTGTGAGTGGCTGGGTGTGTGGGACAGCATGGGCAGGTGTCTAGAGCAGTGGGCACACCCGGTGTTTTTGAAACTCACCCCTGAACAAATACAGAATCCAGACAGTCTAGTAAAATATCTGCAAAAAGTGTGCTGCCACCCTGGGAAATCCAGAGAGACACAAATCACTGTGACGTGCTGGGGTCTGGCCCACGCCTACAGAGCTGCCCTGTTCAACACTGTTCAGTGCCTTAAAGGGGAAAGAGGGGGAAACGAAGCAGCAGGCGCTGTGACTGGCGCTGCCCCCCCAGCCGGCCCTGCAGCCCCTCCAGCCCAGCAGGCAGTCACAGTCCCCCCCGACTGGCACCACTGCTGCCACTTCCACAGTTGCAGGGTCTGCCTCGGTTTCCCCGGCGGACACAGCAGCCGCTCCATCCCCAGCTCCAGCTGCAGGCATCGCGACTCAGCCCAATGACCATCCTGTGCTGGTAGCAGTCGCCCCTGTAAAACTAAAGAAAGACGCAAAGAGAGCAGATCGCTCCGGGAGGGATGACAATGAGCCAGGGCCCTCTCAGGAGACAGAGACAGAGATCATCACCCGGTCCCTGTCCCTGAGTGAGCTGCGAGACATGTGGAAAGATTTCAGCCGCCACCCAGGCGAGCACATTGTCACCTGGCTGCTGCGGTGCTGGGATAACGGGGCCAGCAGCTTGGAATAAGAGGGCAAGGAATCCAAGCAGCTGGGATCCCTGGCCAGGGAAGGGGGCATTGACAAGGCCATTGGGAAGAAGGAACAAGTCCTCAGCCTCTGGAGGAGACTTCTGTCAGGCGTGAGGGAGAGGTACCCCTTCAGTGAGGATTTTGTATGTTACCCTGGCAAGTGGACCAATATGGAAAGGGGTATTCATTACTTGAGGGAACTAGCTGTGCAGGAGCTGGTTTACCATGAACCAGACAATGAGCAGTTACCCACAGACCCAGATGAAGTCCAGTGCACAGCATCTATGTGGAGGAATTTGTGCGGAGCGCACCCTCCTCATATGCCAACTCCCTGGCAGTTGTGAACTGGAAAGGTAAGGAGGCACCAACAGTGGATGAGGTGGCTGTCCGACTCCGGCAATATGAAGAAAGTCTCTCTTCCTCCCTTGTCTCACCTGTAAATAAATTTTCCCAGAAGGTCCAGCAACTCGAAGAGAGCATGTCCTACTCCCCACCTGTACGGGCCAGTGTCTCAGCTATTAGGGGCAAGCGTTTCCCTGCTCAGGAGAGGGAATACAGAGGCTATACACCACGGGGCACCCTGTGGTTCTACCTGCGTGACCATGGACAGGACATGAGGAAGTGGGATGGAAAACCTACCTCAAGTCTAGAGGCACGAGTCCGTGAGTTGCGAGGTAAAACAATAACCAAAGGGGATTCTGTTAGGAAAAATGCCGCTCCAGTTTCCAGCAGCCAGCTCTCCAGACCAGGTAGACAGTTTGATCTTGATTCTGATCCTCTGGAGGGGACCTCCAAGTCATTTTTACAGCAGGTGAGCAGCAAATTCTCTGACGAGGATTAGAGGGGCCCTGCGTCCAGCCAGGTGCAGGAAAGGGACAACTGTGTTTATTGGTCGGTGTGGATTTGGTGGCCTGGCACGTCAGACCCACAAGAGTATAAAGCTCTAGTGGACACTGGTGCACAGTGTACTTTAATGCCATCAGAGTTCAAAGGGTCAGAGTCCATTTGCATTTCTGGAGTGACGCGGGGTCCCAAGAGCTGAGTGTATTGGAGGCTGAAGTGAGCCTCACTGGGCAGGACTGGCAGAAGCACCCCATTGTAACTGGCCCCGAGGCTCTGTGCATCCTTGGTATAACCTATCTTAGGAGAGGGTATTTCAAGGACCCAAGGGGGTATCGGTGGGCTTTTGGCATAGCTGCTGTGGAGACGGAAGAAATTAAACAGCTGTCCATTTTGCCTGGTCTCTCGGAGGATCCTTCCGTTGTGGGGTTGCTGAGGGTTGAAGAAAAAAAAGGTACCCATTGCAACCACAATGGTGTGCCAGCGACGGTATTGTACCAACCGAGACTCCCTTCTCCCCATTCATCAGCTGATCCTCCAGCTGGAGAGTCAAGGAGTGATCAGCAAAACTCGCTCACCCTTTAGTAGTCACATATGGCCAGTGAGAAAATCTACTGGAGAGTGGAGACTAAAAATAGACTACCGTGGCCTGAATGAAGTCACACCATCGATGACTGCTGCTGTGCCAGACATGCTAGAACTTCAATATCAGCTGGAGTTAAAAGGCAGCCAAGTGGTATGCCACCACTGACATCGCTAATGCATTCTTCTCCATCCCTTTGGCAGCAGAGTGTAGGCCACAGTTTGCTTTCACCTGGAGGGGCATCCAGTACACCTGGAATTGACTGCCCCAGGGGTGGAAACACAGTCCCATCATTTGCCATGGACTGATCCAGGCTGCACTGGAAAAGGGTGAAGCTCCAGAACATCTGCAGTACATCGATGACATCATTGTATGGGGTGACACAGCAGAGGAAGTTTTTGAGAAAGGGGAGAAAATAGTTGAGATCCTCCTGAAAGCCGGTTTTGCCATTAAGCGAAGTAAAGTCAAGGGACTTGCGCAAGAGATCCAGTTTTGGGGATAAAATGGCAGGATGGGCACCTTCAAATCCCAATGCATGTCATCAACAAAATAGCAGCTATGTCTCCACCAACCAGCAAAAAGGAAGCACAGGCCTTCCTGGGTGTTGTGGGTTTTTGGAGGATGCACATCCCAAATTACAGCCAGATTGTGAGTCCTCCGTACCACGTGACCCGGAAGAAGAATGATTTTGAATGGGGCCCTGAGCAACAACAGGCATTTGAACAAATTAAATGGGAGACAGTGCATGCCGTAGCCCTTGGTCCAGTCCGGTCAGGGCAAGATGTTAAAAACGTGCTCTACACCGCAGCCGGGGAGAATGGCCCAACCTGGAGTCTCTGGCAGAAAGCACCAGGGGAGACTCGAGGTCGACCCCTGGGGTTTTGGAGCCAGGGATACAAAGGATCCGAGGCCCGCTATACTCCCACTGAAAAAGAGATTCTGGCAGCATATGAAGGCATTCGAGCTGCTTCAGAAGTGGTCGGCACTGAAGCACAGCTCCTTCTAGCACCACAATTGCCGGTCCTGGGCTGGATGTTCAAAGAAAGAGTCCCCTCTATGCATCATGCCACCGATGCTACGTGGAGTAAGTGGGTCGCGCTGATCACCCCGCACGCCCAAATGGGAAACCCCAGTCGCCCAGGAATTCTGGAGGTAATCATGAACTGGCCAGAAGGCAAAGATTTTGGAGCATCGCCAGAGGAGGAGGTGACACGTGCTGAAAAGGCCCCACTGTATAACCAGCTGCCAGAAGATGAGAAACAGTATGCCCTGTTCACGGATGGGTCCTGTTGCATTGTGGGGAAGCAGCGGAGTTGGAAGGCTGCTGTATGGAGCCCTACACGACAAGTCGCGGAAACTGCCGAGGGAGAAGGTGAGTCCAGCCAGTTTGCAGAGGTGAAAGCCATCCAGCTGGCTTTAGACATTGCCAGTCGAGAGAAGCGGCCAGTGCTCTGTCTTTACACGGACTCTTGGATGGTGGCCAGTGCCTTGTGGGGGTGGCTGCAGCAATGGAAGAAGAACAACTGGCAGCGCAGAGGCAAACCTATCTGGGCTGCCCCATTGTGGCAAGATATTGGTGCCCGGCTAGAGGAGTTGGTTGTAAAAGTCCGTCACGTGGACGCCCACGTCCCTAAGAGTCGGGCCACTGAGAAACATCAAAACAACCACCAGGTAGATCAGGCTGCTAAGACTGAAGTGGCTCAGGGGCATCTGGACTGGCAACATAAGGGTGAACTCTTTATAGCTCAGTGGGCCCATGACACCTCGGGCCACCAAGGAAGAGACGAGACATACCGATGGGCTCGTGACCGAGGGGTGGACTTGACCATGGACACCATCGCACAGGTTATCCATGAATGTGAAACATGCGCTGCAATCAAGCAAGCCAAGCGGGTAAAGCCTCAGTGGTATGGAGGACGATGGCTAAAATATAAATATGGGGAGGCTTGGCAGATTGACTACATCACACTGCCACAAACACGCCAAGGCAAGCGCTATGTGTTCACAATGGTGTAGGCCACCACCGGATGGCTGGAAACCTACCCTGTGCCCCATGCCACTGCCCGGAATACCATCCTGGGCCTGGAAAAACAAGTCCTGTGGCGACATGGCACTCCCAAAAGAATTGAGTCGGACAACGGGACTCACTTTCGCAACAGCCTCATAGACACCTGGGCCAAAGAACACGGCATTGAGTGGGTTTATCACATCCCCTACCATGCACCAGCCTCTGGAAAGATCGAGCGGTACAATGGACTGCTAAAAACCACTTTGAGAGCAATGGGGGGTGGGACTTTCAAAAACTGGGATACTCCTTTAGCAAAGGCCACCTGGTTGGTTAACACCAGAGGGTCCACCAACCGGGCTGGTCCTGCCCAGTCAAAACCTCAGCGCCCTGTAGAAGGGAATAAAGTCCCTGTAGTGCACATGCGGAACATGTTAGGGAAGACGGTTTGGGTTAGTCCTGCCTCGGGCAAAGGCAAGCCCGTCCGCGGGATTGCTTTTGTTCAAGGACCTGGGTGTACCTGGTGGGTAATGCGGAAGGATGGGGAAGTCCGATGTGTACCTCATGGGGATTTGATTTCGGGTGAGAATAGTTCATAAATAAATAAATTGTATGAAGTTAATTGTTAAATAACCCTGTCACTGCCTGTTATCACTGTTATAATTGTTATATTTTGTACCAGTAGTAGCATAGTAAGAATCGTCCAGATTAAAGAAGGATGGACTTTTTGATGAACAACTAGCAGAGCACAGCGATGATGGGACTGGACCTGGTTTTCAACAACTGGCACCCAGCAACTTCATCGAGATTCACGTCTCCAACCTGCAGACTGTGGGCACGGGCCGCACCAGATACATCAGCCGTGAGCTCCGGATGCAGCAAGTGACCGCCCATCACCACACATCACCTCTCCTGCCACGGAAGACCATTACGACAGAAGGAGCCTGAAGTCATGGATTAAATGAACTCAACGGACACTTTAGAGTGATGGTCCATAGACTAAGAGAATGATATCTGGAGACAGGAGAAGTGGTGGTGATGAACTGGACAATGGGGGACCTGGGCATGACGTAGATGGTATGGAATAAGGGGTGGATAATGTCCTGGGTTTGGCCAGGACAGGGTTAATTTTCACCGGACTCCAGGAAGGGACACAGCCGGGCAGGCTGACCCCACCTGGCCAAACAGAGCTCGGTATTCCATACCATGTGCCATCATGCTGGATTCCTGTGGGGGGGAGCTGGGGGGCGGAAACTCGCTCGTGGCTCAGGAGGGCTCAGCGGCGGTGTCGTCTGGGAGAACGGCTCTGTGGGTCGTGCAGTTTGTGTTGTGTTTTCTCCTTATCTGTATAGTTGTTGTTCCCTTTGTTTGCTGTTCTGTTAAACTGCCCTTATCCCAACCCACCAGTTTCTGCCTGTTTCTTTCCATTCTCCTCCGCACCCCGGTGCGGGGAGGGGCAGCCGCGTGGCGCTTTTTTTGCCTGCTGCAGCCAAAACCAGAACATGGACACTCTCAAAGAGTTGCAGTCAATGGCTCGACGTCTAGGTGGAGACCAGTGACGAGTGGTGTGCCTCAGGGGTCGGTACTGGGTCCAGTGCTGTTTAATATCTTTGTCGGCAACATGGACAGTGGGACTGAATGCACCCTCAGCAAGTTTGCCAACAACACCAAGCTGTGTGGTGTTGTTGACACACTGGAGGGAAGGGATGCCATTCAGAGGGGCCTTGACAGGCTGGAGAGGCGGGCCTGCGTGAACCGCATGAAGTTCAACAAGGCCAAGTGCGAGGTCCTGAACATGGGTCGGGGCAACCCCAGACACAAGTACAGGCTGGGCGGAGAGTGGCTCGAGAGCAGCCCTGAGGAGAAGGACTTGGGGGTACTGGTGGATGAGAAGCTCAACATGAGCCGGCAATGTGTGCTTGCAGCCCAGAAAGTCAACCGTATCGTGGGCTTCATCAAGAGAAGGATGGCCAGCAGGTCGAGGGAGGTGATTCTGCCCCTCTACTCTTCTCTGGTGAGACCCCACCTGGAGTACGGTGACCAGCTCTGGAGCCCCCAACATAAGAAGGACATGGATGTGTTGGAGCGGGTCCAGAGGAGGGCCACGAAGATGATCAGAGGGCTGGAGTACCTCTCCTATGAGGACAGGCTAAGAAGGTTGGGGCTGTTCAGCCTGGAGAAGAGAAGGCTCTGGGGTGACCTTATAGCAGCCTTCCAGTACCTGAAGGGGGCCTACAGGAAGGATGGAGAGGGACTTTTCACAAGGGTGTCTAGTGATAGGGCAAGGGGGAATGGCTGTAAACTAAAAGAGGGCAGATTTAGATTAGATATTAGGAAGAAATTCTGCACCATGAGGGTGGTGAAACACCTGAACAGGTTGCCCAGAGAAGCTGTGGCTGCCCCCTTCCTGGCAGTGTTCAAGGCCAGGTTGGATGGAACTCTGAGCAACCTGGTCTAGTGGAAGATGTCCCTGCTCAAGGCAGGGGCGTTGGAACCAGATGATCTTTAAGGTCCCTTCCAACCCTTACCATTCTGTGATTATCCACCCCTTATTCTATACCATCTAGGTCATGCCCAGGTCCCCCATTTTCCAGTTTATCACCACCACTTTCCCTGTCTTAAATATACACACACAGATATAATTCCCTTAGTGTATGGATCATCCCTCTAAAATGTCTGAGTTCATTTCAACCATGGTCTTGTGCTTCATCTATCCTAACAGACTTTCAGGGCAGGAGAGATGATGTGTGGTGTTGGACTGTTGTATGCTGCACACAGAGCTTGCAGCTGGTATACCTGGCGCAGGCTATGCCCACAGTCTGCAGTTTGGAGATGCCAGTCTTGAAGTCGCTGGATGCCAGTTGCTGAAGCCAGGTCCAGTCCCATCACCACTACAATTTGCTCAGTTTCATCAAAGACCATCCTTCATTAATTTAGGTGATTTTTACTGTAATACCATTGATATGGCATATAGCAACTATAGTAGTGATGATACACAGTGACAGGGCTATTTAGCAATTAAAACCACACAATTTAATTCATTGACTGTTCTCACCCAAAATCAAATCCCTGTGAGTTACATATAGGATTTCCCCACCCTTCTGCATCACCCACCAAGTGCACCCAGGTCTTTGATCAAAACCAGTCCCATGGATGGGTTTGCATTTGCCTGAGGCAGGACTAACCCAGATTGTCTTCCCTAGCATATTCTTCAAGTGCAGTACAGGGACTTTATGTCATTCGATAGTATGTGGAAGGACCAGATAGACTGGCAGATCCCCTTGTGTTAACAAACCAAGAGGCCTTTGCTAAATGTGTACTCCAGTGTTTGAAGGACCAACCCCACACTGCTATCAGTGTAGGTCTTAGCAGTCCATTGTATCATTTGATTTTCCCAGAGGCTGGCGCATAATAGGAGATGTGATACATCCACTCAATACCATGGCTCTTTGTCCCAGGTGTCTATGAGCTTGTTTTGGAAATGAGTCCTGTTGTCCGACTCAATTCTTTGAGGTGACATGTCACCATAGGACTTGCTTTTCAAGGCCCAGGGTAGTGTTCTGTTTGGTGGTATGGGGCACAGGATATGTTTCTAATGATCCAGGGGTTGCTTCCATGCCGAGTTTCAGCATCCATGCAGGGACAGGAACGATTCCCACACATTGATACAATGCACAGCCGATTCCCCTTTATTGGTCTGCTTGCGTGGTTGTATACATTTTTCATATCTGCACACGCGATCACGCTTATTCGGATAGGCTACAGACATAAATCATGCGCTGTTCACGCACCCCACATTCCCTTATGATTGGTAAATATGCACTAACGCCAATAGCAACAGACCGCCTCCATGTCCTTGAACACATCTTGTTTTTGCTAACCCACATCATGTTTATTCTTAGCTGTCCTTTCCAGCGGCCTGTCCAGCTATGCTAACTGTTTTGCTTAAGTGGCCTAGTCATGCTAACTCTCAAACTACATCGACCCCAACCCTTCCACCATTGTGAGCACAAGGCACTTGCCTTGGCGGGTTTGTGGGAGTGTGATAAAGTCAATCTGCCAGGCCTCCCAGTATTCGTATTTCAGACATCATCCTCCATACCACTGAGGCTTTACCCACTTGGCTTAGTTCCTTGCAGCACGTTTCACATTGATGGATAACCTGTGCGATAGTGTCCATGGTCAAGTCCACTCCTTGGTCACGAGCTCATCCACAGGTTGTATCTCTTCCTTGATGGCCTGAGGTGTCATGGGCCCACCAAGCCATAAAACATTTCACCCTTCTGTTGCCAGTCCAGATCCACCTGAGCCACTTCAGTCTTGGCAGCTTGATCCACCTGCTGGTTGTTTTGGTGTTCCTCAGTGGCTCAAAGCTTGCGTACGTGGGCATCCACGTGATGCACTTCTACAACCATCTTCTCTAGCTGGGAAGCCATATCTTGCCACAAAGGGGCAGCCCAGATGGGTTTGCCTCTGCGTGGCCAGTTGCTCTGCTTCCACCATTTTAACCACCCTCACAGGGCATTTGCCACCATCCATGAGTCTGCGTAAAAATAAAGCACTGACCACTTTTCTTGATCGGCAATGTCTAAAGCCAGCTGGATGGCTTTCACTTCTGCAAAGTGGCTCGATCCACCTTCTCCTTCAGCAGTTTCTGTGACTTGTCATGTAGGACTCCATACAGCTGCATTCCTACAATGCGACAGGACCCATCCATGAACAGGTAATATTGCTTCTCGTTTTCTGGCAGTTTATTAGACAGTGGGGCCTCTTCAGCACATATCACCACCTCCTCCTTTTGGCCAATCCATGATCATTTCCAAGGTTCCTGGGTGACTGGGGTTTCCCATTCAGGCCAGCTATGTGATCAGTGTGACCCACTTACTCCACATAGCATCAGTGGCATGATATGTGTAGAGGGACCCTCTCTTTGAACATCCAGCCCAGGACCGGCAATCGTGGTGCTAGGAGGAGCTGTGCTTCAGTGCCGACCACTTCTGACGCAGCTCAAACTGCTTCATATGCTGCCAGAATCTCTTTTTCAGTGGGAGTATAGTGTGCCTCGGATCCTCTGTATCCCCGACTCCAAAACCCCAGGGGTCAACCTCGAGTCTCCCCTGGTGCTTTCTGCCAGAGACTCCAGGTTGGGCCATTCTTCCCGGCTGTGGTGTAGAGCACACTTTTAACATCTTGTCCTGACCGGATTGGTCCAAGGGCTATGGCATGAACTATCTCCCATTTAATTTCTTCAAAAGGCTTGTCATGGTGCAGGGCCCCATTCAAAACCATTCTTCTTCTGGGTCACTTGATAGAGAGGACTTACAATCTGGCTGTGATTTGGGCTATGCATTCTCCAAATATTCACAACACCTAAGAAGGCTTGTGTTTCCTTTTTGCTGGTTGGTGGAGACATATCTGCTATTTTGTTTATCATCACATCCATGGGCATCTGATGATGCCCATCTAGCCATTTTATTCCCAAAAACTGGATCTCCTGGATGTCGTCAATATATTGTCGGTGTTCTGGAGCTTCACCCTTTTCCAGTGCAGTCCATGGCAGATGGTAGTGCTGTGTTTCCACTCTGGGGCAGTCGATTCCAGGTGTACTGGATGCCCCTCCAGGTGAAAGCAAACTGTGGCCTGCACTCTGCTGCCAAAGGGATGGAGAAGAATGCATTAGCGATGTCAGTGGTGGCATACCACTTGGCTGCCTTTTAACTCCAGCTGATATTGAAGTTCTAGCATGTCTGGCACAGCAGCACTCAGCGGTGGTGTGACTTCATTCAGGCCACGGTAGTTTATTGTCAGTCTTCACTCTCCAGTAGATTTTCTCACTGGCCTTATCGGACTATGAAAGGGGTGAGAAAGTCTTGCTGATCACTCCTTGACTCTCCAGCTGGCAGATCAGCTGAAGAATGGGTATAAGGGAGTCTCGGTTAGTGCGATGCTGTTGTTGGTGCACCGTTGTGGTAGCGATTGGCACCTGTTGTTCTTCAACCCTCAGCAACCCCACAACAGAAGGGTCTTCCACGAGACCAGGCAAAGTAGACAGCTGTTTAATTTCTTCCGTCTCCAAAGCAGCTATGCCAAAAGCCCACCGATACCCCTTTGGGTCCTGGAAATACCCTCTCCTAAGATAGGCTATCCCAAGGATGCACAGAGCCTCGGTGCCAGTTACAATGGGGTGCTTCTGCCAGTCCTGCCCAGTGAGGCTCACTTCAGCCTCCAATACACTCAGTTCTTGGGACCCCCCCGTCACTCCCGAAATGCAAATGGACTCTGACCCTTTGAAATCTGATGGCATTAAAGTACACTGCGCACCAGTGTCCACTAGAGCCTTATACACTTGTGGATCTGACATGCTAGGCCATCGAATCCACACCGTCCAATAAAGCTGGTTGTCCCTTTCCTCCACCTGGCTGGAGGCAGGGCCCCTCTAATCCTGGTCAGAGAATGTTACTCACTTCCAGTAAAAATGACTTAGAGGTCCCTTCAAGAGGATCAGAAGCAAGATCAAATTGTCTGCTTTGTCTGGAGAACTGCCCACTGGAAACTGGAGCAGCATTTTTTTTGGAAGAGTCCCCTTTCGTGACTGTCTTTCCTTGCAACTTACCCAATTGTGCCTCTAGATTGAGATAGGTTTTCCATCCCACTTCCTCATGTCCTCTCCGTGGTCACACAGATAAAACCACAGGGTGCCCCGTGGTGTATAGCCTCTGTATCGTCTCTCTTGAGCAGAGAAATGCTTGCCCCTAATAGCTGAGATGCTGGCCCATACAGGTGGGGAGTAGGACATATTCTCTTTGATCTGTTGGACCTCCTGAGATAGTTTCTCCACAGCCGAGATGAGGGAGGAAGAGAAGCTTTCTTCATATTGCCGGAGTCTGACAGCCACTTCATCCACTGTTGGTGCCTCTTTACCTTTCCATTCTACTACTGCCAGTGAGTTGGCATATGAGGATGGTGAGCTCCGTACATACTTCCTCCACATGGGTCGTATTCATTTGACTTCATCTGGGTCTGTGGATAAGTGCGCATTGTCCGGGTCATAGTAAACCAGCTCCCACACAGCTAATTCCCTCAAATACTGAATACCCCTTTCCAATTGGTCCACTTGCCAGGATAACATACAACATCCTCACTGAAGGGGTACCTTTCCCTT
This sequence comes from Opisthocomus hoazin, assembly GCF_030867145.1. Lineage (NCBI taxonomy): Eukaryota > Metazoa > Chordata > Aves > Opisthocomiformes > Opisthocomidae > Opisthocomus > Opisthocomus hoazin. Next base: position 29,375,633 of record NC_134453.1, read on the forward strand.
AGGCCTGACAGAAGTCGCCTCCAGAGGCTGAGGACTTGTTCCTTTTTCCCAATTGCCTTGTCAATGCCCCCTTCCCTGGCCAGGGATCCCAGCTGCTTGGATTCCTTGCCCTCTAATTCCAGGATACTGGCCCCGTTATCCCAGCACCACAGCAGCCAGGTGACAATGTGCTCGCCTGGGTGGTGGCTGAAATCTTTCTGCATATCTCGCAGTTCACTCAGGTATAGGCATCAGGTGACTGTATCTGGCTCTGGCTCCTTCATCCTGCTCTTGTGATGGCTCTGGTTCATTGTCATCCCTTACTAGGTGAACTGATATTTTTGTGTTTGTCTTCTCTATAGGGGTTAGCGATACCGGCACAGGCTGGTTTTCTAGTTTAGCTGCAGTGCCTGTTCCAGGCCTTGGAGGAGCTGGAGCGCCTGTTGCAGAGGTTGAGGTAGCTGTGGGGGTTGTGGTATCTGCAGTGACCATTGGTTTGTTTTCTACCTCTTTCCTTTCAGAGCACTGAGTAGTGTTGAACAGGGTTCGGTAGGTGTGGGCCAGAGCCCAGCACATTGCAGTGATTTGTATCTCCCTGGAATTCCCAGGGTGGCAGCACACTTCTTCCAAATATTCTACTAGTTTGTCAGGATTCTACACTTGCTCAGAGGTGAAGTTTCAAAACACTGGGTGTGCCCACCGTCCTAGGCATTTGCCCATACTGTTCTACACACCCACCCACTCATAGCTCTCCAGCCTGGAGGCAAATCTGTGAAGAATATTTTTAACGAGTTTTTTAACCCTAAACAAGACCTGAAATCCATTCAGGAGACAGAACAATAGGAGCATGCCTGCTTAAACATCCTACGCATACTCAAAATTCTCAAAAGCTGTTATGACTAGCCTGAAGGGGAGAGGAGGGGTGAAAGAGTGGGGTAAAGTATCCCCTCCACTTTTCCCTATTGATTTGGTTTGATTATTAATAAATTCCAAAAGATAGCATCTGAGGTATGGAAACGACTGCAATGCTGCATAAAAATACAAGCCTAACTTCATGCCCCTTGATGTTACCATAAGTCGATATTATACAGTACAGCAAAAAGATAATCCTTATCCTTTTCCCAGAGGTGAACATCACCACAGTGAATACATAATACAAGAAGGATTTATATACCACAATCATACGACCAAGCAAAACATCGTTTTGACCAGCAACTATTTAACTAATGTAATATGTTGGCGTGGGTTACGGATCTGTTGTAACGATGTGACCCCAATATGAGTATGATCGTTCACAGAATCACAGAATCACAGAATCACAGAATAGTAGGGGTTGGAAGGGACCTCTGTGGGTCATCTAGTCCAACCCTCCTGCCGAAGCAGGGTCACCTACAGCAGGCTGCACAGGACCTTGTCCAGCCATGTCTTGAATATCTCCAGAGAAGGAGACTCCACAACCTCCCTGGGCAGCCTGTTCCAGTGCTCTGTCACCCTCAGAGTGAAGAAGTTCTTCCTCATGTTCAGATGGAACGTCCTATGCTTCATTTTGTGCCCATTGCCCCTTGTCCTGTCACTGGGCACCACTGAAATGAGTTTGGCCCCATCCTCCTGACACCCACCCTTTAGATATTTATAAGCATATATTAGGTCCCCTCGCAGCCTTCTCTTCTTCAGGCTGAACAAGCCCAGCTCCCTCAGCCTTTCCTTGTAGGAGAGATGCTCTAGTCCCCTCATCATCCTTGTAGCCCTCCGCTGGACTCTCTCCAGTAGCTCTTCATCTTTCTTGAACTGGGGAGCCCAGAACTGGACAGAGTACTCCAGATGGAGCCTCACTAGGGCAGTGTAGAGGGGAAGGAGAACCTCCCTCGTCCTGCTGGCCACACTCCTCCTAATGCATCCCAGGATCCCATTGGCCTTCTTGGCAGCCAGGACACACTGCTGGCTCATGGTTAACCTGTCGTCCACCAGGACACCCAGGTCCCTCTCCGCAGAGCTGCTCTCCAGCAGGTCCACCCCAAGCCTGTACTGGTGCATGGGGTTGTTCCTCCCCAGGTGCAGGACCCTGCATTTGCCTTTGTTGAACCTCATCAGGTTCCTCTCTGCCCAGCTTTCCAGCCTGTCCAGGTCACGCTGAATGGCAGCACAGCCTTCTGGCGTGTCTACCACACCTCCCAGTTTGGTGTCATCAGCAAACTTGCTGAGGGTACATTCTAACTCTTCATCCAGGTCGTTGATGAAGAAGTTAAACAAGACTGGGCCCAGTACTGACCCCTGGGGGACACCACTAGTTACCAGCCTCCAACTAGACTCAGAGCCGCTGATGACAACCCTCTGAGTTCTGCCATTCAGCCAGTTCTCTATCCACTTCACCGACCACTCATCCAGCCCACACTTCCTCAGCTTCCCTAGGAGGATATCATGGGAGACAGTGTCGAAAGCCTTGCTGAAGTCCAGGTAGACAACATCCACGGCTCTCCCTTCATCTACCCAGCCAGTCATGTCATCGTAGAAAGCTATTAGATTGGTCAGGCATGATTTCCCCTTGGTGAATCCATGTTGACTAGTCCTGATAACCTTCTTTTCTTCCACTAGCTTGATGATGGCCTCCAGGATAAGCTGCTCCATCACCTTTCCCGGGATGGAGGTGAGGCTGACCGGCCTGTAGTTCCCTGGGTCCTCCTTCTTGCCCTTTTTGAAGATTGGAGTGACATTGGCCTTTCTCCAGTCCTCGGGCACCTCTCCTGTCCTCCAGGACCTCTCAAAGATGATGGAGAGTGGCTCAGCAATGACATCCGCCAGCTCTCTCAGCACTCATGGGTGCATTCCATCAGGGCCCATGGATTTGTGGACGTCCAGATCACTTAAGCGATCCCTCACACAGTCCAATTCGACCAAGGGAAAGTCATCCTCTTTGTAGGCTTCTTCTCTTACCTCCGGGGCCTGGGATTCCTGAGGGCCAATCTTAGCACTGAAGACTGAAGCAAAGAAGGCATTCAGTAGCTCTGCCTTCTCTGCATCCTCCGTCACCAGGACACCCACCTCATTCAGCAGCGGCCCCACATTGTCCCTAGCCTTCCTTTTGCTGCTGATGTAGTTGAAGAAGCCCTTCTTGTTGTTTTTGACATCCCTTGCCTTTATTAGTCATTCACCTTTATTAGTCAGCAAAAACAAGGTTTATATAGCAAAACTATTACAGCATCTGAATGGTTAAACCCCCAACCCATATATAGGCAAAACTACTGCAACTCGTTGTGATTGGTGCAGAGCTGCATCTCGAAGTGAAAACAGTACTGTGGCAGGAAACAACAACGTGGCAGGAAGGAAGTGACAGTGTGGCAGGAAACGGTGACATTCCCCCTGCTCCAGTGTCCCGAGCTCGTCGCTCTGCCTTCCCAGCAGGGTTCCGTGTCAGCCGCTCCCAAGGCTCACTTCCGGATCGGAACCTGGGTTGCTCAATGCACCAAACTATGTCCCCTCTCGTCCAGCCAGGACTCCACAGTAATAAATGCATATAACCAATTGTAACAAAGTTGTTTTAACACACTCTGGTCAGCCCTGCTGTTGTCACAATCTTTTGTGTCCCATGTTAGGCGCTAAAAAGGACTGTGGTGGTTTAGCCGTAGTCAGCAACAGAGAACCGTGCAGCTGCTCTATCACCACTCCCCTGGGTGGGGTGGGGAGGAGAATCAGAAGGAAAAGGCAAAACTTGTCAGTTGGGATAAGGGCGCTTTAACAGAACAGCAAAAGAAGCAAACAGTAACAACAATAATACTGATAAAAATAGATAAAGCGCAGGCACTCCACAGTGCCATTTTATCACTGTTCGATGCCCATTGTGCTCCTGAGCAATGATTAACCTCCCCCTGTCCAGCTCCCTGATGTCACATGGTATTGAATACCCCAGTTGTTTGTCTAGTTTGGGTCAGCAGTCCTGGCTGTGTCCCCTTCCAGCTTGCTGAGAAAATTAACCCTATCCCAGCACAACCCAGGACACAGTAACAGAAACAGTGAGGATGGGTACCACGTATCAGTGAAGACAGTGAAGCAACAAACAAGTTGTCTGAAAATGTAGCCTGGATTCTGTGCTATACACATTTTCATTTTCATTTCTCAGTTTCCCATTGAATGTTATTCTTCTGTTTTTGCTATTGACAACAACCTGCTGTTTGCTGTTGGAAAATAAATTGCATTGTTGTAAACAGTGGTACTAGACCAGCTGTGAATCATTAAAATATTGCCTCTAGTCACCAACAAATAACAAGCACAGCAAGACATTTCCTACGTTCTATGTTCTTAAACCCTGTTTTCTAAACCCTTTGACATGAAAATCTTTGTGATGGTGTTTCTTAAAACCAAATGGAGTTAGTGTCAAAATTCAAGACCTTGATTATGTACTGTCAGAGTCACTTTGCTGAATTTTCAAGGGCTCCACACTGGTGGGAAGAGAGCAGGCGGTGGACTGGGATGGCAGCTCCATGAAAAGGCAACCCTGTCTCTCTGTGTGCTGTATGCGTATCTCTGCCTATGAACTTGGAATATGTGCTGCCTGAACAGCTGACTTCTGCTTCCCAGTCACACAGCCTGCTGCAGAATACTCACTGTTCCCTGACGGGGGAGACTGAGACAGCTCCTCCAGCCGTTATTGCTCTCCCAGTACACTCCCTTTCCTATCGGCAGCCAGCCAGGCATGATCCTTCTGAATGCTCACCATGTCCTCATCCCTAAGGTACCAAAACTTGGGTTTGTCTAAGCTGACAAGAGTCCTACTTCGATATCTGTGTTCCTATTATACCACTTTTTCCTTGATTAGTTAAATAACTAGACAGAAGTGGTACTGCTTCCCCCTCAACTTTTACTAAGTAGATGTTGAACTAGGAAGACATCTAGAAATTCATCCCGAGCCTAAAAATCAACTGAAGGCGGAAGGGGACATAACCTAGCTCACTAGAGATGAGCCCAGGTGTGGCATGCCAGGGTCAGGGGTGAGATCGAAAGACCAGCTCAAGTGCATCTACACCAATGCACGCAGCATGGGCAACAAACAGGAGGAGCTGGCAGCCATTGTGCAGCAGGACAGCTATGACTTGGTCGCCATCACAGAAATGTGGTGGGATGACTCTCATGACTGGAGTGCTGCGATGGATGGCTGTAAACTCTTCAGAAGGGATAGGCGAGGAAAGAGAGGCGGTGGGGTGGATCTGTATGTTAGGGACTGCTTCAATTGTGTAGAGCTCAATGATTGTGATGACAAGGTTGAATGCTTATGGGTAAAGATGAGGGGGAAAGCCAACAAGGCAGACATCTTCCTGGGGGTCTGTTACAGACCACCCAGCCAGGATGAAGAGGCAGATGAAGTTTTCAACAAGCGGCTGGCAGAAGTCTCACAATTGCTAGCCCTTGTTCTTGTGGGGGATATAACTTACTGGACATCTGCTGGAAATGCAACACAGCAGAGAGGAAACAGTCTAGGAGGTTCCTGGAGTGTGTGGAAGATAACTTCCTGACACAGCTGGTAAGTGAGCCTACCAGAGGAGGTGCCTCACTTGACCTGCTGTTTACTAACAGAGAAGTGATGGTCAGAGGCTGTCTTGGGCTTAGCGACCATGAAATGATAGAGTTCTCAGTTCGAGGTGAAGTTAAGAGGGGGGCCAGTAAACCACCACCATGGACTTCCAGAGGACAGACTTTGGCCTGTTCAGGACGCTTGGTTGAGAGGGTCCCCTGGGAAAGAGTCCTGAAGGGCAAAGGGGTCCAGGAAGGCTAGACATTCTTCAAGGAGGAAGTCTTAAAGGCAAAGGAGCAGGCTGTCCCCACGTGCCGCAAGATGAACCGGTGGGGAAGACAACCGGCCTGGCTCAACAGGGAGCTCTTGCTGGGACTTAAAAAAAAAGGAGGGTCTACCACTGCCGAGTTTCAGCATCCATGCAGGGACAGGAACAACTCTCACACATTGATGCAATGCACAGTCAGTTCACTTTATTGGTCTGCCTCCGTGGTTATATACATTTTCCATATCTGTATATGCGATCACGCTTATTCGGATAGACTGCAGACATAAATCACGCGCTGTTCACATGCCCCACATTCCCTTATGATTGGTAACTATGCACTAACGCCAATAGCAACAGGCCGCCTCCACGTCCTTGAACACATCTTGTTTTTGCTAACCCACATCATGTGCACTATGAGAACTTTCTCAGTGGCTATTCTTAGCTGCCTTTTCCAGCGGCCTGTTCAGTTATGCTGTTTTGCTTAAGCGGCCTAGTCACGCTAACTCTCAAGCTACATCAACCCCAACATACCACCTATGGAAGAAAGGGCAGGCGACTCAAGAGGAGTACAGGGGTCTCATTAGGTCATGCAGAGAGGAAATTCGAAAGACAAAATCCCAGCTAGAACTCAGGCTGGCCACTGTTGTAAGGGACAACAAAAAATGTTTTTACAAATACATCAACATCAAAAAGAGGGCCAAGGAGAGTCTCCATCCCTTATTGGATGCGAGGGGGAATATTGTCAACAAGGTACTTAATGCCTTCTTTGCCTCATTCTTTAATAGTCAGACTGGTTATTCCCAGGGTATTCATCCCCCAGTGCTGGAAGGTAGGGAAGGAGTGCGGAACAAACCTCCCATAATCCAGGAAGAAGCAGTTAATGGCAAATTATAAAGAGGACGAGCAATAATGGAGAAGCCAGGAATATGTTTGTGCCGGTAACTTAGAGTTCCTAGAATTTGCTGCAGGTCCTCCACATTGGATGGATTTTGTCCTTCTATTTATTTCAGAGTATCCTGAGGGACAGAAGCAGCTCCTTTAATCAACCAGACCCCCAGGAATTTAACTTCCTGTGCAGGTCCCTGACACTTTGAGTCTGGAATTTCCAGTCCCAATTCAAGCAGTGTTGTCCGGATCTTTTCCATGGTGTCTTTTACACTCTCTTGATCCTCTCCCCCTATCAGGATATCATCAATGTACTGGTATACTGTACATCCAGGAGAAACAGGGATCTCTGCTAAAACCTTAGCCAAAGCATTGTGAGCGATGGTGGGGGAATGTTTATCACAGAATCACAGAATGGTAGGGATTGGAAGGGACCTCTGTGGGTCATCTAGTCCAACCCTCCTGCAGAAGCAGGGTCACCTACAGCAGGCTGCAGAGGACCTTGTCCAGGCAGGTCTTGAATATCTCCAGATATTATTATCTCCAGTTTATACCCCTGTGGAAGTTGGTTAAAAGTATATTGGATGCCTTTCCAAGTGAATGCAAACTGTGCTTTGTCCTGCTCACGGAGGGGAATCATGAAAAACATGTCTTTAACATCTAAGGCAGCCGTAAAGGAATGGGCAGCTCCTTGTATTATTGTCACCACTTCAGCAATATTCGGAACTGCGGCAGTTAGGGGTGCAGTATTGGCATTTAGGCGTCAATAATCTATGTCGCATCGGGATCAAGGACTCGTCATACGATCAATATGATCAGACAAAGCCAGTTTATTGCGCTACAAACCTGTGTTTATATAGACAAATTACTTCCTTGCCACGCGATAGCTCTAATGTGATTGGATGCATGCACTGTCCACGCGCCGTTCACTCGTACTTCTCAGTCTCTGATTTGTGTGACGTTATCAGCCACGCGCATCAAACTCCTCCTCAAGATTTTTGTCTGTCTTGCTTCTTGCGGTTAATGCAGGCCTTTTAGTTCCTCATTTCTTCGTGTTGTAACAGGCTTCAGACCGCAGTCGTCCTTGCCTATGTCCTTGAGGCCTGCTCCTTTATAGGCTGTCAAGAGTCAGGCTCAGAGTATCTGGAGGGCTCATCACATGGCCGTGGTTCTTCAAATATCCCACAAATCCCCCTTTTTGTTTTTGAGCCATCCAGATACCCTGCATCATTTTTGCCATTAACTTCTTTATGCATTGTAAAGCACAACTAAACATTAACAGCATAACAACCACCATAATTAACATTGTTATCCCTTGGCGTACCAGGTCTGCAAGCCATCCTGAGATCCCAAGATGCCTCAGCCAATCCGTAAGGCCAGACTCTACCTGTATAGCGTTCAGATTTTTTCGCAAGTCTGCCAATTGCTTATGGATGGACTGTGAGTGATCACTCAGGTTCACGCAACACATTCCCTCAAAATCTTCACAACCGTGACCATGCGCTAATAGCAAAAAATCTATTGCTGCTCTATTTTGTAAAACTGCATGCCTTAAGCTGTCTAAATCTTCTGTTAACTCAGATATTATTTTCGACATTATATTCATTTCTTTTGCAACTAAACATGCGAGCTTTCCTATGTCGGTTAATGCTTTTGAAGCTGCTTCCCAAGGTAATGAGTGCCAACACAACCCTTTCGGCCCTCTCATATAAAGTTAGATTTCCATCACAGTGGGGTGTTAATTTTCTTAACACTCTCTTTGCTCTTGTGTGATTTTTCAAGACATTCATTGGAGGTGCAAACATGATTAGCTTCCCAAAATAACATGGACCTCCATATGCCCTCACAGGTATCCCATGCCAAGCTTTATCCCCGCAAATCAAAAAATATCCCGGAGGAATGGCTTTTGCCGAATTATTAGTCCATGCCGCTAGAGTACTAACTTGATACTCGGAACCAGCCAAGCTATTACAAAAATCTCCTCCACTTTTCATAAAATCATATTCCACTTCACCTTTCGCATAATCATAATATTTATTCTTACTTGTTATGTTTGTCCAACCTGTTAAATTGTGCTGCCTAAACCTGTTTATCCCTTGTTTATAATTCCCAAGGTGGAAACATGAATCGTTTCCATTCATGGAGTCCAATAGGTCAGTTTCTTGGGGGTCCCAAGGTAATGACACATTTAGATAACTGATTACCAGGATCGCGGCAAATCCTCCCAACGGTACTCCTGGCCAACTCCTGCCTAGTGCATTTTCCCAGCTTTGCATCTTTGCCAGTACCGTGTCGTTTAGCCCTATTTCATTCTATACCTATCCTTTCCAATCATTAGGATCCCAATAAGGTGTTCCAATTAGACACATTCTAAAAGGATCAGTTACCGATTGCATTGATATACAAAACGACGTTTGGTTTGTTTGATTAGCAAATGTCAACCACATATTTGGCTGAGGATTGATGTTGGTCAAAGACGATACTTGGCCGTTTCCCATCAGCATCAATCCAAAAGCTACCCTTATCAGCATCCCCTTCTTTTCGCTCTCCATCGCTGTTTTTGGGTTTCCCACTCGTCGAGTAGTAGTTGCCAAGACCTGGGGATCAAAATTCCAGCTCCACACTCTTTACCTATAATACGATTATTAAAAATTATATGATATCAATTACATAGCTTTATAAGGTTAAAAAGCAATACAGCAATTATTTTCTGCTCTAAATTCTCTACTAACATTAGCCATTCAGCAAAAGCCTGTTCTCTTAGCTCCGCAGGTTCCCGCGGGGCTAAGGGTTGTTGCATAAATTGTTCTACCCATTGAATATACTAAAAGGTATTTACATTATGTTGACATGTTGTGCATAACCAGTTTTCAAACCTGTCTCTTATTCTGGACACTCTCCAATGTTCTTTGTAACAGATGAGACACTTTAACTTTATCCATGGTCTACATGCATGCCCATGTATCACACAACTCAACTGTTCCTCTCGTTCTGGTTTCCATTCAGGCCCTTGTGTCTGGGACCTGACTCAGTATTTGCCATGGGTTTCTAAGCTCCACCTCACCAATTGCACCTAAGTCAATTTTGTTATCCTTATGTAGCATCGTCAACCATGGGTGGAGTTGCTTCTGGACTCTCACCTTGAACCTTCGTAGGCTCATCTCGTTTCTGGGTCCTTTCCTCTATCCAAGGCTTTACCCACCTTGCTGGCACCCAAATTGGACCATTCTCTGCAAGGACACAAACATAACCTCTGTCAGTTAATTTTACCTCTACAGGCTCCTTCCATTCTCCTGTGATTAGATCCTGATACCTAACCTTCACTGGACTAGACTGCTGTGGATTAGTGTCTGATGATAATTGGTGTACTATGATCGGTGGAGAGATCCGACCCTCCGTGAGGCGCAAGTAATTCAATACATAAAGCGCTTTTGCAATACGTTCTGCCGGACTGCCTATTTCTCCCCCTTTTTGTTTTTGCAACAGCGCTTTCAATGTGCTGTGTGCACGTTCCACTATTGCTTGTCCCGTAGGGGAATGAGGTATCCCTGTTGTTCTCTGAATCCCCCATTGTTGACAGAACCTTGCAAAAGTCTTCGAGATATAAGCAGGACCATTGTCTGTTTTTATCCCTTGTGGGATCCCTAACGCTGCAATGGCGCCACACATGTGTTTGATAACATGGCGTGCAGTTTCTCCAGTTTGAGCAGTTGCCCAAACAGCGTGCGAAAAGGTATCGATACAGACATGAACGTATTCCTGGCGGCCAAATTCCGGAACGTGTGTCACGTCCATCTGCCAGAGTTGCAAGGCTTTTAGACCTCTGGGGTTAACTCCCATTCCAAGGCCAAAACCTACCTTTTGGCAAGCTGGGCATGACTGGACAATTCCTCTGGCATCTCCTACTGAGATGTTAAACTGTTTTGCTAACATTTTCGCAGACTGATGGAAAAACTCATGAGATAATCGTGCCTGCTCAAATAGATTTACTGCTCCCATTTGAGCAACTGCCACTAATTGGTCAGCTATATTGTTACCTGTCGCTAGCCCTTGTTGAAACTGATGGCTTCGAATATGGGTGATGAAATAAGGATGTTGCCTCTGAGACAGCAAATGCATTAATTGCAACAGCAATTTATGCAGAATAGCATTTTTTACTGGTTTGACCGTGGCCCTTTCCAAGCGGTAGGCAACTCCTACCACACATAGCGAATCTGAAACCACATTGATTGGTTCGTCCTGCCATCGTTGGAATGCCCAGACCACTGCCTTCAGCTCAAGAGTCTGGAGAGAATCATCTGCACTGCCTTTTAATATCTGATGATACCACTGACCCTGCAAACACCATGTGATCGCTCCCTTTCGTGATTTTCTTCCTGCGTCTGTAAATATTGTGATGCCCTGAACTGGAACTTCTGACCGTGTGGGAGTTTCTTCAAACTCCTGCGATTGCAGCAAAGGCAACCATCGTTCTGATGGGTAATGGTTTGCGATTGTCCCTGCAAAACCCGTCAGTGCCATTTGCATCCGTTCATCCATGATCATCAGCCATTGCAGATATTGCTGTGCTATGGGTATGTAAATGGTCTCTGGGTCTTTCCCTGACAAGTCAATAATTCTCTGTCTACCCTTTATTACCAATCCTGTCAGTAGTTCTAGACGTGTACTGACCGTTGTTTTTGGGTGGAATGATGAAAAGATCCACTCTAACACTCTAACTTTTGACTCTTCTATCTGAACCACCAGTCCCAATGGATGTCTACGACTCTGAGAAGAATTTATTATCATTAGCTGTAAAGAAACCCCTGGCATTTTCCTAAGCGCTATTCCGTCTTTTACCTTCTGCATAATGTGCTGTAAAGCTCTTTTCTGCTCCTTATTCAGTCGCCTGGAGTCGTTTGCCTGGCATGTCATTCCCAGCAATGGCATCAATGGCTCCAGGACATCATTTGTGAATCCACAGACTGTTCTGACCCATTGTATATCCCCTAGGAGTTTTTGGACATCTGCTAAAGTTTTTATTTCTGTTTTTAATTCTGTTTTTTGTGGCCGTACTGCAGCTCCCGTGATTACCCAACCAAGGTATGTCCATGGTTCCTTTTGCTGTACCTTTTCTGGAGCTATCCTAAAACCCCTGGGTTCTAATTCTTGTTTCAAGTCCTGCAGTAAATTTTCCTTGTCAACAGATGGCCCTGCTATTAGTATGTCATCCATATAATGATATATCAATAGCTCTTTATGCTTCTTCCTAAATGGCTGTAACGCCCAAGCAATGAATGTCTGACACATGGTTGGTGAATTTTTCATCCCTTGCGGTAAGACTATCCACTGATATCTTTTTTCTGGTTCCCCTTTGTTTATAGCCAGCACTGTAAACACAAATTTTTCGGCGTCATCTGGATGTAAAGGAATGGTAAAGAGACAGTCTTTGAGATCAACAATTAACAAATCCCAATGTTCTGGGATCATGACTGGAGATGGAAGCCCTGGTTGTAAGGCCCCCATGTCCTGAATTACTGCATTAATTGCTCGCAGGTCATGTAGGAACCTCCATTTCCCTGATTTTTTCTGGATTGTGAATATTGGCGAATTCCACGGACTAGTGGATGGAACAATATGTCCCGCTCTCAATTGCTCTGCTACTAGTTCTTTTACAATTTGCAGCCTATCCCTTTTTAGCGGCCATTGATCCACCCATACTGGTGTGGAAGTGGTCCAGGTCAGTTTTAGGACTGGCTGCTGCTCAATGACCGCCCCTAAAAATCCTGATTGGTGATTCTCACCCCCATTTGTGACAATACATCCCTACCAAGCAACGCAATAGGCAATGCTATCACGTAAGGTCGTGTGGTAATGCTTGACCCATCTCTAAATTCGAAGTTCACTTGTGCCTTGCTAATAAACGTTTGTTGTGATCCTCCAACACCTACCACGGCCATGTTAGCTGGGATTATTGGCCATGCTTTAAGCCACCAGTTCTTCGGAACAATGCTGACATCTGCTCCTGTATCTACCAGCATCTTTAATTGAATAGTGCCCCCTGCCGGATGAGATATTCGCACGCACTCCTCTGGTTTCCCCTTTTTTATGTCCAATGCCAATAGCACACTTGCCTCACCGGTTGATCCAAAACTCCCTGTTCCTCTTTCTATTGCCTGTGCTCTGGGAACAGCTGCTCTGAAGGGTATCAATTGGGCGATTGCTGATCCCTTTGAGATGTGAACAGGTGGAGACAACGTATAGACCATTATTTTTATAATCCCTTGATAATCCGCATCTATCACTCCTGGGACTACAAAAATCCCTCATCTAGACGTTGACGACCTGCCTAGGAGCAAAGCACTTAAACCGTGTCCTAAAGGCCCATTCATTTCCGAGTCTACTACTGTAACTTCCAGGGTTGTTAGCGTGACTCCTACTGCTGTTGCCACATCCACTCCTGCACTGCCGGCGGTGGCGGCGGCACAGCAGTCCAGGCACCCTGGACTTGTGCTGTCGCGCAAGGGCACTCCGCGCTCAACAATCTGTTTCCCGACTTTATGCATTCAGCTGTGTAATGGTTATCCCGCTTACAGTTACTACACCACTTGCTTCTCCTTTTCCCTTGAACTTCTTTCCCTACTTTTCGGCATTCTCTCTGAAAATGACCTTTCTTGCCGCAATTAAAACAACTTTTCTCCAGTTTCCCCCCGTTTTGTTTTTCGACCAGCGGTCGCACTGCTGCACCTATGGCAGCAGCCATGACCGTAGCCTTGTCTCGCTCTAACATGCGTTCTGCGGCTTCCAACATTGTTGCCGCATTCGCACCTCGAGGCAAAGCACTAAGAGCCCTTTTTGTTTCTTCATTTGCATTTTCAAAGGCTAACAGGTCTAAGAAATTTGCCTTCATATCCTCTCCTAAAACTGGATGGGCCATAATAGCACTATGTAAGTGGTCTATAAATTTCGCAAACGACTCAGCAGGTCCCTGCTTGATGTTTGTGAACGCTGGCCGTGCTTTCTCATCGGGAACTCCCATCAGCGCCTTAAATGCTAAATCCTGGCTCAGTTGCAGCACTTCTGGAGCAAACTGTGCTTGCCATTCAGGACGCACGAACGGACCCGCCCCCAACAGCATTTGAGACTGAACCCCATAGAGTGGATCACCCTGCTGTCTAGGTGTTGCAGCAACAGCATCACAGCTTTGCTGCCAGTGCTGGAAAAACTGCAACTGCTGTGATGGCGATAAAAGCATTCGCACTAACATTCGCATGTCATAAGGTGTAAGCAACGTTGCTGAAAAGATATGTTGGATAACCGACTGGGTATACGGAGATTTCAAACCATACTGCGTTACCGCTCCCTTCGCTTCCTTTTTTTCCAATCGAGCGCTTCCCAGACGTGACCCCCTTGGTTATCTATTATAGCCGGATATGCGGTTGGGAGTAGAACCCCTTCCACGAGCGCATCACGAACTATCCCCCTCCACCTGGCCCCAGGTCCCCCTTCCCCTCCCCCCATTTCTCCCAGCCCCCTCCCCCACAGTGCAGCGCAATTCGGAGGAGACAGGAGTGGGTTGGCCGAGTCAGGAAGTGGCGGTTCAGGTGGAGGCAACTTCTCCAATTTTGTAATCAGTTCTGCGATCTGACTGTCCTGCGACTCTCGAGCTCGTTCTCTTTCCTCTGCTGTCTGCGTCGCTGGTGTTCCTGGAGATGGCAGTGCTTCCATCTCGGGTTGGCCGATCGGTGACGATGATGGTGGTAGCAGTGCTTCGGGTGGTGTCGGTAGGAATTCCGGCGGCAGCCCTTTTCCTTTGCTTGGCGACCCTGCCGTGACGCTCTCACTTGCGGTTTCTGTTGTGCCCTGACCTCCTTTTTTCTTGCTTACTGGGGCAAGCGGAATACTGGGACCCACAAAAAGCATGGTCGTAGCTGAAGCGGACCCTCTTTACGGTGTGAACGCGGCGAAAGCCAATGCAGCAGCCCCCCTTTTGACTCTCATTTCTTTCTGTGTCTCATGAACCAGTCTCCACACCGTAGAGAATTTACTCACTTCCTTGGATCCCTTACTAACTTCTTCCCACAGTCTTTCGCGCATTTTGTCCCAAGTCTGCACCTCAAAAGCAGCGTTCACTGTGGGGATCAAATCATTTCTCTGTGTCCAAAGCAACAGAGACTTCAAGGTAAATGAGTCATATTGTAACCCTCTCGTAGAAAGGATGTGTTGGAGGAGCTTCACCACTGCCGACTCTTCTCGGGCCAGTGTGGACCCCATCTCCTCCCCGGCCGCCTGCTTGATCAGGGCAGGTTTTCCCTTAACTGCGCTAGGGGCCCCTTTTCACTCCTTTTTTTTTTTTTTCTCTTTTTCTCCTGAGTGCCGGGGCAGCACTCACCTTCGGCCGGCTTCCGCATCCTCCGTCGTCGGCTTCCCGCTTTCTCCGATCCGGCGCTGATCTGAGGGTCCCTGTTCGGGTGCCACTTGTCGCGTCGGGATCAAGGACTCGTCATACGATCAATATGATCAGACAAAGCCAGTTTATTGCGCTACAAACCCATGTTTATATAGACAAATTACTTCCTTGCCACGCGATAGCTCTAATGTGATTGGATGCATGCACTGTCCACGCGCAGTTCACTCGTACTTCTCAGTCTCTGATTCAAGTGACGTTATCAGCCATGCGCATCAAACTCCTCCTCAAGATTTTTGTCTGTCTTGCTTCTTGCGGTTAATGCAGGCCTTTTAGTTCCTGTTCTGGTTTGGCTGCAGCTGATCAACAAAAGCGCCACGCGGTCGCCCCTCCCCCCGCCGGGGTGCGGAGGAGAATGGAAACAGGCAGAAACTGGTGGGTCGGGATAAGGGCAGTTTAACAGAACAACAAACAAAGGGAACAGTAATACAACGATACAAGTAAGGGGAATACACAAAAAAAAATGCACGACCCAGAGAGCCGTTCTCCCAGACCGGACCGGCGCCCGCGCTCCCGAGCCGCTAGTGAGTTCCCACCGCCCAGCTCCCCCCCCACCGGAACCCAGCATGACGGCACATGGTATGGAATACACGGCTCTGTTTGGCCAGGTGGGGTCAGCCCCCCCCCCCCCCGGCTGTGCCCCTTCCTGGATTCTGGTGAAAATGAACCCTATCCTGGCCAAACCCAGGACAGTTCCTCATTTCTTAGTGTTGTAACAGGCTTCAGACCGCAGTCGTCCTTGCCTGTGACCTTGAGGCCTGCTCCTTTACAGGCTATCAAGAGTCAGGCTCAGAGTATCTGGAGGGCTCATCACATGGCCGTGGTTCTCCAAATATCCCACAAATCTACGGTGAAACACCATTGTCCGGTGGGTTTATTTACTGGCCACACTGGTGAATTATATGGTGAATGAGTCCTTCCAGTGATACCTCTTTTTTCCAATTCTACTACCACCCCGTCAATACCAGTAAGTGCTGCTGCTGGCAACGGGTATTGCCGAACATTAGTGATTTTAGAGGGGGGCAACGGTATGGAGGTTTCTAGCAGACTCCATGCCACTGTGCCTAACCCCTTTTCATGTCCTGCAAAGCTCCACACAGTTCCATCGGGGAGTTTCCACACTCACCCATGCAGCAAATCAAATCCTAAAAGATTAGTGTGTGCAGCACCCACTAACACTTCTTTCCTGGTCATTCTCTGTTCTCCTGGTAACCCGAGGGTAATTTTTGCAGTGGGGCATGTTTTTATCACACCATCAATCCCCATAAATTTGACTTTGCGTTGGGTGGGTTTTATGCCCAAAAGTTGTGCTGTGTTATTAGTGATTACTGACATTTGGGCCCCGGTATCGATGACAAATTCGGTTAATATTTTTCGGGGTCCAATGGGAAGGGCAATAATAGGTTCATTGACTTTACCAGGGAGCTATTGAATCGCCAGTATCCGCCGGGCAGGGTGGCTCACTGCCCTCCCCGGGGATGGGAGTTTTTTTGCTGGGACTCTGACAAATCAATCAAGTTAGATTCTGGTGCACAAGGCACAACACTGTCATAACCGAGAGATTCTCCGGTTGGACACTTTACCCCAACTGAATTATTTTTTCTAGTTAAGGATTGGACTAGTGCACGGAGATCTTCCGTAGGGACACCGTGCGGGAGCTGTCGAGGTACCCCCATGTCCAGGGCTTTATGCCACAACCCATTTCGCTCCTTATCAGGTTTAAATCTCCCGTCAGATTTAGGGTTGTGAGTATGCATTCAATCAGATTTGGAGTTTTTTATGTGGACCTGGAGAATCCTTTGGGTAGGATCGGGGGGTTTTTCACCAGTTAGGGTAGCCCAGCCCATTTGGCGCCTGTACTTGTCTATTTCCTGTACATATTCATTCCAGGTGGGTATATGGCCAGGCCGACCCCGACCACGGTTAGGGCTATCACGAAGCTCCCGTATGCGGTTTCGAGTTTCGACCATAAATGGCTTAAGGCAATCGGGGAGACCACGGATGAGAGGGGCTAGTCGGTCTGGGTCAATAGGAGCTAGCATCGGGGATTTTCAGAACTCCTCCCGGTCATACATGGCTTGCAGACAAGCTGCTTTTTGTACTGCTGCAGACAGGTCAGAGTAACCCTTAGCTCTAATCTCTAGCGGCTCTCCCCTTTCCTGCGGATCCATACCGCCTGCCCAGTAGGCTGCTCGACTGGTTAGGGAATAGCAATGATCTCCTGGCACAGTGGTTAAAAACACTCCAGGTCCCCAGGTGTCTCCCGCTTCATCCTCACTGAACATAATTCTATCTCCGCCCTCAGCAGAAACTCGCCACACATATTCAACAGCTGACTCGCTTGGTCGCCTCGAGTATTTCTCTTTTATTCTTTCCAACTCTGTCGGTGTCCACGGCACGGTACATGCAGTGGTATGGATCTCATCATCATCATCAACAGCAATTTCAGTTTTAACCAGAGGTCACAAGGGAATCACTTGGGATTTAAAAGTCCCTTCGACTTCACTGACCTCCTCATCATCACTATTACACCAAAAATTTTCAGTCTGCATTCCTGAATTCGGGCAACGCATTAACCTATGAATATGCTGGACCGGGGCAGAAGGCTGCATTTTATCCAAAAGTGCATTCATCTTTTCCAACAACATCCTAAGTTGCTGAGCCTCACCCCTGAGTCTAGCATTTCAATGTTCTATATTTCTATTTTCCCCCAAGAGCTCATCAACTTGGTTTTCTAATTTCTCATTTTCGCTTGTAAGTTTACTAACCCGAGTTTCTAATTTTTCTCCTGTCTCCTTCTGGAAAGCTAATGCTGATTTTGGCACCTCATTTTCTGATTTTAAAGCTGCCTGTTCTATGGCAGAGACCAGAGTAGGAGCAGGGGCTTCCTTAGCTTCTTTTTGTGCACAAGATAAACAGGCGCCTAACACCACACAAATCACTCCTTTATCTTTACCTGTTCAGAGCTTTTGTGAAGCCTGACAATGTTCAATATGTTCTACTACTTTCTCTTCGTCCTTCCAAAGCTTCTGGGCCCACTCCTTCCTGGCTTGGGAAGGGGCACAACCATATTTTTGCAGCAGTCTATCCATGGCAATCCTGTCCGTGATGCCAATTTTCTGTTGCGTTATAAGGGATGGAGTAATTTGGCAGAAAATAAACCCCCTTGCGTTCTAACTCTCCTCACCAGAGTGGGAGGCTAGGTGCGGCTAGGTTTAAATTCTGAGTGATATCCAATTTGCCACTACCAGTCCAGTCACGTTTAATATGTATATTAAACTACCACGATTCTGGATACACTAATAGCGGTCTGCACCTTCAGTCCAGTCGTGCTCATGAACTAGCACAGCCGCACTCTAGGGTTCGGTCATGTTCAGTGAGAAACTGTGACAACTGGCTACTTAAACAGTGCAGTTTTATTTCTGCAACAGATATATAGGTTTTTTGAATTGCCGGTGACAGTGACTGTCTGCAAGAAAGCACATGCAACTATGATGTTATGAAGTATAAAATGCGTGAAAAGGTTATAAATAATACAGCCTGGCTATAAAAACTAGGGAGTAACTCTCTAGAGAGATTTCTAAGATTCCCGAGAAAAGCGCTTAATCTAAGTCTCACCCAAGGCGTCCCAAGGGTGGGAGAAGCAAGGCTCAGCCTGTTGGCCAATCCCGGTTGTCAGAGGAAGTCTGAGATGGAGTTTCCCTTGACTTGCTCACGGTGTTATCTTCTTCTCCGAAAATCCCCCATTTCCCTGGCTATTTTTATATCCTTTCTACATTTAAGGTGGAGTTTGAGTGACTGTAGTCATACATACCTTTTATCATGATTGGTGTAAAATTCTCTCACTTCACGTTTAAAGGTATAGTTTACGAAAAATCGAGGGGGCAGACTCAAAGAGGGGTGGTCGCACCTCGGAGGCGGGTAGCCTTCGGGATGGAGGTGTGTTTTGGTATTAAAATGATATTAAAACGAGCAAAGTTCACGCGAGGATAGCACTTTGGCAAGGTTTTGAAAACCTGTTGGCTCAGGGGGCCAGATGAGCTGCTTATCAGTTCCAGAGGACCATCTCTTCCCGCTTTATCATCACGGAGCATGGCCACGGAGTCTCCACTCCGCTCCATCCTCTATGGTACATTGCAGGGAGTTGCTGTGTTAGTGGATTCCTCGCATGCCTGCTGCAGCTGTGTCCCATCCTCAGAGCTCCTTTTGATTTCATGCTTTTCCTCAATGGGTGAACACTGCTATGTTGTTCATATAAACCTTAATTTTCAGATGTAAACCTTAATTTTACTAATAATTTCTACACGGGGAAGATTATGGAGCAATTCATCCTGAGTGCACTCACTGGGCATGTGAAGGACAACCAGGGGATCAGGCCCAGCCAGCATGGATTTATGAAAGGCAGGTCCTGCTTGAACAACCTGATCTCCTTCTATGACCAGGTGACTGGCCTAGTGGACAAGGGAAAGGCTGTGGATGTTGTCTACCTGGACTTCAGTAAGGCCTTTGACACTGTTCCCCACAGCATCCTCCTGGAGAAACTAGCTGCCCATGGTTTGGATAGGTGTACTCTTCGCTGGATAAAGAACTGGCTGGATGGCCGAGCGCAGAGAGTGGTGGTGAATGGAGTTAAATCATGCTGGCGGCCAGTCACGAGTGGTGTTTCCCAGGGCTCCATTTTGGGTCCAGTCTTGTTTAACATCTTTATCAAGGATCTGGATGAGGGGATTGAGTGCTCCCTCAGGAATTTTGCAGCTGACACCAAGCTGGGCGGGAGTGTCGATCTGCTTGAGGGTAGGAAGTCTCTGCAGAGGGATCTGGACAGGCTGCATCGATGGGCTGAGGCCAACTGTATGAGGTTCAACAAGGCCAAATGCTGGGTCCTGCACTTGGGTCACAACAACACCATGCAATGCTACAGGCTTGGGGAGGAGTGGTTGGAGAGCTGCTCGGCGGAAAATGATCTTGGGGTGTTGGTCGACAGCTGGCTGAACATGAGCCAGCAGTGTGCCCAGGTGACCGAGAAGGCCAACAGCATCCTGGCTTGTATCAGGAATAGTGTGGCCAGCAGGAGTGGGAAGGTGATTGTCCCCCTGTTCTCAGCACTGGTGTGGCCTCACCTGGAGTACTGTGTTTATTTTTGGGCCCCTCACTACAAGAAAGACAGTGAGTTGCTGGAGCATGTCCAGAGGAGGGCAATGAGGCTGGTGAGGGGTCTAGAGAACAAGTCTTAGGAGGAGCAACTGATGGAGCTGGGGCTGTTTAGTCTGGAGAAGAGGAGGCTGAGGGGGCCCTTATTGCTCTCTACAACTACCAGAAAGGAGGTTGTAGTGAGGCAGGTGGTGGTCTCTTCTCCTAGGTAACTAGCGATAGGATGAGAGGCAATGGCCTCAGGTTGCTTCAGGGGAGGTTTGGATTGGATATTAGGAAAAATTTCTTTACTGAAAGAGTGGTCAGACATTGGAATAGGCTGCCCAGGGAAGTGGTGGAGTCCCCATCCCTGGAGGTGTTTAAAAAATGTGTAGATGTGGCACTTCGGGTCATGATTTAGTAGGCATGGTGGTGTTGGGTTGACAGTTGGACTTGATGATCTTAGAGGTCTTTTCCAGTCTATGATCCTATGATGAAAACTAACGCCCGACCCCAACAATTCCACTTACCCATCATCTGCTTTCTGCTGAACGTTCAAAACGAGATCACAGACTCAAAGTTCATCTTCACCACAATCTTTAATAAAAGGAATCTATGAAAAACAAAAACATTTCCTGAATAACAGTGCTCAACTTTAAAATTATCTACAGACGGTAGTCTAAAACAACTTTGAGGGGAAGCCCGTTCTTGTTTTGCAGATAAGAAAATCCCTCCAAAGTGTATTAAAAACACTGACACATGAACAAGTTAACACTGAGTAATGTTACTATATGTCAACTGGTTTACAAGAATGGTACAGACAGGGTTTTGTTAACCCACAATAAATATGATCTAAGAGTATCAATCTCTCTTTTATTTACTCTTCTATTGTAGGCTAAACTAACTTAAATTACTTAATCTCTGCCGTCAACTAGAAGTTCATATGAACAGTGACATGGCTCAACCAACATGTTTGTTACGCCATGGTGGCTCGTGCGTGTATATATGTGAGCAAGTCTATGCAATACAGACAAAGGTATAAAAGGAACTAGGGGACAACCTTCCTCCCCCAGGTGCCTTCTTTCAGCCCGGTGACTTAACTAGAACATGAGTTTTCACTTGCATATACCTCTTTGGTGTTTGCAGGGGCCACATGCTATGCATGTGTGTATAGCCAGGTGTTTTACAATAATAAGTCTGTATACTTATACTATAGGCCACAGATGCAGGAGAATATATATCAAGGACAGGGCTGGAGCCAGGATTAGATTGGATATTAGGAAAAATTTCTTTACTGAAAGAGTGTTCAAGCATTGGAACAGGCTGCCAGGGAAGTGGTGGAATCACCATCCCTGGAGGTGTTCAAAAAATGTGTAGACATGGCATTTTGGGACATAGTTTAGTAGAAATGGTGGTGTTGGGTTGACAGTTGGACTTGATGATCTTAGAGGTCTTTTCCAACCTTAATGATTATATGATTTTCAAGGCCAATGTCAATGCGCAAACTAAGGGAATTCACTGCATTGGAAGGTTCCTGTAAAACACATGTTCTGATGATAGCTGCCAGCACAGCAAATAGGGTAAAATTGGTAATTCTATTGTAAATTGATAACAAATAGTAAAATCATACTTGCTGTAAACAAGCGATAACAATGCAAAGCTTCATTTCTTTACCAAAATAATTTTATGAGATTGCCTAGTGTGGGCTCCTCTTGCTAAACAGCTTTTAGCACTATTTCCATGATAAAACTCCTTTTCCTAGGATTCCTGGAGAGTCTATTCGTCACAGTCACTTCTAGGGCTAAGGAACATGCAGATTTTCTGCAGCTGCAGAAGTTGGTCCTCAAAAGCCACCAGCAGGTGACTTTTGTTCTCACCTAGATGCAGAAGTCAAATTCCTATTCCAGTCTGCCTCATCATCACAGAGCGCAGCCTGACCTGAGCAACACTAAAATACAATATACCTCACATCTCCTCTGTTTCTTAGTACTGTATGGATACTCTTCTAGCCCTATAGTTCATGGCTCCACAATGGCACTAAACGTGATCAACAAATCAAAAAAATTTGCATTGCAAAGCAAAGCAGGAATCAAAGTTCTCTGACTTTAACTACCTGACCTACCATCATGCAGGGGGCATATGGCAGCCCTCAGGGTTGTGCTTGGTCTTTGGTTCTAGAGAAAGATAGAGACTTTTTTTTTTTCCAACACAACTTGTGTATACCTAGGGCTAGCATGCACCAGAAGTCTGCCTGAAATGTTGTTAGTTTGAGATAAAACATTTGCCACATAAGTCTTAGTTCTTACAGAAGAATCTACTCAGAGGGAAATTAAAATCTATTGAAACTGTGGACTATGGGCTCTGTGTTATGTCAGAGC
This sequence comes from Opisthocomus hoazin, assembly GCF_030867145.1. NCBI lineage: Eukaryota > Metazoa > Chordata > Aves > Opisthocomiformes > Opisthocomidae > Opisthocomus > Opisthocomus hoazin. The sequence continues at coordinate 29,398,222 of NC_134453.1, forward strand.
TGAAGTACATAATTAAGAGCGGTCTCTTCTGTCCTAAAAAGCTGTGCTGAATTAGACAGTTATTAGTGTCTTTGAAATCAGAATCTTACTCAGTATTTTCCAGTTGTGGGGGATTTGAAAAATGTAAATCATTGATTACACCATGCACGAAATTAATCTTATAGACGTAAAATTCATCAGCGTCTTCCTCTGATCATTTTTGTCATATAAGGCTGCTTGCAATTGCACTTATCTGTACACTGAAGATGTCATGAACACAATTCTCCTCATGATGTACCACAAGATCCCTCTGAATGTAGCTTTCACTGTTTTCTTTGAACAGTTCTCTAGAAGTCACTCTAGAGGACTGGAGATCTGCATCCAATGTTGCAATGTACTTTACAGCTACAAGAAGAACAACAGTACATTTTTTGGTGAATCTGATTGCCCATGATCTCATTACTACACTCAACATTACAGAATGATAAGGCTTTCCAAACCACACTAAATATTTTACTTTCTTCATAGCTTGCTAAACACAGAGCAGTCTCAAAATGATAAAATTTTCTCATGTTTTCCAAAGCAGCCAAATAGGTTTAAATCCTGACGTAAGTTCTCATCCACAGAGAGTACATGAAATGGCAATCAATCCAGTCTCCACTGCAGATGTCTGAGCCTGCAGCTGAGGCAAGAAGCCAGTCAGCAGGGCCAGGATTACTCTAGGAGCCTTGCAACCATATCCTGGAACTCTGAAGAGACTATAAAGAACCTGCATCTTCTCATCAATCACATAATAATTTCTGTTGTCTTCTCTTCTTGTTACAGCTAATACACTGTGGAAGTTCACCGTTATTTTATAGCTAACATGAGTTCCTAAAGGCACTATACATAGCACTGAAGTAGTCCAACTAGTGTTATCCATGACGTGTATATTTAAATAGCTTCATGAAAGGTCAGTGCTGGTCTCAGAAATATTTAGTGCCTTCCTGTCCTCTGAAATTAAGAGCTTCTCCCCACTGACATCTGCACTGAGTCTATAGTTGTTTTTTTTTAAAAAGTCTCCAGTCTGCTGTTGAAACCAGCAGCTCACAAAGCCTCTGTCCCCACGAGTAGCATCCTCCAGAGATACCCAGTTACCCTTCCTAAAGTCTCTTGCCATATCTGAGTGATATCAGCTGAAGGAAAACAACAGAACTTGGTGAGCAAAGGTTGAAAAAAATCAGCTTCTCACTAACGACGTTTTCTGGAGTTTGTTGAACAGTGAGGATACAGCTCTCCTTTATACTGTTAATTCCTCACTTTTCAAAGATTATGGAGCTAATGATGAAAGTAGGTCTTAAAAACACTTTCCAAGCACTTAAGTTCTATACTGATATTGCCTTTCTTGATATTCAGTCCAATATTTCTTTAGAATTTCCACTATTCATTTGAATAATGGACTTTTGAAGCAACTAATATAAAACAAGCCATTGAAATACTCTTACCCACTTGATTATTTATCTTAGCGGGTCTAAATGTAGCCTGAAAATATATTTTGACAGTTATTTCTGTGTTCTTGTTCAGCAGACTGATTTTCTCAGGTTTAAAGGAGGCAATTATGGACACATTTACAATGTTTTGTGACCTGAAAAATATTTTTAAAAGGTTACGTGTGATTTTCAAGAGCACTGGGTAACTTAGATGCTGTTTTCTACTACTATATATGAATGTAACATTGATTTTTTTTTGTTTTTTTCCCAATGCAAACATTTTTTATGGCACTGGTAAAATTATTTTTATTTGCATGTAGCTGAAATTTTTGATACAGTAATGACAATAAATAATTTATCATGTCAAATTAATGCTCTAATCCTTCCCTTAAGACAACAGAGAATGAAGCCCTTGTCCTGTTTTCCCAATAAGTAAGCTGCTTCTGCTCCTTTAGGGAAGTTACTGAGCTCCTCTGGGAAGGCGAAGAAGGGTAATTCTTCATTTTAATTAATACTCTTATTTTTTAGAAAAACAACTTTCATGTAATTAAGATTTTGAAGAAGAGTTTCAAAGGAACCCTGCATGTAAAAACAAACACTAAAATAAAAAGTGAAACTCATTAATCAGACCAAATGATGGAGTGAAAGAAAAATGAGCATCTTCATTAGTCAAATCTAAATAAATGCTGGTACTCCAAGGAGCATAATTTTCTTTAATGTAACTCCCATCAGCAGCAGCAGCAGTTTTATTGTGGATCAAAGTTCCAAATTGACCATTCACTTTTAATAATCTTGTTTTATTATGAAGTAGAAATTCAGTGATTTTTTTCTTTTCTTGTTACAATGGGGAGCCTCAGGTGAGAAGACAGGTGACAGATAGGAAAGCAAGCTGCTTCTTAATTTAGCTCCTCAAGGAAATAGTGGAAAATACACAGTACTTAGGAAGGCACAAGATTTGGGTTCTTGTGAAGCCTTTCTTCTTTGTTTTGTGAAAGCACTCAGATTGCTTTGGCAAAGGCCACATGCCAGAAAAGATGGGTTTCTTGCCAGAAATAGGTGCCAACTCTCTTTCACTGCTCTCTGTCCTTACCCTGCAGGACAAGTCTCTCCCTCAGATCAGCCTACCAGATAGTAAAGGTCACGCAGGTTGTGTGGGAAGTGGTTTCATCTGTCTCAGGTTCAGCTATCAAAATTATACTATGGCAATTGGAGTACAACCTACTGTTACAAATACTCTCAAGCAAGCCCCACTCCCTGCTGCTGCCCCTTCCCTCTTGACCACGTGCCTGCACAGTGGCAGTGGGCAGGGGTGTCTTCTAGCCCTCCCCGTCCCTGCCCGGGTCCCACCACCACCACACCACCCCCCACGTGCCCTGGCTTTGTCCCCAAAGCTGGCTTGGCTTTCGACGGTTTGATGATACATACTTAAAAGAGATTTACTCTAATGCTGTTTTTCAGCTAGCTATGATAGCAGCGATGAAGGCTCTGAACACATAGAATGAAAGAGGTTGGTTTGTTTTGCTGTTTAATAAACTAAATGCTCAACTTGCATTTGAATCATTAAGTGCTTCCCTTCTAAAAGAGTTTACCAACCATAGCAGAACCACATTTCCATCAGCACCAACTGATACGTCAGTCATGTCATCATCATCTAAATCTCTATGGCCATCTACTGATCTTCTAAAGAATTGGAATTGTTGTCCAAAAACAGAATCTGATCCTAAAGTTTTCTGGAAAAGCATTTAATTACTGAGTTTGCCACAAGAGTGCTTAACTCTGTAGATAGCAGCCTAAGCAATGGATTTTCACTGATAGTCCCTGTATACACAATGCACTGTTTAAACAAAATGCATTTGTGGATGTTTTCTCAGATGCTTTTAAGCACTTTTTCCTCCCCTATTGGAGCAGACAACGGACTATTTTTCTGTCTTGGGAGTTCTCCTGGTTTCGGCTGGGATAAGGTTAATATTCCTCTCAGTAGCTGCTGTTTTGGATTTAGTAGGAGAAGAATGTTGATAACGCTGATGTTTTCAGTTGTTGCTAAGAAATCAAGGACTTTTTCCAGTTTCTCATATTCAGCTTATGAGCAGGTGTGCAGGAGCTGGGAGGGAGCATAGCCAGACAGCTAGCCCAAGCTGGCCAATGTAAATATTCCATACCATAGACGTCATTCTCAGTTTATGAATGAGGGTTGGCTGGGGGGCAGGAATCTTTCACTCTTGTGTCCATGAGTTCAAATACTCTCTTGTGCAGGAGTCTGAACTTTTCCAGGAGTTTGTTTTTTTAGGGGAGTTTTGTGAAATTCTCAAAAATTCACAAGTTTGGTGTCCCGCAATCACTGCTCGGGGACTGGCTGCGGATTGGTCATTGGATGGTGAGAAAATTGTATTGTATATAGTTTGGTTTACATATTCATTATTGTCATTATTATTATTATCATTAGTAGTAGTAGTATTTCCTTTGTTGTCTTATTAAACTGTCTTTATCTCAACCCATGAGTTTTACCTTTCTCCTTCCCATCCCACTGGGGAGGAAAGAGAGGGGTGAGCGAGCGGCTGTCTAGTGCTTAGTTGCCAGTTGCCAGGTTAAACTACGACAGGAGCAGATCAATTAACTGACTGGTGTATGCCAGCTAGTACTTATTGGAAACCTTTTACATCTCACGTTGAGCAACTCAAAGAATAGGAAGCTTAACAGAACTTCTAACAAATACTTTCTGCAACCAGAAAGTCTGCATGGAAAGTGACATTAAAATTACCATTATATTAGCATATGGGATACACAAAGACCCTTGAAAGTATTTTCCTTTAATACCACATATTTATAATTTACAGAGCTGGGATTTATCCAGTGTTCATTGTTGTATATCAGCCCTAAAAACATGAATAATGGGTGTCAAAAATGTATAGGAAATCAACTGACTTTATATACAGGCACCAAAAATTGTAAGAGGCTCAGACAGAGCCTTCTCTGAGTCCTTTTCCTCCATGCACTTCAGCTATATTCATGCTGACAGCTGAAGTAAGGAGAGGCACAAAACTTGAAATAAGCCATGAGAAGAACATTACTCCTTTAAAAGGATGAAATAGTAGCCAATAAACAGATAGAAAATCCTTCTGTTTTCCTCTAGCAGATCTAAAGGCACTGAGTACAACATCATGCAATGAAGTTATTTACCTGAGAATATTTGGTAATTATAGTATTTTGAAATCTGTTGTAAATGTAAATTGCTCCAGAGTTTTGGTTTTCCAGTGGTACACCTATTACAACATCATTAAAGTCATCCAAATCAATCTTTTCAAGTGTTGCAATTGCTGATCCAAAAGCTAGAGTTTTCTGACCCCTGTGGACCTTCTAAGAGTTCTTGTTGATGCAAAATTTCCTTTAAAAAAAAGGAAAAATAAAAACAACAAAGAGCAAAACCACAACTATGATTGCATCAGATTAATCAGATTAGACATAGGAGCAGTATCTATGCACACTGCTTTTTGGTTTTGTTTTCCAGTACGTTCCTCTTGGACTGCTCAACCCTGAATTCCTTCACTACTGTATTTCCCATTCAGTTTGCATTATATCTCAGAGTCTTGGCAAGCATTACACAGCAAAATTAAAGCATGCTATGCAAAGCACTAACAGCAAATATAACCATATGTATGAAGCTTAAATGCTCTCACTGTCCTCATCTGACTGTTCTGAAAATTTCACAATACATTGAAAAATACAGTTTCCAGTTTTGAATCACCAGTTCTTATGCAGAGAGAATGGAAACTATGTAACTGGACATAATTCTTTGAAACAGAAATGCAATTTCCTAACTAAACTAACACAAAAAACATGTGTCCAAATGCTAAACTCCTGACCTCTCCAGTGCCAATGAAGAAAGATTGGAGATCTTTATAATATATGATTATAATAATCACATTTACACTAGCTTAAATTCAACTCTCTGGCAAATATCATTCTAATCTTTAACCTCAGTTATCATGCTGTGCTTAAAATTTTAGAATACCAGACAAGTTATTTATTAAAAATGGCTAGAAAAGTATAATTTGCAACAACACAGACAAGTTGCACAAATCCAGGTTCTTTTTAAAAAAATAAAAATAATTCTCTCATTATTCTTAACTTAATATATTATTTAACTTTAAATAATTTTAAACTTGACATTTGACAAAGTCTGAAAGTTGTAAGGTTAGTCTTCCAATTTATTCAGTTTTCAAAACATGAAAAAAAAATTCTTCCATTTTTCTTTTCTTTCATATTTTGTGTCTAATTCCACAGTCACAAAGACCATTGTCAGTTGCCAGCAGTACCGCTTCCAGCACCTCTATCTACTTTGAAATTGCCTTAGGGTAGTTTCCTGTTGCTGCAGGATGATCTGAATATGAGCTGCTGTTGAAGAGGACGGTCCTTCCTCTCTATTTTTTTGATTGCAATTTATCTAGTAAAAAGGCCATGTTCTGTTTTCTCTGATGGATAGCAGGTATTAATTTACTTTGCATATCCAGACATCCATGATTGATTGTGAGGCTGTTCAAAAGTGCTGGAGGCTTCAGGATTGTTAATACAGATATTCTGAAAACACCTACCACAGGTCTGAATAAAAAATAGTCAGTCAAGCATCAGACAAATAAGATGGTTTTGCTGACAAAGACGACAACATGAGCAATAGCAACCATCCAGTGTGAAAGTCAACAAAACAATGCAGAAAACTGTCAGAAGAGCATTTATTAGAAATGTTTTGGGAATACTGTTAGGTGTTGAACAGATTCGCCAAAATCAAATGGCAAACAACTAATTAGCAAAAGCCTCGAGCGAAGTTTTTCAGAGAAATGGTCAACCTTGTGTTATATTTGTGTACAGTGCCTAAAACCAGGACCAGGGAGCCACCTAGAGCAGCAAGCCCCTGGTCACTAATAGTGCTTATCAATTAACTTGCTTATTGGCTCCATTTTGGTCTGTTTCAGCTGGTTTATTCCCAGATTACATGCACAAGCAGTTTTGGGGATAGTTTGCAGCTTCTCCTGAAAAGCAGAATAGGCAAGATCACACTGGGCAGGGCTCCATCCTCTAAACCAGGCAGGCTTGATGCCATTTACCCCTGTGCTTATGCCACACTGAGAAAAGCACACACTTTGTTTCTCATTACAAAACCGCCACTCACAGTATTTCAAACACTTTGAAAAAGATACACTAAATAGTGACTTAGGTGCTCTGAAGAGATCCAGGGCCAAAGACTTTTTAGCATGCATATGGCCAGTCTTCTTTGAAAGAAGCTAGCCTGAAGCAATGCCAGCTTGAGTGAGTCTGCACCAGTTGGCCATGGGGCCAGGGATTGCTCTTCTGATCACTCTGATTTCACAGAACAGACATTGCCACTAAGCACTATTGCAGCTTGGACTGCTTTTTCCTTGGTAAAACTGTAGTCCAGGGAACAACAGCAAATCCCTCCAGCTGCAAATAAAAATATCACCACTTATCATGGACACGGAGGCAGAAAGCCAATTCCAGCTTTGCTACAATGCCATTCTTACCTTTGTGATGGAAAACATGTATACTCTCCCTTCCTCTTTCTTCAGGTCATTCATAAACATTGGTGCACCCACAAGGAGCACATCTGTCACAGATTCCCGGTTAACATCCACTGAACACACCACACTGCCAAAATAGGAGCCAATCTGAAATCAGTAGTAATGTAACCAAGGTGATGGAATCAGTTAACCATGATCATGAACAATGCTGCTATGTCCTTTGTACAGCCCTACCCATCTGGACATTAGATCTGGGGACAGAAAGTCTAGTCTTTAGGTAATCATTAATGTTAACAAAAGAATAGGTAATGTGTTTCTGTCAAGCGAAAATGATGGAGTGTGGTTTTGTGAAGCGGACTGAAGAAACTGACCAGGATTGCCAAGATTGCGAGTCTAATAGGTAAAAGGTAATTCCGGCAGGGGGAGAGCGCAACCACCGACTCACTGACCCCCTACTCAACTAATACCACCTGCTCATAAAGGAACAATAGAAGAGGGTGACTGAGTCTGCGCAGTAATTTACATGGGAAGCAAGAAAGTTTGCACCAGTTGCCAAGGAGAATAATAATGAATATGCATGAATAAAATAAATATGTATATTTTTGATCTATATAAACCACGTGGAAAAAGTATGAGGTATGCACGTTCGGTGGAATTATCCCCCGTGCATCCAGCGCTGCAATAAAGAATGCCTGCCTTTTAACACTACATTGGTGTTATGAGGTTTTATTCCCGGATTTTCGGTGACAGTAAGAGAGTTGTGTTTGTATGTGTTTTTATATATGATTTTGTAAAGCATAATGTTTTAGCACCTGACTCAGAAAACTCTTACACCTGGAAATAGTCCAATACTAATGAATGAAATTGCCCGTTGGAAGGAAATTACTATATAATATACTCCAGCGTTTGAAGAATCATCTTTACTATGTGTCCACTGTTTCCACCCAGTAGCTACTGCTATGGTTTTACCATTTGACAACAAGAATGCAATCAGAGAATAAGCTATGGGTATATTTTTTTTATGTTAAGCTGTGCACATGAAACTACCCAATCTCTGATTTACTCTCAGATTTGTCTTACAAACAAGCCAAACCAATACCAAAACCCTCGAAACTTTCTGCTCTTTCCCAAATGAAGAAAAAGAGAATGAGCTTCCAAATCTCTCTTTTGATATCATCTTCACAACTTCTCAGGCAGAGCGGAGCTCACTGAGTCTCACAATTAGAAGTGTTGACAGCATGATACATTAAGTGGTTTGTAGATTATCTTTTATCACTAATTGAATGACTTCCTAAAATACTGTTTAAGAATTGTAGTTAACCTCACTAAAGTAGTCTAGTGGCAGACAAAAGTGCAAGTGGGATTCTAAATGCATTGCAAGAAAGAGGAATTTTCAAAACAAATGCATTGCAATTTACTGCTGTTGTCAATAAAAACAGATGCCTGCAAAACCTGCATTCATGACCAAAATATACTTGCTTGCTCACCTCTCTGGGACTGCACTATTGAAATATTATCATGGCTGTCAACACCATAAACCACTACTCTGTCAGCGTAGTTGGATCTTGGTGCACCAGCAACAAAATAGACAGAGCTCTGAGATGAGAGAACAGCAACAGAATAACCTGGGGAGAGAAGGTAATGTTTAACATGTGTGAGAGACCGTTAACAACAAGTTGTCAGTTGGTTATCCATAAAGGCACAGAGGATGAGTCAACCTGGCATGTTAGTGGCTGAGAATGATGCTTCCAGATGGGAAACTAAGTTGTCACATCAAGCTTGCAATGGTCTTCTGGAGAGAACAATGACACACATAAATAGTCTAGCCTACTCAGTAAAACATAGACTACAAAAACGTCATGCTTGTGAAGGAGATAGGAAAAAGAGTGAAAAGAGTACCCCTGGAATGAAGAAATAAAGATAAACATGAAATCAACATTTGAGCCAGCCTTCAAACCAGGGAGGAACATCTAGCTTTCGCAAAGCTTGTAGTGCATTTTCCCCATAGCTCACCAAACCACAGCCCAATGCTTCAGCTGAATACAACAGGCTATATCAATAGCTTGTCAGCTGAAGGGCTTAGATTGATTGAACTTCTTTGAACATTTTAATCCTTATTCACATTATTCTATTATTAGCTTTCAGAAAACATCTTTTAATATCTGCAAATATTTTAAACGTGTATTAGCACTATAAAGCTAGCATTACTACATATTTCACATTTCTGTGGTTTAATTACAGCAAATTTATTTTAACAGAAGAAAACAAAATCATCCTTTCTAAAGACTATAATTAAAATGAATAACAAAATCCCAGTGACTGGGCTGAACATGCAGGTCTTCATCAAGCTGCAGTACAAAGTGAAGAGCACTGTCTAAAAGGATTATGCCTTGGTCATTACATATACAAGTCTAATTCAGATTTGTGTGCAGTCACTACGTTTTTCTAAGGAGAGAACATCACTAGAGACCAGAAGTTCAAAAAGCAACAACAAAACAAGATTTTATTCTGCAGGTTAAGGCTACACATTCATAATAAATAGATCACACAGCCATTTGAAGTGAGGGTGCAGTGCAGAACAGGGGGCAAACTAGCAAGCTGTACTGTGCTAGCAGCCCTTTAGCTTAGGCTCCCCACTAGTATGGAGAACGGAGGAAAGAAGGAGGTGGGAGTGACAGCAACAGTGGCAATGAGGAGTGAGGAAAGGCGCCAACACTGTTTGCTCCAAAAAGATTTAGGCCAATACTCTAGAAAGTGCCTAGTGGAGAAGTGCTGAAAGAAAGTGACCTGACCTTTTCAGAATTATTCTAGAAATGGGAAAAACAGAAAATCTGAAGAGCTTAGACATGCAAAAGAGCTACTGCTCATAAGGTTTGGTTTAGGTTTTTTCATTGTGTTGGATACAAGTACTGTTCAGCCATAAGGAAAAGATTACATATTAGTGGGAAAAATAACTCATCTCATTAAATAACTTCAAGGACAAGAAAGTTATAGTTGCTTAATGCAGTCGTATTCTTCAGGGATGAATTTCCAGAGCAGGCATGTTGTAGGTGTGCAGAAAACATTTCAGTGTACTGAGAAGACAAATTGCCTGGATTTATTGGGTCACAAAAACATGCATCAGAAAATATATGGGCCTTATTTAGAAGATCTCTGTTAAACTGCAGCAATATTCCTAAAACTCTAAACTGAACTGGAAAAGGCCAAGAAAAAAGAGAGTACAGATGAAACGATAGCAAGTCAGTCAACTTCTCATCCACATGTAATTGGACAAGTACATACAAATGTTAAAATAGAAGGTACCCAGAACAATCAGTATGATAAACTAAGCAGCTTTTTCAAATCCCATGACTTCTTACATCTCCGTGACAAAGCCTGATTTTTTTTCAGCTTACCACATTGATATGAGTACAATTTTTAAAACCATAATAAAGATTTCATTCAATGAATTATTGACTAGTAAATAAAATCTTTTTGGATGAAAAATTATTTTCTTACTCTCAAATCAGTTCTTAAAAGGAGTCTGGTTGTCTGGCTAGAGCAGAATTTTCCAAGCTCTTTAACATCTCAATAAAGGTTTGATACATTTCCAGATTTGAATTTCAGCCCCTTACCTAGATGTGAACTATGATTTCTGTCCTGTAGAATTTTTTCAAACACATGGCTGGGAAAGGTGATGACACTGTTTGAAGACTCCTTAACTACTGTTCCTGTCCTGCATTTGGCCAGGATAGGGTTAATTTTCACAAGAAGCCAGGAGGGTCACAGCCAGGCAGTTAACCTAAACTGGCCAAACAAATGGCGTATTCAATACCATGTCGATCAATGACTTAGTGAGATTGAGTGCACCCTCAGCAAGTTTGCCGATGACACCAAGCTGAGTGGTGTAGTTGACACACCAGGACAGGATGCCATCCAGAGGGACCTGGACAAGCTGGAGAAGTGGGCCTGTGTGAACCTCATGAGGTTCAACAAGGCCAAGTGCAAGGACCTGCACCTGGCTCCGGGCAACCCCTGCTATCAATACAGGCTGGGGGATGAAGGGATTGAGAGCAGCCCTGCAGAGGAGAACTTGGGGGTACGCAGCAAAGAAATCAGCCCAATTCAGCGACTGAAATCACCAAATGTGGTGAAGAAATCAGTCGGACTTTCTCTCTTCTCAAGGCAAGTTTCCTTTATTCCGAAGCCAAGCAAGCGAGCGAGCGAGCGAACTAAAAAGAAAGCGAGCGAACGAGCAAGCGAGTGACCTTGCAACACAGTCAAGAAAGTAATTTATATGCACAGATACGAGTCTGAGCTATGAGGCCAAACAGGATGATTCCCTCATTTCTTCATACTCCCTAATCAGAGAGAGTTAGCTTTCTCACATAATCATCCCTTGTGACTGTCTTCAGTCACAACCATCCAGGTGCTCCAGGCGGTTTTCCAGCTTGACCCTTTCATCCACTCATGCACACAATAACTAATTCCCACGTGGCCTGCTCAGCTCTCTGTGTTCCTGTGTTTATTCTTGATCAATCTTCCATATGTTGTGTACAGCTCCATCAGGGGTACTGGTGGATGAAAAGCTGGACATGAGCCAACAATGTTTGCTCACAGTCCAGAAGGCCAAACGTATCCTGGGCTGCATGAAGAGGGCCAGCAGGTCGAGGGAGGTGATTCTGCACCTCTGCTCTGCTCTGGTGAGACCTCACCTGGAGTACTGCGACCAGCTCTGGAGCCCCCAGCACAAGAAGGACATGGACCTGTTGGAGCAGGTCCAGAGGAGGGCCACAAAAATGATCCGAGGGATGGAACACCTCTCCTATGAGGACAGGCTGAGAGAGTTAGGGCTGTTCAACCTGAAGAAGAGAAGGCTTCAGGGAGACCTTATTGCAGCCTTTCAGTACGTGAAGGGGGTATATAGGAAAGATAGGAAAAATATTTTCAGCAGGGCTTGTTGCAATAGGACAAGGAGTAATGGCTTTAAACTAAGGGAGGGTAGATTTAGACTAAACAGAAGGAAGAAACTTTTTACCATGAGGGTGGTGAAACACTGGAACAGAATGCCCAGAGAGGTAGTAGAGGCCCCATCCCTAGAAACATTCAAGGCCAGGTTGGACAGGGCTACAAGTAACCTGATCTATTTGAAGATGTCCCTGCTCACTGCAGGGGGTTTGGGCTAGATGACCTCTAAAGGTCCCTTCCAACCCAAAACTTTCTATGATTTTGTGATTCTGTGTGATGTCATGCTCAGTTCTGAGTGGGGGAGCTGGCCAGGGGGATGTTAATCGTGGCTCAGGAGCGTGCTGGGCATCGGGAGGTGAGAGTTGCTCTGTGCATTCTGCTGTTTTGTTTTGTATATTCTCTCTACCAGTATTGTTGTTGTTACTGTTCGCTTCCTTTGCTGTTCTTTTAAACTGCCCTTATCCCATCCCATGAGTTTTGCCTTTTTCTTTCCATTCTCCTCCCCACCCCGGGGGGGGAGGGGTGATAGAACGGCTGCGTGGTCCTTTGTTGCGGGCCGGAGCCAAACCACGACAGTTCCTCTTCAGTCATAAGCCCAAACAGCACCCAGCAGCAGAACATCCTTTAAAAAATAAAAATAAACATTTTAGAACTATTTCAGAAAAAGTGTAAGTGAAGCTGAAGTTACCATATGTAATTTCATATATCACTGTGTTTTAAGGCAGTGATGTACATTGTAATGACTGCAAGCAGTTGACTGGAGCTGCTTGTGGTTACCAGTTACATTTACTGCCCTCTTAAGTGGGATTATCAGTCCTCTATTGCAAGGGTTAAGTGACTTGTTTAGCTCCCAGGGCCCTGCAACTCAAGATAAAATGGGTTTATTTGTGGATGCCCCCTCCTTGGAACTATTCAACGCCAAGTTGAATGGGGCTTTGAGCAACCTGGTCTAGTGGAAGGTGTCCCTGCCCATGGCAGGAGGGTTGAAACTACATGATCTTTAAGGTCCCTTCCAACCCAAACCATTCTAAGATTCTATAAAACACTGTAATAATTTCCTAAGCCTGTCCACCCTGGGGTTGGGCTTGCCATGCTTTTATGATCCTCAGAAGACTGTCAAACAAAATGGCAAAAAATAAGCTAAAGCCCCCTTTTGCCAATAAAAGTGCAAATGGTAGCACACAAGCTGATGTAAAATGATACAAAATTTCATTCTTTAAGTGCATTGCAAGGAGATGTCCTTCAGAGGACAGTTAAATCTAAAATCCAAATTAATATGGCTTATACATAAATACTTAAACTTGTACACAGAAAACAAACATAGTTTAGATTATTCACAATACCGAAATTCTTTCATTACTGAACTGAGATACTGATATAGAAAACTGCAATAAAAATAGTATGTGGAATTTTCCTGAAGAAAAACTCAAATATTTCTTAATTTTTGCCATTTCCTAGCATCAGGTGCTTGATAAATTAAAACTTTAATTTGTACAAATATGGAGGACTTTTTAAATAATTTTTTCTTTCAGATGAAGGGCTATGAGAAAGAGACAACCTTCCTGTATTGTCAGTTGAAAGTTGCTTGAACCATACTTGAATTTTACAAAGAGGACCTATTTGGTCAAGATAAAATTAAAATTGATTAGCATGAAAAATATATCTGATTTATTATTCTCTCTAATTTCTAATTGAAATATGCTTTAAAGAAATATTATTAACTTTATAAATATTAGATTAATTATTTTCAGACTTTATTTACATCTTGGTCACTGCCTAGAAATACGTCAGCTTTAAAATATTGTTTCAATTCTTCTGAGTTATTCAACTGCAAAATATTAACTTGGTGCAACTGAATTTTTTATGCTAGGTGAAATCAGAAATCACCAAAATCATTGGCTTAACTAATCTCAAAATCATTACACGAATGAAACTATTACTCAACTTCACATATTAATGTATATATTTTCCTTTTAGGGATATACACTATCTATTTGAAGTAAGTTTTGTGGTATTGAAGTGTTGTAGTTTAACCCGGCAGCTGGCAACTAAGCACTAGACAGCCACTCGCTCACCCCTCTCCTTTTGCCCCCAGCGGGATGGGGAGGAGAATGGACTAAAGGTAAAACTCATAGGCTGAGATAAAGACAGTTTAATAAGACAACAAAGGAAATACTACTACTACTAACAATAAAGATAACAATGAATATGCAAAACAAACTACACACAATACAATTTTCTCAACGCCTGTGGACTGTTTTCGCAGCCAGTCCCCGAGCAGTGATCACAGAACCTGTGAGTTTCCCAGAGGTCACAAATTTTGCAGATTTTGCCAAACTCATGAATTTTGCATAACTCACCAAACTAATGGAAAAATACCAAACTCTTGGAAAAGTTCAAACTCCTGGACAATAGAGGATTCGAACTCATGGACACAAGAGTGAAAGATTCCTGCCCCCCAGCCAAACCCCATTTATAAACTGAGAATGATGTCTATGGTATGGAATATTTACATTGGCCAGCTTGGGCTAGCTGTCTGGCTATGCTCCCTCCCAGCTCCTGCACACCTGCTCATAAGCTGAATATGAGAAACTGGAAAAAGTCCTTGATTTCTTAGCAACAACTGAAAACATCAGTGTTATCAACATTCTTCTCCTACTAAATCCAAAACACAGCAGCTACTAAGAGGAAAATTAACCTTATCCCAGCCAAAACAAACAAAAAAAGAGAGCATAATTTGACATTCTCCTGCTTTTTTAAAAGAAAAAAAATCTTAAAATTGGTCATTGTGTTTTATTAGTCTTATTTTTTTGTACTTCTAAACATTCATGTCTACATAATTATATCTACTTATATCATTAAATTATTAAATTCACATACCTTTTTTTGTGAGCAATGCGCACTGAAGCCCACCTGTGACATTTCCATTTAGAATGTATCAGCTTGATCTGTACCTGGTAAAAAAAAAAAAGTCACATATAGTTAACCCTACAGAACCACACAGGAGATCCAATCCTGCTGCCTCTCAGTGTGGCTGTATAGGGACTGTATGTTATTTTTTCCAAACCCACCAATTCCGCTAAAGCATTTCCACATTTACAAATAATAAAAATCTGAGAGCTGATTGATAAACAGTAGACTATTTTGAGGATTTAATGGCAAATTGATAAGATGGCTGCACGGAGTCATGATACTTATGGAGTCTCTTCCAAAAGAGGCTAAAAATGATGACAGCCGGCTTGGATCAGTCTACACAGTGTTGTTCCCGTGGCTAATCTGTTTTTATGTGCCTTAGGAAGCACTAACAGCACACTGAAATTAGCAGCTTTAATAACTCTATATTCACAACTTTCAAATGAATGTTTATCATAATATGTGCCTTATAAAAACTGTTGTAAATGTGACATGCAGGAATGTTTCCTAAGCCAAATGGATGGGACTCAAGTAATGGGAATTCAACAGTACTCAGCAAAACCCAAGAAGGGGGAGCTCAACTGATCCCCTTGATTTAATTAAGCAGCATGAGTCTGGTAAAGAAGAGACAGAGGTAAAAGAAAAGGGGAAGATTTCATCCTGAGCACAGTAAGACTGCAGCCATGAAAAGCTCCTTATGGGAGGGCTGAGGGCAAGTCACAAGTCTCCCAACAAAGGTCTAAATTTGACTTTAAAAAAGCTGGCTTTTGAGGGAATGAAGTGTCTCCAAGTCACCTCTACAGCAACTTTGTCCAAACTACACAGAGGACTGTGGGTGATGCTAGCAATGAAGCCTGGTAGATGCCACACAGATTGCATTACTGTAGTTTTTCAGATCTATAATCAGTAACCTACTCTTCTGATTTTCTTTTATCTTTAGACTTGTTTACTATTAACAGAGAAACACAAGTGAATCTGATACGCATAAAGATACCTTTACTCTTCCAGTAGTAATAGCTCTAAATACATTTAGACACATATGGACAAATCTTCAGTGGATACCTGAAGCCCAGGATTTCACTGAAATCTTCAGCAACTGGGGAACATTTCCCACAAAGCTGCAGCAACCAATTTGAAGCTCAGGCTCATTAGGGGTGGGGTAGCTGGGGGAACACCTGTGCAAACCAGAGCCCTCCTAGGGAGCAACAAGCAGCTCCAGCTGCTCCTCATTTTCACAGTACCACACTAAGGTGAAGCTAAATAAAATCCTTACTTCCTTAGCTAGGAGAATCTAATCTAATTTATCAGACATTGAGTATTTTACCTTCTATATTAAAAATATGCTCTCTGAGTGTTCCTGCTTCTTCCAGTAGTACAGCCTCAGATGATACATGACAGAAATATATGTCTGTTGGGTGACTAGCACTTCCTTTGATTTCTTTAATTAATTTTTTTAGTATTGTTTATGTCTGATTAAGTATCCCAAAACCTTGGGGGGGAAAAAAAGAACAAGGTAAGGAGAGCGAAGGAAACCATGATGTTACTCCATTTCCTTCTGTATTATTTGAGTAAGTATTCTACATATAACAAAAAACTAAAATTACTTTCATTCATGTTACTGAATTGCTTATTAGGCTATATTCCTATACAAAGGACCATTCAGATAGGAAAAAGGTAAACCAAAGCAAAGAAAAAAAAACACTGAAGTTGCTCAGGTAAAAATGGGTTTGCTTTTTCAGCCAGTTAAAGACTACCAATATTTAACTAGTTCAATATTTCACTAGTTCATGATTAATTTCACTTAGTTTCAGTCTCACCAGTGTTACAGTGCATGCATTATATACAGCTTATATATAGAACATGCACTTTCATGCATACACAACAAAATCTTTCAAAAATTGCAATAATATATACAATTACAGTATTACTTACAGCAATGCCAAATCTAGTTATATTGTCTTCATTGCATTTACCTACCACCGTTTGCATGTTGGAACTGCCATGTGATTCAGTATCTGTCACATCAGCCATTACTTCCTGCTTGACCAAACTGATCTCCTTCTATGACCAGGTGACCGGCCTAGTGGATGAAGGTAAGGCTGTGGATGTTGTCTACACAGATTTCAGTAAGGCCTTTGACACTGTTCCCCACAGCATCCTCCTGGAGAAACTAGCTGCCCATGGTTTGGATAGGTGTACTCTTCGCTGGATAAAGAACTGGCTGGATGGCCGAGCGCAGAGAGTGGTGGTGAATGGAGTTAAACCCTGCTCGCGGCCAGTCACGAGTGGTGTTCCCCAGGGCTCCATTTTGGGTCCGGTCTTGTTTAACATCTTTATCAATGATCTGGATGAGGGGATTGAGTGCTCCCTCAGGAAGTTTGCAGATGACACCAAATTGGGCGGGAGTGTCGATCTGTTTGAGATTAGGAAGGCTCTGCAGAGGGATCTGGACAGGCTGCATCGATGGGCTGAGGCCAATTGTATAAGGTTCAACAAGGCCAAGTGCCGGGTCCTGCACTTGGGTCACAACAACCCGATGCAATGCTACAGGCTTGGGGAGGAGTGGCTGGAAAGATGCCTGGCAGAAAAGGACCTTGGGGTGTTGGTCGACAGCCAGCTGAACATGAGCCAGCAGTGTGCCCAGGTGTAATCGATGGCCTTGCTGGACTTGTCAATGCCAGACAAAAGACATGCTCGGAATGAGGCGTCAAGAGTCAAAGAGTTAACAAAGGGAGCAATTGAATTGTGCTTATCTTATCAGACAGAAGTAAGGGGGGATAGCCCATCTCTGTAAACCAAGTGATCTGTGGGGTGCTGCAGGCTACGCAGCCAGAGATTGCTTCGGATAAAGAACAGATGACCCCTGAATGCGCATACCAAGATGCCGCTCCAAAGGTGTGTCAAACTGCTGAGTCCCGCTTCTCATGACATTCCATGCCAAGAGCCAATCCATACACAATAATTGACTTAGTCCCACCTCGCAAAAAGGTTTTCAAACATATAAAAATTGGCACTTGAAAACTCTCTTTGGGAGGAGGAGCCAAGCGAGAACCTTACCTGATGGGCAGGTCTGAACCTCTCTTCCCCCCCTCAAGAAGGGATGCCTTTTTGGTAAGAGTCGCGCCTCTGACTTTGTCAGACGTATCCCTGGGAACACATGGTTAACTAAAGCGCTAAACTATTACTTTGAGCTCAACTTTTGTAGACAGTGCATCTATCAACGGCAATCTTGAATCTGTGATACCTGTCACTTGAATAAATTACCTATTGTTTCAACTTTGTGAAACTGTTTCAGTGAAAGTCCTTGGAGGGGCTCTGACAGGCAAGTTGAATCTGAGAAGTGGCTACACACTTAACCCTTTAGACATACACCGTTGACCAAGTCTGGGACTAGGAGCAGATCCAGCTGCACCTAGACTCTCCTCTGAGAGAGACTTTAGAACGCAAGGGGGTCTTCTCTGAACCTCGTGACTCAACGGGAGGGCTTTCCTTTTGCCGCTTATCAGACTAACCTTATCCCCTTTAACACGACACCAGGTGGCCAAGAAGGCCAATGGCATCCTGGCTTGTATCAGGAATAGTGTGGCCAAGAGGAGTAGGGAGGCGATGATACCCCTGTACTCCGCACTGGTGAGGCCGCACCTGGAGTACTGTGTTCAGATTTGGACCCCTCACTACAAGAATGACATAGAGTTGCTGGAGCATGTCCAAAGAAGGGCAACGAGGCTGGTGAGGGGTCTATAGAACAAGTCTTGCAAGGAGCGTCTGAAGGAACTGGAGCTGTTTAGTCTGGAAAAGAGGCTGAAGGGGGACCTTCACAGAATCACAAAATGTTAGGGGTTGGAAGGGACCTCTGTGGATCATCTAGTCCAACCCCCCTGCCCAAGCAGGATCACCTACAGCAGGCCACACAGGACATTGTCCAGACGGGTCTTGAATATCTCCAGAGAAGGAGACTCCACAATCTCTCTGGGCAGCCTGTTCCAGTGCCCCGTTACCCTCAGAGGGAAGAAGTTCTTCCTCATGTTCAGCTGGAACTTCCTATGCTTCATTTTGTGCCCGTTGCCCCTTGTGCTGTTGCTGGGCACCACTGAAAAGAGTCTGGCCCCATCCTCCTGACACCCACCCTAAAGATATTTGTAAGCATTTATTAGGTCCCCTCTCAGCCTTCTCTTCTTCAGGCTGAACAAGGCCAGCTCCCTCAGCCTTTCCTCATAGGACAGATGCTCCAGTCCCCTCATCATCCTTGTAGCCTTCTGCTAGACTCTCTCCAGTAGCTCCTCATCTTTCTTGAACTGAGAAGCCCAGAAATGGACGCAGTACTCCAGATGAGGCCTCACTAGGGCAGAGTAAAGGGGGAGGAGAACCTCCCTCGACCTGCTGGCCACACTCCTCCTAATGCATCCCAGGATCCCATTGGCCTTCTTGGCAGCCAGGGCACACTTCTGGCTCATGGTCAACCTGTCGTCCACCAGCACACCCAGGTCCCTCGCCACAGGGCTGCTCTCCAGTAGGTCTGCCCCAAGCCTGCACTGATGCATGGGGTTGTTCCTCCCCAGGTGCAGGACCCTACACTTGCCCTTGTTGAACCTCATCAGGTTCCTCTCTGCCCAACTCTCCAGCCTGTCCAGGTCACGCTGAATGGCAGCACAGCCTTCTGGTGTATCCACCACACCTCCCAGTTTGGTGTCATCAGCAAACTTGCTGAGGGTACATTCTAACTCTTCATCCAGGTCATTGATGAATGAGTTGAACAAGACTGGGCCCAGTACTGACCCCTGGGGGACACCACTAGTTACAGGCCTCCAACGAGACTCTGCACTGCTGATGACAACCCTCTGAGTTCTGCCATTCAGCCAGTTCTCAATCCACCTCACTGACCACTCATCCAGCCCACATTTCCTGAGCTTCCCTAGGAGGATGTTATGGGAGACAGTGTCAAAAGCCTTGCTGAAGTCCAGGTAGACAACATCCACTGCTCTCCCCTCATCTACCCAGCCAGTCTTGTCATCGTAGAAAGCTATCAGATTGGTCAGGCATGATTTCCCCTTGGTGAATCCATGCTGACTACTCCTGATAACCTTCTTTTCCTCCACTTGCTTGATGATGACCCTAGAATGAGCTGCTCCATCATCTTTCCTGGGATGGAGGTGAGGCTGACCGACCTGTAGTTCCCTAGATCCTCCTTCTTGCCGTTTTTGAAGCCTTATTGCTCTCTACAACTCCCTGAAAGGAGGTTGTAGTGAGGCAGATGGTGGTGTCTTCTCCCAGATGACTACCGATAGGATGAGAGGCAATGGCCTCAAGTTGCTTCAGGAGAGGTGTAGATCGGATATTAGGAGAAATTTCTTTGCTGTAAGAGTGGTCAGGCATCAGAATAGGCTGCCCAGGGAGGTGGTGGAGTCCCCATCCCTGGAGGTATTTAAAAAACGTATAGATGTGGCTCTTCGGGATATGGTTTAGTAGGCATGGGGGTGTTAGAGGAACCTGATGAAATTCAACAAGGGCAAGTGCAGGGTCCTGCACCTGGGGAGGAACAACCCCATGCATCAGTACAAGCTTGGGGCGGACCTGCTGGAGAGCAGCTCTGCGGAGAGGGACCTGGGTGTGCTGGTGGACGACAAGTCGACCATGAGCCAGCAGTGTGCCCTGGCTGCCAAGAAGGCCAATGGGATCCTGGGGTGCATTAGGAGGAGTGTGGCCAGTAGGTCGAGGGAGGTTCTCCTCCCCTCTACTCTGCCCTAGTGAGGCCCCATCTGGAGTACTGCGTCCATTTCTGGGCTTCTCAGTTCAAGAAAGATGAGGAGCTACTGGAGAGAGTCTAGCAGAAGGCTACAAGGATGATGAGGGGACTGGAGCATCTGTCCTATGAGGAAAGGCTGAGGGAGCTGGCCTTGTTCAGCCTGAAGAAGAGAAGGCTGAGAGGGGACCTTATAAGTGCTTATAAATATCTTTAGGGTGGGTGTCAGGAGGATGGGGTGACACTCTTTTCAGTGGTGCCCAGCGACAGGACAAGGGGCAATGGGCACAAAATGAAGCATAGGAAGTTCCAGCTGAACATGAGGAAGAACTTCTTCCCTCTGAGGGTGACGGAGCCCTGGAACAGGCTGCCCAGGGAGGTTGTGGAGTCTCCTTCTCTGGAGATATTCAAGACCCGCCTGGACAAGGTCCTGTGCAGCCTGCTATAGGTGACCCTGCTTGGGCAGGGGGGTTGGACTAGATGATCCACAGAGGTCCCTTCCAACCCCTAACATTCTGTGATTCTGTGATTCTGTGTTGGGTGGATAGTTGGACTTGATGATCTTAGAGATCTTTTCCAACCTATGATTCTGTGATTTTGTGGCTGTCAGGCATCCTACCAATTCAGGTTAGTAGGCATACCATCTGTTATAAAATATTATAAAAATATATCTAATATATAGAATTTTTTTTGTACAAATGTTTCTAAATAAAAAGGGGGGGGGGGTGTCAGCACTGTTAATGTTTTGTAACACTAGAGTAGCCAGGAATTGGCTCCACCAAGTTCAAACAAAAGGGAAAGCGTATTAATGTTAGGTTCCTCAATACTACTGCAAATTTGGACTCCACGGAAGGCTGACTTTGTCCCTAAATAAGGTTTTCAAGGCCATTTGATTCAGCATGTATTTTGGCCTAGAGTCCTGTCCTTGAATCAATTGCAAAATAGCATCTTCCTATTGAGGAACAGACCTTTTTTGTACGTATATTCAGAGTCATGGTGTATAATTTTAAGTTTTTCCTGTTTTTCATGTTGCTGGTGCTACAGTGACAAACTGACACCAGACAAGATGTTTTATTTTCTCTGCAGTCAACCAAGGCCTGACCTGCAAACATGAGTGTTATTTGTCCCACTGAATCCCTGGATAAAATTTACTTCTTTCAGTGATTTTGTATCTTTCCTAATAGCTTGTCCATGGTATTGGATGCACTGTTGTATTTAGACATCTGAGACAGCCCAAACAATTCTGTTGTTTACCGGAACTACTTTAGTATTGAGTTTAACCCTAAGGTTAAGGACTTGTTTTTCAGAAAGTCTAGTTTACGTATCCCTGTACTGTTCTGCATGGGGCACTGTAAATGTACCTGATGGATTCTGCCTGGCGCTGGGAACCTCCTTAGAGGCTCCAAGCACTTGTACTCCCAGTGGGAATAAAATTCAGGGTGTGCTCATCACCTTTTAAGATAAGTTACAATGGCAGCACAGTAATCATTGATATGTTTTACCTTGCCTTGTCAATGGCTTTGAAAGTATTAGTCAGATCTCCTCCCTTCTGATATGTTCCCTCCGTTGCTTTAACAACCTCATCCTTTGTTTGATATGTATTCAAGTTGAACACATGGGGATTATTAGCATACTGAATTAAACCCACCTATGCAATAAAGAAATTATGTTAGATTATCAGACATTACAATCAGTTACATAGAATCATGATGCTTAATTATTTGTGAGGCTGGAGTAAAAGATCTGCAGATGCATATTGGGTTATAATTTTCTTTCAACACATATAAAACCAATTAATATTAACATGTTTGGAAAGCAAAGAAAGCTAAATGCTCTTGCATCTTATATAATTTATTACAGGCTAGAATATGTTAATGCAAACAATCTGAAATAGTAGGCATTAAATGTTTGTTTGGTTACTTCTGGAAGAGCTTATGGACAGCAATAATACAGGGAACTCTAAGGGAAAAATGAGAAAATAGCAAAAATTCTACAAGTGGACAGCACCTCATTCTGATCTCTTCTAAGGAAATCCTAAAGGTTAGTTACTTGACAGCACTGCAAGCCCTATTTATTTTTAATACAGGTGAATGCTGAAGAAATATGCTAAGATTTACATTTAGTATGAAAGAAAGAAAAAAACAGAAAAAAGAGGAGAAGATGCTAAAGGTGAGGTTTAGAAAGGACTGAGCACGAAGCCTAGCTTTTAAGCACCTTGCTTCCAAAGTAGCCCAAGGAAGAAGGCAGCCTTAGGGAGAGAAATTTCCAGTGCCCCAGTCTTTGTTCCCAGAACTGTTTACGGAAAATGGACAACTGCAAAGACAAAATGTTTTTAAAAAGGCAATAAACTTTTCCTCACCACCATGAAATTAAAAGGAAAAAAGAACACAAAGATCAGATCATAAACAAGCAGGAAAAACTTCTATTTTAAAGATTCAGCAGTTGGAAAGTAAGAGGCCTATGAAAAGCCCATAAAAGAAACTGTTCTACTTTTACCACATCCCCACAGCCTGCATATTAATTATTCTTGCATATAATATTGAAAGATAAAGGACAACAGCATAATCTCTTCCCTCAGGGAGGGAAGTACTGTAGTTATGCTTTTGGGTTTTTTTGGTCTTTCTCAAAGATATCTTTGACCTACCTGGGTTTTGTTGAGGCCTATATCTAAGCCTTGTACATTTTTTTTTCAAAAATGCGAGCACTGCATCCCAGGGATAAATGCTGTTTGACTCATCACAAACCACCACATCTTTGACAGAGGAACACTCTAAAACAAAAAGTGGATGTTAAATGTACTTTCAGTCTCAATGTGCTTACAACTCTGGCTAAATCCAGAGGTGCGTAGTTAAGTCTCACACAAGCAATACTTCAGATCAGGAAGGTTTTGCCTGAATGAAGACTCAATAGAAGCATACGCAGATTTTGAGCCTGTCTTCATTTTTTGCTGCTCTGGTGCAATACTGCTGAATTCAGAGGAGCGAGTCCAGATTCATATCAGCATTAGATCAGAATCTGTCAGTCCTTACATGTGAATCACAGGGCTTTATTTTTTGCACATACATGTTTTTAAAAATCCCAAATTAAAAGTCCCCAACAAAATGTATCTTGGTTTTGTTTGATCTGTTTTTTTAATTGAATCTGGTTTACACGTTGCCTTACTTTGAATAGCAGGAGAAAAGCTTCTTAGTATCTGGAAACTTGGACTGATTTCAGAACAGACTCCTGTTGCACAGTATTGCCTTCCACACTGTTGTGCCCACAAGGTACCACAAGTCTTTAAAAATAACAAAAAAGAGAAACTATAAAAATAACAAATACTTGTCTTACCATATCTATATACAAAAGCACAATAAGCAGGACTACAGGAATATAGGATCAGAGGAACCCCCTTGGATTATCAGGCCAAATCCCTTGCTATCACTGTGACAGTGTCAGGTAACCACTTTCATAGACTTTCTCACAAAAAGGAGTCTTTATTTGTGATCATCCTAGTGCTGTCTCCTACAAGATGATCCCTCCAGACTATGCACAGCTATAACTTCTAGGGAGTGTGACTTGGTTTGCGAGGAATCTGTACTGCTTTAAGCCAACTGCTTTACAAACTTTTGTTTAAAACTAGGGTTGGTATTTGCACAGCGCTTATAAGCGTGCGGAGAAGTACTTCCACTAACCAGGAGGTGGCATCAGAGCCATGAACATGCATATCGCTGCAAACATGCAGCATAGCTTTTCTTGTGGTATGTCTGATTACCACCAACAGTGTGACCAGACTGAAGAGTCTTGTGATCAGTGCACAAACACATGTTTATTAATTTGTGAAGCCTTGTTCCCAAGGGAAATTCACTTTGCCAAAATATTTACTTGTTAAACTTCACCTCCAGTGAAGGTGCAGCCTCAGAGTATATGCACTGTTCTGTTTAGCTGCAGCTAAAAGGAGAAGTTTGGCCCTGGCCTCACATACACCTCGGCTATGTGTTTCATTGCCTTCCAAGGAAAATAATCTTACTTCTTTGCTGAAAATGATCTCTGTAAAAAGAAATGTTTTCAGCTAGATAAGCCAGCTGGTTGCATGACAGCCACACCTCTGATATTAGAAGGATTTTTACAAAAGTACCTAGATTAAAAAGACAGATACTAAGACAGTATTTTGTCATGAGAATATTGGGGGTGTGTGTCTTCTTTTTAAAAGAAAATAATGTTAGGAATTCAAGGAAAAAAACATAACCTCCACTTAATCTCTGTCCAACAGTTCTGAAAGAAATGATAGCTTCATTACATATAATTTCTGATTGCCCTATCCAGTCAGGAGAGCCTGGAAAACAGAAAATGCACCATCTCTATTTAGGAAGAGAAGAGAGAGTGAACAGCAAGGTTAGCCTTTTCTCAAGAATATTGAGAAAAGGTAATTAAAGGCAGAAGTAAATGGAAAATGAGATAAATCACACACTGGTTTACCAGTGGCAGACCACATCAAACTATCCTAACATATTTGACAAGATGGCAAATATTCTAGACAAGAGAAAGGAAGTATATCTACATTATCTGATCCTGGGATAAGTGTTCTTTTTATCTGCCACATGGGGCATGATTAGTTTTACTGGAAAAGATATATATTTACAGAGGTGAGAGGTAAAAAAGAAATCATCTGTACCAGTAACTAAGAAGCTGGAGAAGAGTCTTTAATTTAAAGTTCTTTTAATTTAAAGTTCTTTTTAGATCAATCTTATTTGTTTGTTTTCTAGTTTTCTTCTGTATTAATGGTAACTCAAAATTGTGGTGTTAATCTCAGACCAAAAAAATAAAAATGTTCTGATAAACTTTGTTGATCTTCATCTAAAAAAAAAAAAGGAAATGCTCTAATGTTCTAGCATTGTTACAGTCAGAAATTTAAGATACATCATCAATGAAGGGGAAAATTGGGAGAGCACATATTAAAAACCAATTAACTTGAAAAGTGAAATATTAGAAAGGGGTATGCCAAGTTTCAGCATCCGTGAAAGGATGGGAACGACTCTCACACGCATTGATACGATGCACAGTCGGATTCTTTATTATCCCGCTTGTGCGGTTATATACATTTTCCAAATCTGTACACGCGATTACGCTTATTCGGATAGGCTACAGACATAAATCACATGCTGTTCACACGCCCCGCATTCCCTTATGATTGGTAACTATGCACTAACGCCAATAGAAACAGACTGCCTCCACGTCCTTGAACACATCTTGTTTTTGCTAACCCACATCATGTACACTATCAGAACTTTCTCAATGGTTATTTTTATCTGTCTTTTCCAGCAGCCTGTTCAGTTATGCTGTTTTGCTTAAGAGGCCTAGTCGTGCTAATTCTCAAGCTACATTGACCCCAGCATCTCCCCCTTTTTCTTTTCAAAAAAGCTAAGCTATCTTATCATTACCTTAAAAACATTTGCTCAATTTGTGTTAGTTGCATCACAATAATTTTCTTCACAGTTACCTCTAGTGCCTTTTGTGTTATGCGTATTATACATGGGACCAACATAATCACTGCCATAATCATTACAACAGTAAGCAATAACATTTTGATTAGTGACATTAACCAGCCAGAAATTCCCCATCTGTTTCCTGCTGCATCAAATACTTCCGCAGCCCCAATAAATCAGAATGCAGATACAATAGTATAAAGTCAAAAACCGGAAAACTTACCAAACCAGAAGATGCATAGGCAGTTACTTAGTCCAGACAAATCCATTAGATCACAAAACCCAAATAAATCCATCAGAACACAGAAATACAAACACTATGACAACAAACACATAAAATCATACAATCATGGTCGTGACCACACACACACACACAGACACACCAAGTTTTCAACATAAATCCAAATATTACAAAGACTTATGAACAGACAGTAGGCAGGCAACAAAAGTGATACTGGAAGAATGCCTTTGTCTTATTAATAGTCCCTGCTCAGAACTTTTTGGTCCAGTGATCAAAGGTTCTCCTCGAGAATCCCTCGGTGCCGGCTGGAGGTCCTGCGATCCCTGGGACCATTGATGTTCAAGAGCAGGGTCCTACCTGGATACCCAAACTCTACTACCAGAAAGGAGCAAAATAATTCACTCTCCAAAACTTAACCCCGGAGCCCTAGAAAGCAGGCACTCATATTGACACTCGTCAGATAGTACAGATAACAGCTATACATCGTTAGGATGTAGCATCTTTGTTAACCGGGCCCACTGTCTTTTTATCACCTCCCCTTGTTCTTCCATGTTCATTCAAGATGGGTTTGATCCATTTCACTGGCACCCACTCCGTCTGTCCATTATCTGTAGAAATACAAGCATATCCCCTCCCCCAAGTGAGTAGTCACACTGGACCTTCCCAAACCCCTTTGTCCGGGTGGAATACCGTTACTAACACCACATCATTGTCATAGACATTTTTGTTTGTTCCCCTGTGTCGAACAGCTAGGGGGTTACTATGACCTCCTCTAACATTCAACCAATTCAGGACAAAAAGGGTTTTGTGTAGACAGTCTATCGGGGATTGCTCTCCCCCCTTTTTTAAAATATTTAAATGATCTTTTAGTAAGCGATGGGAACGCTCAACAATAGCTTGACCGGTGGAGTTGTATGGGATGCCCCGTACATGCTTAACACCCCACCGCTGAAGGAAACGGGCCACCACCTGAGACCTGTAGGCTGGGCCGTTATCAGTTTTAATTTGTTCAGGTACTCCCAACACAGCAAAGGCTTGCGCCCAATGTCACTGGGTTGCTTTGGCATTGGTAGAAGTAGCTGCTGTTGCCCAGATGGCAGCCGAACACGTATTGACAGAGACATGGATGTGCTTCAAATGCCCAAACTGGGGGAACTCAGTCACATCGGTTTGCCAAAGTTGTCTGGGCTGTAGAGCTCGAGGATTTACACCACCATCCTGTATAGGAGTGAGTCTCGCACAGTCAGGGCAGGCTGCAACAATAGCACGCGCATCTGCTTTAGATAATGAAAACTGTCGTTGCAGCGCCGCCGCAGACTGATGGAAAAAATCATGCGCTGCTCGTGCAGCATCAAAGCTTGTGGACAGTTGTAGAGGAGTGGCTGTCACTAGTTGGTCCGCACGGTGGTTACCTTCCGTTAGGCCCCCAGGAATGGAAGTATGACTTCTAATATGAGCTACAAATAGTGGTTCTTGCCGCTGTTGAAGCATGTGCCATAACTGAGTTATGGCACTGAACAGCAATGGGTTTTGTATCTTACCGATAAATGCAAAATGTAACCTTTGTACGATACCAACGACATATAGTGAGTCAATCACAATATTAAGAGGTTGTTGAGGCCACCGTTTCAATACTTCCGCTACTGCTAAAAGTTCTAAAATTTGAGCAGATCCTTCCGCCACAAGGCTGCGCGAGTACCAGTAGCCATGTAGTTGCCACACAAACCCAGCACGCTTCGATTTGCTGATCGCATCCGTAAACACTGTCAATGCGTCTAGCAGGCAATCAGTCACAATATTCCGTGGCAACAACCGTCAACATGTCTTAAACAATGGGTGACGCGGGTAGTGATTATCTATTAGAAACGGTTCGTTCAATACGGCCGCCGCAAATTCATCATTGGTTTGACAAAACTGTGCAACCAGTTGGGATGTGAGTGGCATTATTATTTGGTGTGGTACAGCTCCAGCAATAATTTTTGCTCGTTGGCATCCTTTATGGATTATAGCCGCAATAGCCTCAATCCTTGTGGTCACAGTTCATTTGAAATGACTAGAACCGAAAATCCATTCCAGGATGCATAATGGGTCTGATTGTTGCTCCCGCCATTGAGCCAATATCCCAATGATCTCTTCCCAAGAGTCATAGATATATAACTGGATCGGGGAGCCTTCAAGTATCCGGGAGATAGAACCGTGTGAAATCTTCTGCGCGATAATTTGAAGTGCTGCCTCTGCTGGTTGTGTTAATTGGCATGGTTCGTGAGGATCCTTTCTGTCCTGCAATAGTTCATACAGGGGCTGTAAATCCATATTGGTTATTCCACAAATGTTCCGAATCCATTGAAGGTCTCCCACCAACTTTTGGACATCATTAAGAGTTTTGACGTTGTCAGCACGTATAGTCAACTTTTGCGGCCTAATCACAGTTTCAGTTAAAGTCATGCCCAAATATTTCCATGGGGGTTGTCGTTGAATCTTTTCAGGAGCCACCACTAAACCCCAATCTTCCAACATCCCCTTTAATTCAAGAACAATGTCATCTTGGATTGGACATCGTGAGGCCAATAATAAGTCATCCATGTAATGATACAAAATTAGTTCCTGAAGAAATCGTTGGAAAGGTTGCAGCGCCAAATCCACATACCATTGGCACATTGTTGGTGAGTTTTTCATACCTTGTGGTAGCACTACCCATTGGTATCGCTTCGTGGGTGATGCTCTGTTAATGGCGGGTACTGTAAATGCAAACTTCCCAGAATCATCCGGATGTAACGGGATGGTAAAAAAACAATCCTTCAAATCTAGGATCAGGATATCCCATTGTTCAGGTACCATAGCTGGCGACGGTAGTCCGGGTTGTAGCGGCCCCATATCCTGCATTACTGCATTAAGTGCTCATAGGTCTTGCAAGAGTCTCCATTTTCCGGACTTTTTCTGAATGGTAAACACAGGAGTATTCCAAGGACTAGTGGACGGGACCAAGTGCCCCAACTTCACTTGTTCATCCACCAATTCTTGGAGATGGGTGAGCTTTTCAATAGACAGCAGCCATTGGTCCACCCAGATCGGCTTTTTTGTCAACCATGTGAGCTTCAGTGTAGGCCTGGCTGTGCTCGCTTCAATGGCCGCTGTCAAAAAGGCATCTGAATGACACAACCCCATTGTGATAATACGTCTCTGCCTAATAGACAAATAGTAGTATTCAAGACATAAGGGCGTGCTTGTGCCAGCAACTTACCATCTTGGTCTACAAAGGTAATGAACTCAGTACTCATTTGTGTCGCTGCTGCACCACCGATTCCTGTCACCATGCCCGACACTACCGTCAATGGCCATGACTCTGGCCATTGGGCCCTCGGGATTATAGTATCATCCGCTCCGGAGTCTAACAACATTTTCTGATCTTTTAGTACAATGCCGTTCGGTCCTTTAATAGTGATCTTTCTTATGGGCTGTTGTGTGGAAAGAGATTGTACGAATGCCACCAAGGGGGGTCCACTTGAGCCAAAGGTGTCACTTCCCCTATAGTTAGGGTCAGTTAGGGGGACCTGAGCAATAAAAGGAATCAATTGGGCAACCTTGCTGCCTCGTTTGATGGTTAATGGTGGCGTGAATACCTTTAACATAATCCCTATTGGGCCTGTGGAATCTGCATCAATTACCCCTGGTAGGACAAAAATTCCCTGACTAGATGCAGAGGATCGCCCCAACAACAATGCACTCAGCCCATGACCTAAAGGTCCTGTGGCTACCGAGGGGACAACATGCACCTTATCATCTTCTATAGTGATGTCTTGTCCCACGGCCAGATCGACTCCTGCGGAGCCACTTGTGGCAGCTCGGAGCTCGTCGAGACAGCCATAGCTGTGGGGAACTTTCTTGTCCTCACGGCCCCCCATCCTGGCGCTGCTCTGCCCGTTTCCCGACAAGGGGGTACTATCCTTTTTAAACTGTGACCTGCATTGAGCTGCTTTATGCCCGAACTTGTCACATCTATGGCATGTCCCTACAAATTCGTCAGCCACCACCTTTTGCTTCTTGATCTGAGGACAGTTTCTTTTGTAATGGTCTTCCTCTCCGCAAATAAAACAACCAGTTTTTGCTTTAACACCTCGATCCCCTTTCCCCGTTTGCATGGCAGGTCGTAAAGCAGCGGCCATAGCAGCCACATGTATTCTGGCCTTCTCTCTTTCCTCCGCTAAGTGAGGTAATCGGGAACAAGCCTCCACGTACTGACTAAGGGTAGACCCACTAGGTAGGGACGCAATTATCTGTTGACATTGAGTGCTGGCATTTTGAAAAGCTAAATCCTTTCCTACTGCACCTTTTGCTTCACTTGGCAAATTCGGTGCCGCATCTAATACTTCCTTTAATCGGTCTATAAAGTGCATGTA
The DNA here is from genome assembly GCF_030867145.1 of Opisthocomus hoazin. Classification (NCBI taxonomy): domain Eukaryota; kingdom Metazoa; phylum Chordata; class Aves; order Opisthocomiformes; family Opisthocomidae; genus Opisthocomus; species Opisthocomus hoazin. Next base: position 29,428,904 of record NC_134453.1, read on the forward strand.
CGGCTCATCAGGACCCTGACGAATCTGCGTATAAGGTAATACAGGCTTCCCAATCTGTGGTAACTCAGTTAAAGCGGCCAGGGCTAAGCTCTGTGACTGTTGCAATATTGGAGGGTGTAGCGCTGCTTGAGCCGCCCCGTCGCGGAAAGCACCAGTACCCATGAGCTGGTCTAGTGTAACTACACGTAAAGGATCATCAGCACCTAGGTGAAGGTTTTCCATCATTGCAACCTCACATTTATCCCGCCACTTATCCTTCCACAACATAAAGGCAGTGGGGGGCAACACCAATTCTAACAAGGCTCGGGCATCAGCTGGCACTAATATCTGATTTTTGAAAAAGGTGGTAACCAGCGTCATAACTTGCTTGTTATCCAAACCATAGTTCATTACGGTTTTTTGTAACTGACTCACTGTTTTCCAATCAAAAGGAGCCCATATCCGTTGATTCCCCTGCGTAAACACCGGGAATGCTGTTAAACTGTTTGGTAGCATTTGTCCTTCAGTTACAGCATTTTCTATTACCCCCCTCCATCGTTGTCCCATATTAAAATTAGGGTCACGTATCGGGGGCATCCCGTCTCCACTCCGACCTCCAGCGGCCACACCATCCCCCTCTGTACTGCCAGGTCCCTGCAGACCACACCCACCGTGTGCGCAATCAGGCTTTTGAACACCGGATGCCCCTCCTCCTTGCTCTCTCCACTTCACGCTCCTCTTCCATGCCTCACGTTCGTCATCCCCCACCCCCTTACCGTATTTACTGCATAAATAGTGATCAGCGTCAGCTAAGCTCATTTCCCCGTCTTCCAGCATTACCCTAACCCAGCGCCGTTGCCAATGCTCTAGTGGTGAACTTCTCTTAATGCTTCCATTATTTGACCCCCCTGAAATCACCTCCCCCATCCCGTCCAACTCCCCACATATCTGCTGCTCGACCGCTCGTAAACCGTCCATTATGGCCTCGTGAGCCTTTCGATATGCCTGTTTAATCGTGGCATTACGGGATCCTTTATCTAGTCGTTGCATCTCATCCAACAGCTTTGTCATTTGATCGTGTTGCTTTCTCAATGTGTCCGTAAATTCACTTTTATGAATCTTTGGGTATAATAGCGATGTTGCTCCTTCAGGCGAGTCACTATCCATTTCTTGAAAATCGGAGTCCGGGAGCGGCACATTCTCCGGCAGTGGTGGGGCTGTAGGTGGCACTGGTGCCCAGTCTCACAATTCAATACTCGGTCCTCCCCAAAACTCAGTTTCACTAGGACGAACGGGATAAGCAGAAGGCGCCGTACAGGGATCTTGATACTCTCCAGCGGGTTGACTGATTGCATAAACAGCTCTCGCGGCGGCTACAGCCACGGTAGCATCGTCCTTCATATCAACAATCATATTTTTAACAGTTCGGAAAAGAGGGGCTAATTGTTGTGCCTCTTTGTTTCCGACCTGCACAGAGTCCCACAAGTCCATCCCAACTCTGTGCCACGCATCCGGATCGAACAGCTGATCCATTGTTATCAGCTTTCGGCGGCGGCACCATAATAATAGTCCCGATATGTCTCCTTCAGTTAACTTAGCGTCAGCTCGATCCACCAATTCCAACAGGCTTTTCAGCGCCGTGTTTTCCAACGCTGATACAGTGGAACCCATACTGCCGATGTTCATGCCCCCCCTGGTGTGCCGCGGATCCGCTCCTGCCTCTCTCGGGCAGCCCGGCTTACCTCGCCAGCTGGCAGTCCCCTGCCTCCTTCAGCTGCTATAAATCCTTAGGGTCACCACAATGCCGAGTTTCAGCATCTGTGAAAGGACGGGAACGACTCTCACACGCATTGATACGATGCACAGTCAGATTCTTTATTATCCCGCTTGTGTGGTTATATACATTTTCCATATCTGTATACGCGATTGCACTTATTCAGATAGGCTACAGACATAAATCACACGCTGTTCACACTCCCCACATTCCCTTACGATTGGTAACTATGCACTAACGCCAATAGCAACAGACTGCCTCCACGTCCTTGAACACATCTTGTTTTTGCTAACCCACACCATGTGCACTATCAGAACTTTCTCAATGGCTATACTTAGCTGTCTTTTCCAGCAGCCTGTTCAGTTATGCTGTTTTGCTTAAGTGGCCTAGTCGTGCTAATTCTCAAGCTACATCGACCCCAACAGGGGTACAGACTTTCCTTTAAGGACTAATCTTAAGAAATGTGGACATAAACTGGGAGCTCATTGAGTGGAAGAGACAGAAGCAGATGGATCGGGCACTGGCTGATTACAGGGTGACCACATAAGCATGCAGCCAACATGCAAAGATAGTATGGCCTGAAGATATGTGACAAGAAGCACTTCAAGTTGAGACAAGGAAATACCAAATACACTATATAGTGTCCTGGAAAGACTCATGTGGAATACAGCCTAGATCTGGTCATTCATGTTCAAGAGGGGTATATTTTAAAAAGCGCATTTCATCCAAAAACCTCTGTGTTTGTCTAGCAAAACAAAGGACAAAGGAGAATGTGGGGTGTTAAATATATAAGGGAGATTTTACATGTAGGGAGATGGGAGCTTTTTAACTAAAGGCACAGCACTGCACAAAGAGCAAACTGATAGAATCTTAGATCAGGAATCCGGAAAAAAGTTCTTAACCATCAGTGAAGTTCTTAAGCACCTTTCTAACAGGACTAAGCATGCCTCAGAAAAATGTAATGAGTGCATGAAAATGACTGCCCTGTACTTAGAACACCTGTAGGAAGCAATCACATGGCATCAAACAGCTGAACCAGCAGGACCCACAAGCTATGGCATAGACAACTCAGGCTGGGTCACGCTCCAGCCAGGCAGCCCAGGACACCTCCCGGGATGCAGCAGAGACTGGTGCAAGTGGACAGAGGCTGAGAGAGAAGCAGCTGCAAGAGGAAGGAGCGCAGTGAGCTAGGACAAGGAAGCCCTGAGCATAACCCAGAGAGCCCATCACAGAGGCCATTTGCCAAAGACAGCATCTTGGACCGAAGTCCTGTCCGGCAGCAGCTTGCAATTACGAGCAAAGACAATCTCTACTTATTATCCAATTCCAGCCACATCTAAGTCACAGGGCTTTTGATATTTGTTGAGGCTGAGTCACAAATAAGCACCTGTCTCCAGTACCCCGTTCTCCTGTCAAAAAGAGCTCCCTTCGCCAAAGAATTGGCTAACTATTCACATCTTAGTGTTCAACTTTTTTTGTTACTTTATGCAATTTAGGTAGAGTCAATCAATAGCATATGGATCAGGAAATTCTTTGTATTTGAGAGAAGTTCAAATATTACTAGAAAATGCAAACTTTTCTACATGAGATTTAAATTACTGCAACTACAAATACTGATTAAAGTGGGTATGCATGGGACAGTATTAACAGTAATTAAAAGGTATTATCAAAGAGACAGAATAAGATTGTTTTAATAAGTATCTTCTCAAACCAACAATCAAGAAGAGCACTGTTGCTGTATTTTGAAGTTATGATTCACCTTGGCGGGTTGACCCAGGCTGGGCACCAGCTGCCCACCAAAGCCCCTCTATCACTCCCCAACTTCAGCTGGACAGGGGAGAGAAAATATAACAAAAGGCTTCTGGGTCGAGATAAGGACAGAGAGAGATCACTCACCAATTACCATCACGGGCAAAACAGACTCCACTTGGGGAAATCAGTTTAATTTATGTATTTATTTATTTATTTAAATTTATCAGTAAAGGCAGGGTAATGAGAAATAAAACCAAATCTTAAAAACGCCTTTACCCCACCCTTCCTTTCTTCCTGGGCTTGACGTCACTCCCAATTTTCTCTACCTCCTACCTCTGAATGGCAGAGGGAGTCGGGGAATGGGGATTGTGATCAGTTCATCACACGTTGTTTCTGCCATTCCTTCCTCCTCACAGTCTTCCCCTGCTCCAGGGTGGGGTCCCGTGCCTCCTACAGGAGACAGTTCTCCACAAACTTCTCCAACGGGAGTCCTTCCCACAGGCTGCAGTTCTTCATGAACTGCTCCAGCATGGGTACTTTCCACGGGGTGCAGTCCTTCAGGAACACACTGCTCCAGTGTGGGTCCCCCATGGGGTCACAAGTCCTGCCAGCAAACCTGCTCCAGCCTGGGCTCCTCTCTCTATGGGGTCACAGGTCCTGCCAGGAGCCTGCTCCAGCTCAGGCTCCCCATGGGGTTACAGCCTCCTTCGGGCACATCCACCTGCTCTGGAGTGGGGTCCTCCATGGGCTGCAGGTGGTTATCTGCTCCACCATGGACCTCCACGGGCTTCAGGAGGACAGCCTGCCTCACCACGGTCTTCACCATGGGCTGCAGGAGAATCTCTGCTCTGGCCCCTGGAGCATCTCCTCCCCCTCCTTCTTCACTGACCCTGGTGCCCGCAGAGTTGTTTCTCTCACACAGTCTCACTCCTCTCTTCCGACTGCTGCTGATGTTGCACAGTTTTTTCCCCCTTCTTAAATATGTTATCACAGAGTGTCCTGGGTTTGGCCAGAACAGGGTTAATTTTCACCGGAATCCAGGAAGGGGCACAGCCGGGGGGTGGGGGCTGACCCCACCTGGCCAAACAGAGCCCGGTATTCCATACCATGTGCCGTCATGCTGGGTTCCGGTGGGGGGGGCGGCGCGGTGAGCGCAGCTCGCGGCTTGGGGGGGCGCAGCGCCGGTCCTGTTTCGGGAGAGCGGCTGTCTGAGTTGTACGGTTCGTTGTTGTGTTTTCTCCTTATTTGTATCGTTGTTGTTCCTGTTTCCCTCTGTTTGCTGTTCTGTTAAACTGCCCTTATCCCGACCCACCAGTTTCTGCCTCTTTCTTTCCATTCTCCTCCGCACGCCGGCGGGGGGAGGGGCGGCCGCGTGGCGCTTTTGTTGCCGGCGGCAGCCGAAACCAAAACATTAAATTGGCGCCCAGACGTGGAGCGGGGATAACGGCAGGGCTGAGCAGTGGGTGTTAAAACTGCTTTCTTAGATTTTGTTAAATTTTGTTGTAGGCATTTTTTTTTTCTGTGTTACTTAAATAGTCGCCGGTAAAAATGTTTCTGTCTTTCATCAGATGGTTGTGGTTTTTGAATCCGTACTTGCTGTACTTGTTCCCTGTGGTGCTATTCATCGTCACGGGGAAAAGGATCAGGATTATGATTTTACTGTACTGTACGATATCGACTTATGACATGATAACGTCAATGTGCATGAAATTAGGCTTGTATTTGCATGCGGCACTGCGGTCACTTCCGTACCTCGGACCCTATGTCTTAGAATTTGTGAATAATCAAACCCAGCCTGTGGGGAAAACCGAAGGGGATACCTCCCCCCACTCTTTCGCCCCCTCTCTCTCCCTCAGGCTGGTCCTAACGGCTTTTGAGAATTTCGAGTACCCGTGGGATGCTCAGGCCAGCACTCTCCTTTTGTTCTGCCTCCTGAATGGGTTTCAGCTTTTGTTTAGGGTTAAGCAAGCAGTTAAGAACATCGTGCAGAGACCTGCTCCGGGGCCAGATAGCTGTGAGTGGCTGGGTGTGTGGGACAGCATGGGCAAGTACCTAGGGCAGTGGGCACCACCGGTGTTTTTTAAACTCACCCCTGAACAAATACAGAATCCAGACAGTCTAGTAAAATATCTGCCAAAAGTGTGCTGCAACCCTGGAAACTCCAGAGAGACACAAATCACTGCAACATGCTGGGGTCTGGCCCACGCCTACCGAGCTGCCCTGTTCAACACTGTTCAGTGCCCTAAAGGGGAAAAAGGGGGAAACGAAGCGGCAGGCACTGCAACTGGTGCAGCCGCCCCAGCCGGCCCTGCAGCCCCTCCAGCCCAGCAGGCAGTCCCAGCCCCCCCGACTGGCACCACGGCTGCTGCAGCCGCAGCTGCAGGGTCTGCCTCGGTTTCCCTGGCAGGCACAGAAGCTGCTGCAGCTCCAGCTGCAGGCAGCATGGCTAAGCCCAATGACCAACCTGTGCCGGTAGCAGTCGCCCCCGTAAAACTAAAGAAAGATGCAAAGAGAGCAGATCGCTCCGGGAGGGATGAGGATGAGCCAGGGTCATCGCGGGAGACAGAGACAGAGATCATCACCCGGTCCCTGTCCCTGGGCGAGCTTCGAGACATGCGGAAAGATTTCAGCCGCCACCTAGTCGAGCACATTGTCACCTGTCTGCTGCGGTGCTGGGATAATGGGGCCAGCAGCTTGGAGTTAGAGGGCAAGGAAGCCAAGCAGCTGGGATCCCTGGCCAGGGACGGGGGCATTGACAAGGCCGTTCGGAAAAAGGAACAAGTCCTCAGCCTCTGGAGGAGACTTCTCTCAGGGGTGAGGGAGAGATACCCCTTCAGTGACGATTTTGTATGTCATCCTGGCAAGTGGACCAATATGGAAAAGGGTATTCAGTACTTGAGGGAATTAGCTGTGCGGGAGCTGGTTTATAATGAACCAGACGATGACCAGTTACCCACAGACCCAGATGAAGTCCAGTGCACACAATATATGTGGAGGAAGTTTGTGCGGAGTGCACCATCCTCATATGCCAACTCACTGGCAGTTGTAAACTGGAAGGGTAAGGAGGCACCAACAGTGGATGAGGTGGCTGTCAGACTCCGGCAATATGAGGAAAGTCTCTCTTCCTCCCTTGTCTCAGCTGTGGAGAAACTGGCCCGGGAGGTGCGGCAAATCAAAGAGAACATGTCCTACTCCCCACCTGTACGGGCCAGTGTCTCAGCTATTAGGGGCAAGTGTTTCTCTGCTCAGGAGAGGGAATACAGAGGCTATACACCCCGGGGCACCCTGTGGTTTTACCTGCGTGACCACGGAGAGGACATGAGGAAGTGGGATGGAAAACCCACCTCAAGTCTAGAGGCACGAGTGCGTGAGTTGCGAGGTAAAACAATCACAAAAGGGGATTCTGTTAGGAAAAATGCCGCTCCAGTTTCCAGAAGCCAGCTCTCCAGACAACGTAGACAGTTTGACCTTGATTCCGATCCTCTGGAGGGGACCTCCAAGTCATTCTTACAGCAAGTGAGCAACAAATTCTCTGATGAGGATTAGAGGGGCCCTGCCTCCAGCCAGGTGGAGGAAAGGGACAACTGTGTTTATTGGACGGTGTGGATTCGGTGGCCTGGCACGTCAGATCCACAAGAGTATCAAGCTCTAGTGGACACTGGTGCACAGTGTACTTTAATGCCATCAGAGTTCAAAGGGTCAGAGTCCATTTGCATTTCTGGAGTGACAGGCGGTCCCAAGAACTGAGTGTATTGGAGGCTGAAGTGAGCCTCACTGGGCAGGACTGGCAGAAGCACCCCATTGTAACTGGCCCCGAAGCTCCGTGCATCCTTGGGATAGACTATCTTAGGAGAGGCTATTTCAAGGACCCAAAGGGGTATCGGTGGGCTTTTGGCATAGCTGCTGTGGAGACGGAAGAAATTAAACAGCTGTCCATTTTGCCTGGTCTCTCGGAGGATCCTTCCGTTGTGGGGTTGCTGAGGGTTGAAGAACAACAGGTGCCAATCGCGACCACAACGGTGCACCAGCGACAGTATCGTACCAACCGAGACTCCCTTCTCCCCATTCATCAGCTGATCCGCCAGCTGGAGAGTCAAGGAGTGATCAGCAAAACTCGCTCACCCTTTAATAGTCCCATATGGCCAGTGAGAAAATCTACTGGAGAGTGGAGACTGACAATAGACTACCGTGGCCTGAATGAAGTCACACCACCGCTGAGTGCTGCCGTGCCAGACATGCTAGAACTTCAATATCAGCTGGAGTCAAAGGCAGCCAAGTGGTATGCTACAATTGACATCGCTAATGCATTCTTCTCCATCCCTTTGGCAGCAGAGTGCAGGCCACAGTTTGCTTTCACCTGGAGGGGCATCCAGTACACCTGGAATCGACTGCCCCAGGGGTGGAAACACAGTCCCACCATTTGCCATGGACTAATCCAGACTGCACTGGAAAAGGGTGAAGCTCCAGAACATCTGCAGTACATCGACGACACCATTATATGGGGTGACACAGCGGAGGAGGTTTTTGAGAAAGGGGAGAAAATAGTTCAGATCCTTCTGAAAGCCGGTTTCGCCATTAAGCGAAGTAAAGGGACCTGCGCAAGATTTCCAGGTTTTTGGGGATAAAATGGCAGGATGGGCGCCGTCAAATCCCAATGGATGTCATCAACAAAATAGCAGCTATGTCTCCACCAACCAGCAAAAAGGAAGCACAGGCCTTCCTGGGTGTTGTGGGTTTTTGGAGGATGCACATCCCAAATTACAGCCAGATTGTGTGTCCTCTGTACCACGTGACCCGGAAGAAGAATGATTTTGAATGGGGCCCTGAGCAACGACAGGCATTTGAACAAATTAAGCGGGAGATAGTTCATGCCGTCGCCCTTGGTCCAGTCCGGTCAGGGCAAGATGTTAAAAACGTGCTCTACACCGCAGCCGGGGAGAATGGCCCAACCTGGAGTCTCTGGCAGAAAGCACCAGGGGAGACTCGAGGTCGACCCCTGGGGTTCTGGAGCCGGGGATACAAAGGATCTGAGGCCCGCTATACTCCCACTGAAAAAGAGATTCTGGCAGCATATGAAGGCGTTCGAGCTGCTTCAGAAGTGGTTGGCACTGAAGCACAGCTCCTCCTAGCACCACGGTTGCCGGTCCTGGGCTGGATGTTCAAAGAGAGGGTCCCCTCTACGCATCATGCCACCGATGCTGTGTGGAGTAAGTGGGTCGCTCTGATCACCCAGCGCGCCCGAATGGGAAACCCCAGTCGCCCAGGAATTCTGGAGGTAATCATGGACTGGCCAGAAGGCAAAGATTTTGGAGCATCGCCAGAGGAGGAGGTGACACGTGCTGAAGAGGCCCCACTGTATAACCAGTTGCCAGAAGATAAGAAACAGTATGCCCTGTTCACGGATGGGTCCTGTCGCATTGTGGGGAAGCAGCGGAGGTGGAAGGCTGCTGTATGGAGCCCTACAGGACAAGTCATAGAAACTGCCGAGGGAGAAGGTGAGTCCAGCCAGTTTGCAGAGGTGAAAGCCATCCAGCTGGCTTTAGACATTGCCAGTCGAGAGAAGCGGCCAGTGCTCTGTCTTCACACCGACTCCTGGATGGTGGCCAGTGCCTTGTGGGGGTGGCTGCAGCAATGGAAGAAGAACAACTGGCAGCGCAGAGGCAAACCTATCTGGGCTGCCCCATTGTGGCAAGATATTGCTGCCCATCTGGAGCAGTTGGCTGTAAAAGTCCGTCACGTGGACGCCCACGTCCCTAAGAGTCGGGCCACTGAAGAACATCAAAACAACCACCAGGTAGATCAGGCTGCTAAGATTGAAGTGGCTCAGGTGGATCTGGACTGGCAACAGAAGGGTGAACTGTTTATAGCTCGGTGGGCCCATGACACCTCGGGCCACCAAGGAAGAGACGCGACATACAGATGGGCTCGTGACCGAGGGGTGGACTTGACCATGGACACTATTGCACAGGTTATCCATGAATGTGAGACATGCGCTGCAATCAAGCAAGCCAAGCGGGTAAAGCCTCAGTGGTATGGAGGACGATGGCTAAAATATAAATATGGGGAGGCTTGGCAGATTGACTACATCACACTGCCACAAACACGCCAAGGCAAGCGCTATGTGCTCACAATGATGGAGGCCACCACCGGATGTCTGGAAACCTACCCTGTGCCCCATGCCACTGCCCGGAATACCATCCTGGGCCTGGAAAAACAAGTCCTGTGGCGACATGGCACTCCCGAAAGAATCGAGTCAGACAATGGGACTCACTTTCGCAACAGCCTCATAGACACCTGGGCCAAAGAACACGGTATTGAGTGGGTGTATCATATCCCCTACCATGCACCAGCCTCTGGAAAGATCGAGCGGTACAATGGGCTGCTAAAAACCACTTTGAGGGCAATGGGGGGTGGGACTTTCAAAAATTGGGATACCCATTTAGCAAAGGCCACCTGGTTGGTCAACACCAGAGGGTCCACCAACCGGGCTGGTCCTGCCCAGTCAAAACCTCAGCGCCCCGTGGAAGGGGATAAAGTCCCTGTAGTGCACATGCGGAACATGTTAGGGAAGACGGTTTGGGTTAGTCCTGCCTCGGGCAAAGGCAAGCCCGTCCGCGGGATTGCCTTTGCTCAAGGACCTGGGTGTACCTGGTGGGTAATGCGGAAGGATGGGGAAGTCCGATGTGTACCTCATGGGGACTTAATTTTCGGCGAGAATAGTCCATAAATAAATTGTATAAAGTTAGTTGTTAAATAACCCTGTCACTGTCTGTTATCACTGTTATAATTGTTATATTTTGTACCAGTAGTAGCATAGTAAGAATCGTCCAGATTAAAGAAGGATGGATTTTTTCGATGAAAACCTAGCAGAGCACAGCGATGATGGGACTGGACCTGGTTTTCAACAACTGGCATCCAGCAACTTCATCAAGATCAACATCTCCTGCAGACTGTGGGCACGGGCCGCACCAGATACATCAGCCGTGAGCTCCAGATGCAGCAAGTGACCGCCCACCACCACACATCACCTCTCCTGCCATGGAAGACCATTATGACAGATGGAGCCTGAAGTCATGGATTAAATGAACTCAACGGACACTTTAGAGTGATGATCCATAGACTAAGGGAATGATATCTGGAGACAGGAGAAGTGGTGGTGATCAACTGGACAATGGGGGACCTGGGCGTGACGTAGATGGTATGGAATAAGGGGTGGATAATGTCCTGGGTTTGGCCAGAACAGGGTTAATTTTCACCGGAATCCAGGAAGGGGCACAGCCGGGGGGTGGGGGCTGACCCCACCTGGCCAAACAGAGCCCGGTATTCCATACCATGTGCCGTCATGCTGGGTTCCGGTGGGGGGGGCGGCGCGGTGAGCGCAGCTCGCGGCTTGGGGGGGCGCAGCGCCGGTCCTGTTTCGGGAGAGCGGCTGTCTGAGTTGTACGGTTCGTTGTTGTGTTTTCTCCTTATTTGTATCGTTGTTGTTCCTGTTTCCCTCTGTTTGCTGTTCTGTTAAACTGCCCTTATCCCGACCCACCAGTTTCTGCCTCTTTCTTTCCATTCTCCTCCGCACGCCGGCGGAGGGAGGGGCGGCCGCGTGGCGCTTTTGTTGCCGGCAGCAGCCGAAACCAAAACACAGAGGCGCTACCACCATCGCTGATTGGCTCAGCCTTGGCCAGAGGCAGATCCGTCTTGGAGCCAGCTGACATTGTCTCTGTCGGACATGGGGGACATGGGCATCTTCTCACAGAAGCCACCCCTGTAGCCCCCCTGCTATCAAAACCTTGCCATGCAAACCCAATACACTAACTCCAAGAAAGCTGCTGGAAAGCTTAGAATTAGACCTATTAAGTACTTCAATAAATTGGGCTATATGGTAACGAAGATAATAAATATTTGAATACTTTTGTGAAACAACTGAGAAATGCAAAGCTTAAAGTGGGTCTCAGAGCTCATTTGTTTGTAGTTGACTGTTTCGTTTAATTATTCCACATGCCTACAATATGCGCGTCATAAACTGGAATATACCTACACTCCAACAGTTTTCATGCTTATGGTTAAGATTGTAAAAAAGCATGTTAAATGGGCATTAACTTACTTTCACTGATTAAATCTGTTTCACAGGCTCCAAGGAGAGTGGTTTACAGAATATACACGTAGAAAATGCACCCTCCTCCAGCTCACTAATTAAATAAATCATTGCTAAAGGTAAAGGCAGATCCATGGGACTGTGAATCGTGATATCTTAGGAGAACAGTCACTGTGCAAGTGCTTATGGTGGAGGAGAGATCCCATACTGTCTTTTGAAAGCATAACCAGAACTATGTAAGACTACCTTACAGATGTCCATGGTGGAAATATTACTGCCTATGTTTTTTGACTTAAATTACAGAATATTTAATTATATGCTCTTCTATACGATATTTATATAAATGCAGAAGAAGAATATTTGTAATTTTCCAGATTTTGGACCCTAGGTAATGACAGTGGGATGGATTATTTTAAAATATGCAACATATGTATTAATCTATGCTGCATAATAAAATACATTCAGCTTGGACTGCCTATTGAATATGTCCTCAATAGGTACCAAAAATCCTGGTTTTTAGTTCTGTATTAGAGTCAAGCCAAGGTTCATGTCTTCCTTTATCTCAGTCACATTTGGAATATTTATTAAAGTTGAAATAAAAAGAGATTAAATAAAGACAGAATAGTAAATAAGATGTAGAACCAATTTAGTAAGTTAGAATTCCTTTTCTAAAGCTTGATTTCTCAGAATCTAAGATGCCTCTTCCAAATGTCTGTATAAAATTCTGAGACAAAAGAAATGAAAGCTAATCTTTATAAAAAATTTGCTAACCATTAATTATAGACATGAACTAAGTATGGCCATTTGGAATACCTGCCCTCAAGTGAGGTGAAGACAAAAGAGGGAGAAATTGTCGTCTTTGCCATTGAGTATTTTTGGCTGGCTGAGTAGCTGCAGCTGAGCAGCTACTGTTACATTCCTCAGAAAAGCAGACTCCACTCATCCAGTATCACGCTGTAGACAAAAATGTGGAAGGAACAGTGAACAGAAATGTGCTGCACCACAAATAAACATAAAGTAGGCATCTCAGCACACTCTGCAGTCCCATATTTTCACTGTATCCAAAAGTGAATCCCATTTTATATTTAGTCTGCAAACACCCCGAGGCAGAAAAGGCTTCATATAATATATATTCAGTAAGTGCAATTCAAAATGAGAATGTAACAAATGTTAAGTGATGTTAAGAGCATGGCTGCCTCCGCCAGATGCTCTGGCCCAGGACCCTCCTGCCCAGATGCTGGAGCCCAGCCCAGTGCCCAGGGACCTGGAGCCTCTGCCCAGACTGAGGGACGCGGCACCAGTAGTGAAGCTGAGCACACATCTGATGCACACACACACACAGAGGACCCTGAAATAGCCAGTCACACAGACTGCCGCAGACAAGGCATTGCCTTCAGCAGCACCCATGTACAGGGTGTGCTTCTCTTGGACTGGCAGAGACTGAAGGTCACTAGTGCAGGCACACATACGACACTCTGGGTACACAAGCATGTGCACATTCATGGATCCCCTGAGTACTGGCATGGCGTCTCTGTCCATCAGCACCCCTGTCTGGACCCCAGGCCCCCTTACCCACCCCACGGGTTCCCTACTCGCCAGCTGATCCAGCTCAGTGTTCGCTGCAAACAGGCAGCACTCACACACTCGTCCCTCATGAACTCCATATTTACAAGTCCCTCTGGGTGTACCAGCACGGATCCTGAGGCCCAGAACCGAGGCCCCCCCTAAGCCGGCTGGTCCATCTTAAGGTTTGCTAGTGAAGGAATGAATGAACACACACTCACACACACACAAACACACACACATGGTTTGGGGAAGATAGACACTCATGTCCCAGCAGCCAGCAGTCCTTTTCCAGCCGCCAGTGTGGAGCCCCTCACTCACCTCACTCACCCTGGTCCCCCCCCAGCAGCTGGTTTTGGGACACACACCATTCCTGCCCCAGTGGCTGGAAGTTAAAAAACCCCACTGGCTCCAGTAGCTGACACTGAGACACCAGTGACTCCAGTGGCTGGCATTACAGGCCAGGGCACCCACACGCCCAGCCCGACTCCAGTAGCTGGCACCAATTTTCACCCACACGCACAGAGGTCTCACCAGTAGCTGGCACTTAGCCCTTGCAGCACACACACAGGACAGAGACTGAGATTATGCAGAGAGATAGTTTAAGAAAAGATTTAATAAGAAGATAGGACTGACTGCGGTGATCAGACACAGGGCTCAGCCAAACAAGCATCCTGACCAGCCCCATTTTACATGCAACTGACCCCTTTTCTGCTTATCCAATTCTGTTACTCCCTGCTCCCCCTTCCCCTGCATGTTCCCCATGGGTTTGTACAGATTCATCAATTCCTGCACCCCTTCCAGTCTGGGGTCCCCTGGTTTACAGTTTTAACAGTTGCAAATTCCAGGTTGATTTTCACAGAATCACAGAATGTTAGGGGTTGGAAGGGACCTCTGTGGGCCATCTAGTCCAATCCCCCCTGCCGAAGCAGGGTCACCTACAGCAGGCTGCACAGGACCTTGTTCAGGTGGGTCTTGAATATCTCCAGAGAAGGAGAATCCACAACCTCCCTGGGCAACCTGTTCCAGTGCTCCGTCACCCTCAGAGGGAAGAAATTCTTCCTCATGTTCAGATGGAACTTCCTATGCTTCATTTTGTGCCCATTGCCCCTTGTCCTGTCCCTGGGCACCACTGAAAAGAGTTTGGCCCCATCCTCCTGACACCCACCCTTAAGATATTTATAAGCATTTATAAGGTCCCCTCTCAGCCTTCTCTTCTTCAGGCTTTCTTTTCCTGGAAGAGGTGCCTGTAGTTTCTTGATAGCCCATCAGTTAGTGTGACTGACCAGGTTTGGTTCTCATCACCGCCTCCCTGATCATTTGCTGGTCAGGTTTGTGTCCCTGTATGTTCTTGTTTATGGCTTCCTCCTTTTCTTGTTGCAATGAAAAAGGTCCTTGACCAGATACCCTTAAAGGAGCAGACACTTCTTTTCCACATACCCTTACAACAAGAACCCTCGAGTATAAAGTAAATACGTTACAAATATTATTAATACTAACATTATTAACAGGGCTCATACAAATGACTAAGACTACAAGAAAAATTATAAAGGTAGAACAAAAAGATTTTGAGAAAAGATATAGCAAACAGTAATAATAATAGTAATATACTTGTACAATAAGCTGATGTCAGAAATCAAATCCACCTTAGGAATGTGTGAAATAAATGGAAGAAAGGCAAAAAAAAAAGAATTCATACCAATATCTCAGAGGCAGCTGTAAAAATACCTGTAAGTGCTTGCCAACAGTTAATTTTAGAACTCATGAAGAGCCAAATGAAAAGGATGAGAGAGAGATCGCTCTAGGAACGGCCTTATAATATACCGTAAGATCCATATTTTATTCTTCAAGGAGGCTAAGACCAAGGAATGCTGAGCTTGTCAATGAAAATGAAATTCCTCTGCATACCAGTGCAGCAACATCCACACATAGTCTGCTGACACCTATTTTTGTTATTGGTCTTGCTAGTTTTTGATTGCTATTTTATTAGATAGATTAGCCTAGTATAAAAACAAGGAAAAACTGAACAATTGTAGCAAGACATTATTCATTACAACTTACCGTGTAAAATCAATTTTTTATATGTGGTTTTGGATGAACCAACAGGACACACAGATATCTTCAGTTCTGTTAGCTGAATAGCCACTCCAGAGTGAACCAACCAACAACCTAAAATAACAGGAATTTCATTAGGTTTTTAATGATACTGGAAAAGTCCAGCAGCATTATTGCTTAGCACACTGTAGGTAACAGGTAAAGAAGCTTTTACCAGATATAGCACCTAAGGCATTCAGGAGTTTTCTCCAGAGCTGTTCAGAAGCTGAGCTTCACTTGCATGTTAATACACTGGATTCACCAGGGGCAACATTGGTAGAGAAGCCTCTGGGGATTAGGCTGCCTCAAATACGTATACTGTTGCTTTTGTGACATTATGTTATAGTGTCAGAAAAAATATGGCAAAGATATTAATATATACAAATGCATCCAAATTTAGAAATATATACGTTGGGGACTGAATGACAAAAAAAATTGCTTTCCTGTCAGGTAATGGCTAACTGGTTCCCTTTAAGTTATTCTTTTAACTGATAAGAAGCATTTCCTACAGGATCTACTCAGCAATAGTCACATTCTTATGTCTGAGCTTGAACACTACCACACCTTACATTCACTGAGTCAGAAAGAAAATACTGCAGAGGATAATAGAGTGCTGCATGAAGTATTTAATCCTGAACAAGAAATTTAAGAATTATGATAATTTGTGCCTACAATATGAAGTGATTCACTTTCTCTGACTCATTCCTTTATCTGCCATATGGTTTCCCCTCCAATATCTGCTACTCAAGACACCTTTAATTTTTATCTGAAAGCCTTCACAAAAACAACTAATTCACCCCTTGGGAATACTGCTTAAGAACACCTATGTTTCAGCACAGCTGTCTCAATGAAACCACTAAGCAGTATAGAGCTGTGTAGGGCTGTGTCCTGGGTTCAGCTGAGATACGGTTAATTTTTACAAGAAGCCAGGAGGGTACACAGCTGGGACCACTGACCCAAACTAGCCAAACAAATGGAGTATTTGAGTG
This sequence comes from Opisthocomus hoazin, assembly GCF_030867145.1. Lineage (NCBI taxonomy): Eukaryota > Metazoa > Chordata > Aves > Opisthocomiformes > Opisthocomidae > Opisthocomus > Opisthocomus hoazin. Next base: position 29,445,144 of record NC_134453.1, read on the forward strand.
AAGTCATGCTTGGTTTTGAGTGGAGGAGCTGGCCAGGCGGAGGTTAATTGTTGCTTGGGAGCACGCTGAGCATCGGGCAGTGAGAGAATTGCCCTGTGTATTCCCTTGTTTTGTATATTCTTTTTCATCAATATTATTGTTATTACTGTTTGCTTCCTTTGCTGTTCTGTTAAACTGTCCTTATCCCAACCCATGAGTTTTGCCTTTTTCTTCTGATTCTCCTCCCCACCCTATCAGGGGGGAGGGACAATAGAGCGACCTTGTGGTTCTTTCTTGTTGGCCGGGGCTAAACCACGACAGGCTGGAAGAGAAACTTTATACAGTTTAATGTGCAGTGAAATGAGGGCAAAGTAAAACATGACTGCAGGAAGATGATCTCAAGGGATATGAAAAAATGAAATGGATGATTAGAAAGCAGGGACTGTGGGTGTTTTTTCCAGCAGCAATATTGTTTTCCAAAAAATCAGGGTTCTTTTATCTGGTTTGCAAAAAGCTGATCAACAGACAGAGTTGAGATATTTGTTTATTTCATGTCTGCGCAGAGGTGGGTGCTAGGTGGAAACTCCACAAAGCTAGCACACCTGGTTACAATCACATCATATGTTTATAAAGTTAAAATGTTAGTTCATAGAATCATTAAGATTGGAAAAGACCTCTAAGATTATCAAGTCCAACCATCAACCCAACACCACCAAGCCTGCTAAACCATGTCCTGAAGTGCCATATCTACACATTTTTTTGAACACCTCCAGGGATGGGGACTCAACCACCTCCCTGGGCAGCCTATTCCAATGTCTGACCACTCTTTCAGTAAAGAAATTTTTCCTAATATCTAATCTAAACCTCCCCTGACGCAACTTGAGGCTATTTCGTCTTGTCCTATTGCTAGTTACCTGGGAGAAGAGACCAACACCTGCCTCACTACAACCTCCTTTCAGGTAGTTGTATAGAGCAATAAGTTCCACTTATCAGCCATACCCTCCTAGCTATGATTGGTTAGTTCTCTTCTCACTTCAGTTTAAAGATATGGTACTCTTTAAATTTACTACGCATGCTCAGTGAGTTAGGGTCTTTATCTGGGGAGGGGGAGTTTTCAGTACTGGAGGTGTGGTTTTCGTATTATAATGACATACTTCACTTTAGGGGCATCAATTTGAGGAATTTCACTGATGCCCAAGGATCTCTGCCCCCTTATCTTGACCAATGTTCCCTGTTTGTGGATTTGCAAGGATGCACATCTTCTTGACAACTGTTCCCCTGTTCAAGGTTCCTTTGATCTGCCTTATCTCAGTATCCTATAACAAATCCTTGAACAGTTAGTCATCAATATGACTTTCCTTTCATGTAGAACTGTCTATGGTAGTAATTAATGCATTTATGGGACAGTAAAAGGACAAACAATGGGACCCCAGTACAGAATATGTGTCGCCTTCGTTGGCGTGGCGACCTGGTTCAGGGACGGCTCGGCGACCCACCCCTCGGCCGCTCGGGTCATCAGCACGCAGACACCAATGTGGTGGACGGCAAATGGCGTTTATTGATAAATAACACAGCGTTATATAGCCTAGGTTTACAGCATCACTTCCGTCTGCTTACTTCACGGGTTAAATGCTATTGGCTATTAGGAGAGGGGGGGGACACTACCTTTCCGTACAGCGCGACATCTTCAGACCGCCAAGCCTTAACTACCCACATTTCCCCCCTCCTTATGCTTAACTAAATAAGCTAATATAAAATATAAAGTTGTAATACTTAACTTAGTATTTAACTTAAGACTTAAACTTAATATTATGTTAGACTTAACCTTAATTAATCTTAACTATAACTTAAAAATATAAATATTAAGATCTTACGATAACAAATATAAGGCACCTTGAACAAATGCATTTGTAAATTAGCTAAAATATAATCTGAAATATAATCTTAAAATATAACCTTAAAGTCTTAAAAATTCTATCGATATTCTTATTTTATATTTATTCTATATCTTACATTATATTTATAGTTTTAAAAAGTATATGCTATAAACTTGAAAAAGTATAAGGCACAGTAAACAGGTAAAAGTTGAGGTAACTTTTAGGATAACACTGGGTAGGTACGTTTTTAAAGCAGCTGACGGTGTTCTGCGAACATAATGTTAACTTTCTCTAGCTGACTCTTGACGAACGACACGATTCCATTCAGTATACAGGGTCCAAAAATTAGTGCTATTACAATCATCGCGATCGGCCCTATCAAGGTGGATAGCAAGGTGGTTAACCATGGGATTAAACACTGCCAGAGATATGCATGGAGTAAGGCCTGTTTTGGAACAGATCCATTGAGCTCCTTTAGAGGGAATAGCCCATTTTTCTTTGGTTTTTCCCACTGTGGACGAGACAGAACTACAGAGCTTCCGTTTTTGTCCCCACACATTGCCTATACAGGTCCCAGATCCAGAAACATATTGCATGGTTATCCTCCTTTTCTTCTCTCCCCAAGAACACTGAAGTGGTACGGATCGGGTGTCTAGGCTATATGTTGTGTTTACCCCTATAGCCTCATAAAAAAGGGGGTTTCACGTCATAGCACAACCAACAGTGTGCAGTTAGGTTTGGGTTGGTTTGATTCAAGGTGTCATAGGTAGCTCGCATTAGTTTCCATAAGGGGGGTTCCCTCGTCCCATCGAGGGAGGATATTACATCACTTTGGGTGGTCTCCAGGGGGCTAGCAGTTATCTGTGGTCCACTAACAATTGGATTGGGGCCAATTCCATGAGGAGGGTTTTTTATTATTTCCTCCTTCCTTATATGTATCAATCCACCTCGATCTTGTCCTGGTTCCCAATACCTAATTCCCCAAGTTCTTCCCGTTACCCATCTTGAGTCTTCTGGATGAACTACTTGGAGGATTATAGCGTCACAATTACTGTACCCTACAGATCCTCCAGACCAATCAAGTCGTGGATGTTTGCAACCTAGTGGTCCCCATGTTGTCGTTAAATATTTGTCTGGGATTGGGGGTGTCCAAGCGGAAGCGATAGTGACACAGTCCCAATATGCGCAATAATATTGATTAGGAGAATTACAATATCCCTTTCCTGGGTTAGATTGTGGACATAAGTAATAGGGCCGCTGGTTTAGGCAGGGCTGTATGGGTGCTAATTCACACAGGTGAGCAGCGAATCTAGGAGGTCCTGCTGTTATGACTTCCCTTACTACTCGACCATTTACAAGGTTCCGTAGGACCCACCTATATGACTGATGGTGATGGTAACTTGATTCTGCCTGTCCTATAGTGACAAGCTCCAAGATTAGGATCACACAAAGGCATCGTAGCCCCCCTTTGCAGACGCTATTCTGCCGTTGTCTGGATTCTGTCCGTGAGGAGGTTTCAGGCTCGGACAGGACGTTTGCCGACTTGTCGTCTTCTCTTGTCACTGGGGTGTACGGGTTACGGGGGTGTCCGATGATCCGGTCCTGTGGACAAAAACTCACAGTTTTCATTAGTTTTATTCTGGCAGGTATGGTGCGAACAGCCACCTGGATTGGGGTTAGATGTTCTTCCTTCGCGACATGCTTAATCATGTCTGCGATACTCGACCCCGCTGATAGTGATCGCAGGATTTCTTTGGTTATCGAATTACACTGCTGACGTAAACATTCCGCTATGACTGGGCCTTTTGCCTCTGCAGGCAAGGCCAAAGAATCGACGGCTGCTTGGAGACGATCCACAAATTTTGTGAAGCTCTCACTTTCACTTTGCTTTATTGTGGACCATGGCGATGGTTTGGTAATGACTCTAGAGGTTGTGCGAATAGCTTCTCTGGCCGCACGAGTGGTTGCCATAACTTCATGGGCCTGCAGGGCTTGGGCTTGTGCCTGGGGGGTAATCATTGTGGGATCTGTACCCATTAACCGCTGCAGGCTGGAGCCATGCAGTGGATGGTCTGCCCCAGTTACTTGGGCCAGTTGCTTCGCACAGTTGTCCTCCCATTCTTGTTTAAAAACGATCATCCCTGCCCCGTCAAAGATCAATCTACAAGTTTGTTTTATATCGAACGGGAGCATATCGTCTCCCCCGAATATACCATCTATAAGGGTGGAGACCATGGCAGAATTAAGGCCTTTATCCGCGATTGCCTTAACAATCGCTTGTATATCCTTAGGGTTTATAGGTGAGTGGACCCTCTGTCCCCCGTCCGTCACCCGGACCGGGAACGCTAGTGCGGCCGATGGGGCCCAGTCGGCGCACGCAATCTTTATTTTCCTCCAGTCCGTGAGAGGGATTTCTCCCCCTCGTGGTTTCTCTTTAATTTGGATGGGAATATTTTGGCTCTTGACTTTATTTATCTCTGTTTCCTCCTCTACTACGTTTAAATCAGTTGCGAGCCACTTGTCCCCGCTGGTGTTCGAATCGGAGTCGGAACTCCACTGACTGGTTACTTCCGGTCTCCAGTACCTTTTTGCCGAGCTCCGGCCCCCTCCCCTATGGGCGGGCCGCTCCTTCCCCCCGGGCCCGCCCCGTGCTCCGCTTGGCGGGGTGCCTACCCCACAGGCGCACCTTTTGAAATGCACGCTCTGATTGGCTCTCTGCCCCCCGCTCGCCCCCCTGTTCTCTTCCACCTCCCGCTTGATAACTTGTGCGCTTGATAACTTTAGCGCTTCCTCTCTGTTATCACCAAAGGAATTTTCATCCTGCCTTTCCCCTTTGTGCTCGGTGCCATCTTGGGGCGCATAGGGCGGTGGTGTAGCCCAGACTTCCTCAGACCCCGTTTTTTCCGCGGCGCTCCTAGCCTCCTCGGCTAACCCGCCCCAGAAGGATTTAGCCTGTTTCTCTCCCTCCGTAAGCGGGTCGGGGTCCGGGAGTTGAGGGGATATATCGCCCTCTTGCTGATCTTTAGGCTCAGCAGAGCCGTTATCGTCTGGGGGGTGCAAAGTCTGTGTGGCTGCCCCGATTCCCAATTTTGGGGTAGCAAACAAACAGCTCCCTGCCGCCTTCCAGGTGTCCTGCTCTTGTCTAGCTTTCTGCAGGGCCTGTACGACTTTCCCCCACGACTTAAGGTTTTTCCCACAACCCGAGAACATCATCTCCTCGGCTAACGCTTTAGTGCACTTATCCCACACCTCAGGGTGGAAAATATCCACCGGCTGGTCAATGACCCCGATATGCAAAAGTCTCGCAACTGCGAGCGTAAAATCTTTGGGCTTACAATCAATCTCCCACTGCTTATGTAATTGCGATACGACCTTCACGAGGGATTCCATCCTCCTTGCTAGTCCGGGAGCGTCCTCCCCGCCGGGCTGGTCCTGCCGCTCCGGCCGCCGTTCACCCGATTCCAGGCGAGTCTTTCCCGGGTTTCGGCACCACTTGTCGCCTTCGTTGGCGTGGCGACCTGGTTCAGGGACGGCTCGGCGACCCACCCCTTGGCCGCTTGGGTCATCAGCACGCAGACACCAATGTGGTGGACGGCAAATGGCGTTTATTGATAAATAACACAGCATTATATAGCCTAGGTTTACAGCATCACTTCCGTCTGCTTACTTCACGGGTTAAATGCTATTGGCTATTAGGAGAGGGGGGGGACACTACCTTTCCGTACAGCGCGACATCTTCAGACCGCCAAGCCTTAACTACCCACAAATATGGAGTTTCAAAAGAAACCATCTTTTTTAGTTGGTTGAGAGGTTGCTAAAAGCTCAGCTGGTGTCCTCTAAAATTTTGTAGGTAGGTAATGCAAATACCTTGCACTATCAAAAGAACACATTTTATGAAATTATTATGTTTCAAAGCAATTGCCATGTATCATCATATAGCAATTGCTATATATACCTTTCAAGGAGTCATCTGATTTTAGTGATGCAATTTTGTAGCTAGTTTGAATAAAATAGCTTTGATAAAAATACATAGTTTTAGATGCACAAGCAAGAGTTTGAATCCTTTTTCGCTTTCTTAAAGAAAATACTAACTGCTTTTTTTTTAACTTTATTTCATCACAATTAAATACAAACTTAAGAGCACAAATAATGTTATTCTATTTTACCAGTTCAGTTGGGGGTAACTTCAGATTGTTTTTTTTGTGTAGGAATATTTTGAAAGAATCTACCTCTTCTCAATTGCCTTGTTGAAAAACAGTGATTATGCAGGCAGCATGAACAGGATTTTGTGTACTTTTAGCATCTCTAAACCTGCAATTCAGGTTCATATAAATACTTCTCTGTATAAAAACAGTGTATGTTACACTAGCTGTGAAGAGGCCTCTGATCTTGTTATTTTCTGAGGAATATAACTTATCTCCACAGTGGAAACCAGAACCACCAGGACCAAATAACCAGAGCTCATTAGAAACTACTCTATCGGGCATATGCTGGTAGATGATACAACTCACAAATACTTGCAGTGACACAGAGGGCTGGAGCCGGTCAACATTGATGGACAGGAGGAAGACACGGTGTTACAGTGTCCCCCCTTGTTAGGTACTACAGAGTTACTTACAGTAATAAAATGCCAACTGGACTAATGGGAGAGAGGAAGGGCTAACAGTTTTCATGGAAACAGAGAACAATTTAAAAGAATGGCAGAACTGCAAGTGTAATATCTGAAACTGGAACAGCTTTTCAGCATTAAGTGTCAAGCTGAACATTACACTGAGTACATTTATAAATATTTGTATGATTTTTTCTAAGTTTCCCAGAAGGCAAATATATTTCAGAATCCCTGCAGGAGGACAGCTACTGTTCAAAAAAATGACCTTAATGGATCTTGGATATATCCCCTGCACCACTCCTTCTGATCACGTAGCTCACTGTAAATCTCTGCACTGCACTAGCATTGCTCTATGGCCACAGGTTATCCTGAAGCTTTGAGCTCCTGCTGCTCCTGACCAAACTCTAACCATGGGCATCTCACTAGTGTATACTGCACCACAAAACCAGAGCTTGATTAATTAATGGGTTCACAGACACATGATGAGAGCATCTGTCATTCCACTGGGATGGCCTTGATTATTGCAAGATTCATAATTATCCTTCTTAGCATGTGCTATGTCAATGCCTAACACCCAGTCAACAAATCTGTCTGGCATCAGGGAACTTGACATTAGCCATTGTCACCTATTGCCACCAGCTTTCAACCAAGGCATGTGACCCTTGAATCACAGAATCACAGAATATCTCAATTTGGAAGAGACCCATAAAGATCATCAAGTCCAACTCCCTGCTCCTCACAGGACTACCAGCGGCTGTGACCGCTTCACTAGGGAGCCTGTTCCAGAGAATCCTGCCTCACCACTACCACCAGAAGAAAGGGGAGATGGGAAAAGGAAATAGGGGAGAAGAAAAACAACAAAAAAGGCAACAGGGAAAAAAAGAACACAGTGCTTGAGCACTAGCTGTCCCCAAATCCAAACCTAACGCCAACCCTAACCCCTGCTCTTGGCATAACAAAGACAAGCACTACCCACAGAATTTAGAAAAAAACAATTCTGTCCCTTTCAGCATGCATATTTGAGCTCACTCCATGGGCTTTATGCTGCTCAGCAGTAATGTGGGCTCTGAAGTTCCTGCTTCCTTCAACCTTCACCTTAATTCCAACCCAGATGTCTATTTATGCCAACGAATCATCACTATACGCAATCCACTTCTAGATCTTAATATTCACAATTGTATTTTACTTCTGTCCTGGGTTTGGCCAGGACAGGGTTAATTTTCACCAGAATCCAGGAAGGGACACAGCCGGGTGGGCTGACCCCACCTGGCCAAACAGAGCAGGGTATTCCATACCATGTGCCATCATGATGGATTCCGGTGGGGGGGGAGCTGGGCGGCGGGAACTCACTCGCTGCTCAGGAGTGCACAGCGGCAGGAGCGGCTCTCTGGGTTGTGCGGTTTGTGTTGTGTTTTCCCCATATCTGTATCATTGTTGTTACTGTTCCCTTTGTTTGCTGTTCTTTTAAACTGCCCTTATCCCAACCCACCGTTTTTCTGCCTGTTTCTTCCCATTCTTCTCTGCACCCTGGCGGGAGGAGGGGCGGCCGCGTGGCGCTTTTGTTGCCGGCCGCAGCCAAACCATAACATTAAATCTGGTGTCCAACGTGGGGCGGGAATAACGGCAGGGCTGAGCAGCGGGTGTTAAAACAGCTTTCTTAGATTTTGTTAAATTTTGTTATACGCATTTATTGTGTTAGTTAAATAGTCGACAGTAAAAAATGTTGCTGACTTTGATCAAATGGCTGTGGTATTTGAATCCTTATTTGCCGTATGTGTTCACTGCCGTGCTGTTCATCATCGCTGGGAAAAAGATCAAAATGATGATTTTGCTGTACTGTACGATATCGACTTATGACATGATAACATCACTGTGCATAAAATTAGGCTTCTATTTGCATGTGGCACTGCGGTCATTTCCATACCTTGGATCCTATGTCTTAGAATTTGTTAATAATTAAACCCAATCTGTGGTGAAAACCGGAGGGGATACCTTCCCCCACTCTTTTGCCCCCCCTATCTCCTTCAGGCCAGTCCTAACGCCTTTTGAGAATTTCGAGTATTCCTTCGATGCTCAGGCCAGTGGTTTCTATTGTTATGGCTCCTGAATGGGTTTTGGGTTTTGTTTAGGGTTAAACAAATAGTTAAGAACATCATGCAGAGACCTGCCCCGGGGCTGGATAGCTGTGATTGGCTGGGTGTGTGGGACAGCATGGGCAAGTACCTAGGGCAGTGGGCACCCCCGATGTTTTTTAAACTCACCCCTGAACAAATACAGAATCCAGACAGTCTAGTAAAATATCTGCAAAAAGTGTGCTGCTACCCTGGGAACTCCAGAGAGACACAAATCACTGCAATGTGCTGGGGTCTGGCCCACGCCTACCGAGCTGCCCTGTTCAACACTGTTAAGTGCCTTAAAGGGGAAAGAGGGGGAAACGAAGTGGCAGGCACTGCGACTAGTGCTGCCCCCCCAGCGGGTCCTGCAGCCCCTCCAGCCCAGGAGGCAGTCACAGCCCCCCGACCGGCACCACCGCTGCCACTGTCATAGCCGCAAGGGTGGCCCCAGTTGCCCCGGCAAGCACGGAAGTGGCTCCAGCACCAGCTCCGGCAGCAGGCATCGCAGCTAAGCCCAATAACCAACCTGTGCCGGTAGCAGTCGCCCCCGTAAAACTAAAGAAAGATGCAAAGAGAGCAGATCGCTCCGGGAGGGGTGACAATGAGCCAGGGTCATCGCGGGAGATAGAGACAGAGATCATCACCCGGTCCCTGTCCCTGAGCGAGCTGCGAGACATGTGGAAAGATTTCAGCTGCCACCCTGGCGAGCACATTGTCACCTGGCTGCTGCGATGCTGGGATAACGGGGCCAGCACCTTGGAATTAGAGGGCAAGGAAGCCAAGCAGCTGGGATCCCTGGCCAGGGATGGGGCATTGACAAGGCCATTGGGAAGAAGGAACAAGTCCTCAGCCTCTGGAGGAGACTTCTGTCAGGCGTGAGGGAGAGGTACCCCTTCAGTGAGGATTTTGTATGCTATCCTGGCAAGTGGACCAATATGGAGAGGGGTATTCATTACTTGAGGGAACCAGCTGTGCGGGAGCTGGTTTACTATGACACAGACGATGACCAGTTACCCACAGACCCAGATGAAGTCCAGTGCACACGACACATGTGGAGGAAGTTTGTGCGGAGCGCACCATCCTCATATGCCAACTCACTGTCAGCAGTGAACTGGAAAGGTAAAGAGGCACCAACAGTGGGTGAAGTGGCTGTCCAACTCCGGCAATATAAGGAAAGTCTCTCTTCCTCCCTCGTTTCAGCCGTGGAGAAATTGTACCCAGAAGTTCCAGCGACTCGAACAGAGTATTTCCTACTCCCCACCTGTACGGGCCAGCATCTCAGCCATTAGGGGCAAGCGTTCCTCTGCTCAGGAGAGGGAATACAGAGGCTACACACCACGGGGCACCCTGTGGTTTTACCTGCGTGACCACGGAGAGGACATGAGGAAGTGGGATGGAAAACCCACCTCAAGTCTAGAGGCACGAGTACGTGAGTTGCTGTCGCGTTAAAGGGGGGGGTAAGGGGAGTCTGATATTCAACTAGCCTGCCAGAGCCCTTCCAAGGACTTTCACTGAAACAGTTTCGCAAAGTTGAAACAATAGGTAATTTATTCAAGTGACAGTTATCACAGATTCGTAATTGCCGTTGATAAATTCACTGTCTACAAAAGTTGAGCTCAAAGTAATAGTTTAGCGCTTTTTAGTTAACAATGTGTTCCCGGGGGTACGTCTGACAAAGTCAGAGGCGTGACTCTTACCAAAAAGGCGTCCCTTTTTGGGAAGGGAAGAAAGGTTCAGGCCCGTCGACCCGTCCGTCAGGTGAAGTTCTCGCTTGGCTCCTCCTCCCAAAGAGAGTTTTCAAGTGCCAATTTTTATATGTTTGGAAATCTTTTTGCGAGGTGGGACTAAGTCAATTATTGTGTATCGATTGGGTCTTGGCATGGAATGTCGTGTCGTCAGAAGCGGGACTCAGCAGTGTGACACGCCTTCGGAGCGGGCATCTTGGTATGTGTATTCGGGGGCCATCTGTGCTTTATCCAAAGCAATCTCTGAAGCAATCTCTGGCTGCCCAGCCTCCGCGGCGCCCCACAGATCACTGAGTTTACAGTGATGGGCTATCTCCCCTTACTTTTGTCTGATAAGATAAGCACCAGTTATTTACTTCCTTTGTTAGCTCTTCGGCTCTTGACAACCTCAGTCCCTTTCTCTTTCATCTTGCATTCGACAAGTCCAGCAAGGCCATCGATTACATTATCCACCCCGTGACTTTAGTCACATCTTGTCAAAAAGGAATATTAGATGAATTTAGGTTCAGACGGGTTGAGGGGCTCATCTTCCTCCCTAATAGGAGAAGGAATTAAAGGAACGTAATCAGGGTTATGAACTTTAAGCATTTTAATATGCCAACTGAAAGTTTTTGCTAGTGAAGATTGTACACATGATAAACCCACACAAATAACAATAAGGAGTACAATAAACATCAGTACATATTGAATCAAACTTTGTATCCATCCACTAATGTTTAGTCCAAGTCCATTAAAAACTTTCGAGATCCACCCCGTCCATTCCAAGGGCTTCTGCTTCATATTTTCACGGAGTTCTCGAGACTGTTCCGCAATCTTACGCATTTCATCCATGGCTTGATGTAAAGTGACGGATACATTTGGGATAGAAACGCAACAAGTTTCATCAGGATAGGAGGCATTTAGCCATCCACAAACACCACTTTCTTTTAACAAAATCATATCTAAGGCTAACCTATTTTGTAGCGTCATTTTGGGTGTAGCTTGCAGCTGCAAGTCAACTGCATTAATTGCTGTTCTAGTCCAGTTTGCTAGGGATTCTACTTGCCATGTCAAATTTTCTATATATAATCGATTATTGGTAATTACTGTCCAATAACCCCAAAAAGCTTTCATTCCCAAGTTTATTCTCATTGCTGGTATATAATAGCTCGGCCAGGCAAAAAGTTTACCATTTTCTTGCATAGAGTTCCACATTGGTGACTGTCTTTTAGCTCTATGTCCTCGTGATTCTGTTAAGGGTTGAATGAAATTAAAAGCTATAGTAGTACACAAACTTGGAATACCTAGAGTACATTCTAATCCATCCCAATAGGGTTGAATGTAGTCTGATATTTGTCCGTTAGAACACACCCATACAGTTTCAGGCGGTGCAGGCAGCATTAAAGTGCTACACGTACTATTTTCGAGTTCATCGAGGCTATTATGTCCATTTAGATAATGCTGGAAAGGAACTCGGCATCTTTTGGCCTGTGGCTCAGCATTGTTGCTAGAAACTATACGATATGCCCATGTGTTAACCTGTTTGGGATCCACTTTTGTAATACAAGAAAAGGGAGTCCTTCTGCAGGGGTCGTTGGCAGCATAAGACAAGTGTTTCCCTGAGTCCAATTCATCATTCTAAGAAATCCTTGTAACAACTTAAAGGTTGTGTTTTCCTCTATCATACCCAAAGACTTCTTAGTTTTTTGATTATAATCTCTATGGAACATATGCACAATTATTACACCTAATATGTAAATACATGTTAAACTTACACATATTTATCTACCACTGCCAATGCATGATAGAAGATTCATATTGACAATTCTATAGTAAATTATAACTATCAAAACCACAACAAAAGAAAGCTATTTTGCATTATAAAAACAGTAACCTAAACAATAAAGCAAAAAGGTAAAAAGGTCACATAATATACAAGTAAAATTAGAAATCAGTATTTCTATCAAAATTAAATCACTATTGTCCTTTTTGTCAGATTGCTTTGACCTTCTGGAAACTTTGGTTCACAGATGATTCCACAGATTAGGACTAGAAGTATAAATTAGCAGTCCTTGATGGCAGTCTGTTTTGACACGTGACAGTCTGTGTTTTCAGGCGTAGTTTCCCAGCATTTGGAAAATACCTGTAAACAGAAAAGAAAGGAAAATGCTCGGTTGTCATTGAAACCGGCATATAATAGGTTAAAAGGTAGGTACTATCCATCTAGTATTGATTCGATGCAGTTTTCCAGAGCTATCTTTCGCTTCCCAAGCGTAAAGATATTTTGGTTTTGTTAATAGTAGTGACACTGTTCCAATGTGAGGCATTTTAACCAGCACTGGCTGGCCTGCGTAAAAGCCAGTAGGGTGTTCTGGTTTTCAATCTGCCTTTGGCACCAGAGTTGTGGCAGGAGCAGAGAATGCTTTCATTTTGGGACAGCCGTCTCCAGCCCATCTATTATTTAATTGAGAGATGGCATTGGATAATCGTAGATGCCACCCAGATTCGTGGGTTTTAGCAAATCGCTTAACTAGCCCATTTGTTCGCTCAACAATACCATTCGCTTGGGGGTAGTACGGAGTATGGAATACCCACCGAATTGCTTCTTCTTTTGCCCAGTCTTGTACCACTGTAGCTGCAAAGTGTGATCCCTTGTCACTTTGAATCTCCTCAGGAAGGGGGAGGGTGCTGAACCATTCCTTCAGGCTGTAAACTGTGTTATCTCCAGTTGCAGCTGGGACAGCTGTTGCCATGGTAATTCCTAAAACAACTTCCACCCCTACTAATATATATTTTTTACACCCTGAGGGTCGCAATGGACCTATGTAATCAATTTGCCAGGTGTGCCACAGTGTTTTTTTATTTCGGATGTGCATGGGAGGTGCCTTATTTGGATGATCTTTATTAAGTCGCAGGGGACACTGTGAACAGGCAGTTACCACTTGTTCACACAGTTTTGTTGACACAGGCCATCCCCGGGCTATGCCTTCCCGATACAAATCAGCTCGGCCAGTGTGCCCTCGTTTTACATGTAACCATTCAAGTAAACGTTCCCATTCTAATTCATCACTTACAATGTCAATTTTGTGTAGTCGTGTGAGACTATCAACTTGTTGATCGAACTGGGCAGCAATAGAGGCTGATCGATCATGCCCTTTCACCCAACCAATGTGCAGTATCCTTTGTTCTCCTATTTTTAGCAATTGTTTCCAGCTGTCAGTTTGCCAGACTGGGACTCTATTTACCTGCCAGTCGTTGGCTGCCCAGTGGCTCACCCACTCGGTAGCTCCTTTAAAAACAGCATATGAGTCAGTGTAAATATAGACAGCACCGTGTTGTGCAGCTAGTAAGACTGCCCTAAGCTCCCCCACTTGTGCACTTCCTTTACCTGTTTCGCAGACCCGTTCTCCCGTGGCCACTTCCAGTGCCACTGCATTATAATTCCACTCATTATTTCGCCTGTAGGATGATGCATCAGTGAACCATACCCCTTCGAGGTTGCTGGTTTCTGTTAGAGGAAGCGCCTCCCGAATCGGAGATGGTTTGCTTGGAGAAGTTTGGAACAGCGAAGTATTATCTATATCTTTTTGCAATTTAGACACTTTAGTGCTGCCCTCTGTAATAGGCATAATGTCATGGATGCTTTCCAGATAGGCATACCACTTACGGACCGTGGGCTTTTGGGCAATGCCAGCAGGCGGCACCGTCCCTTTACAAATTGTGTCTAGGAGGCGGAAAGGTCCCCGAACGATTACACTCTGTTTTTTTCTTATTTGTTCCACTCGCTTTACAGCTCCTACCAAAGACAATAGTCCCTTTTCCAGGTCTGGGTATCGCGATTCAGTATCATTAAAGGACTTTGAACTGAACTCAAGTGGACGCTCAGGCCCTTCAGGTCCTTTTTGCCAAACATTACAGTGAGAACCCTGTTCACTAAATCCCCATTCCACATGAATTGGATCAGAGGGATGTACAGGACCTAGCTGCTGAAATAGTCTCAATTCTTTTACCAGTGTCTCCAGGGCATTAGAATGTTGATTTGTCCACTCCCATGATTTCTTTTTTCGCAGTAAATTGTAAAGGGGTCGAGCAATGATAGAAAATCCAGGGACATGTTTACGCCAGTATACTAAAGTTCCTAAAACTTGTTGCAATTCCTTAACATTAGAGGGATCCTGTCCCTGTTCTATTTTCTCCAGTGTGTCAGGAGGGATAGATAAGGCTCCTTAGATCCACCAGAGCCCTAGGAATTTAACTTCCTGTGCTGGTCCCTGACACTTGGATGGGGGAATTTCCAGACCCAAGATTGTTAATTGCAATGTCACATCATCCATAGCCAGTTTAACAGTGTCAAATTGTTCCCCTCCAATCAAAAGTTCATCTATATATTGATATATAGTAACGTCTGACGGAATAGGGATTCCACTCAGTGTTTTAGCTAAAGCATTGTGAGCAATGGTGGGGGAATGTTTATATCCCTGAGGCAGCCTGTTAAAGGTGTATTGTATCCCTTTCCAGGTAAAAGCAAATTGGGCTTTATCATGTTCCTGGAGTGGAACCATAAAAAACATATCTTTTACATCTAAAGTTGCCATCCATGTGTGAGATGCTCCCTGTATCTGAGTTACCAATTCTGCAATGCTCGGTACAGCTGCAGTTAAAGGTGCAGTGTTGGCATTTAATCGCCTGTAATCAATCGTGAGTCTCCACTGCCCGTTTTGGTTTTTTTACTGGCCAGACAGGGGAATTATAGGGTGAGTGTGTACGAGTGGTGATGCCTCGGTTTTCTAAGTCTCTTACCACCCCATCAATACCCGATTGCGCAGCTGCTGGTAAGGTGTACTGTTTTGTGTTAGTAATTTTTGATGGTGGTAAAGATATGGACATTTCTAATAAATTAATTTTTTTAGGCTCATTCTGTTTAATTTTTCGCCCAGCAAAACTCCAAACTGAACCATCAGGGAGTTTCCACACTCTGCCACACAACAAATCAAATCCCAAAATATTAGTGTTAGCAGCACCGACCAATACTTCAGTGCAGGTTAATCTTTGTTCGCCCGGGAGCCACAGGGTAATTTTTGCTGTGGGGCATTTCCTTATGACTCCATCAATGCCTGTAAATTTTACTTTACGGCGACCAGGTTTTACATTTAAGCATGTTGCAGTCTCCTTGGTGATTACCGAAATTTGAGCACCAGTATCAATGAGAAAATTTACAAAAACTTTCTTTAGTCCCACGGGGATGGCAATGGCAGGCTCGGGAGGTGTATCGGAGAGCCACTGTATAGCTAGTACGGGCGAGGAAGGAGGCTCACAGCCCTCCCCTCAGATATGCGTTTTTTGCCTGAGGGTCTGTCAGATCAATTAGCTCCTGCTGTGGGGCGGAGGGTGCAGTGTTAAAAGTCGCTTTGTTTTCTGCCGGCTGACCTGTCTTTGCTGAATTAAGCTTATGGCTTAACGACTGTACCAGAATTTTTAGGTCAGTCGTGGATATACCAATCAGTAGATGCCGTGGCACCCCAATAGCTCGAGCTTTACGCCAGAGTTCGTTACGCTCCGTATCAAATTTTAATTTGCATTCGGGCTTAGCCTTAGGGCTGTGAATCTGGTGAACTCGCCGAGGTGGCGGATCAGATAACTGTGAGGATCTGATCCATCCCATCCTGCGCCCGTAGTTTACTATATCTTGTACAAATTCACTCCAAGTGATTACTTGATTTTGAGCTTGGTCCTGATCCTGATCTTGCCCTCGACGTGGGCGTCGGCCTTGTCTGGGGCGAGCGACTTGAAGTCGATCTTGTATATTGGCCACATATGTTTTTAAACTGTCTGGGAGGCCTCGGATCAGTGGAGTTAATCTTGCCGGATCTATAGGGGCTAACATTGGGGATCTTATTAACACATCCCGCTCATGCATTGCTTGTATTCAGGCAGCCTTTTGTGCAGATGTCACCAAATCAGAGAACCCTGAGGTTTTTATAACAGAAGGTTCTCCTCTGTCATGTGGGTCTATGCCACCGGCCCAATAAGCAGCTCGCATAGTTAATGAATAATTATGATTACCTGGAGTGGTAGTTAGGAATACTCCAGGACCCCAGTAGCCTCCTGCTTCTTCCTCATTTAAGAGGATTCGATCTCCCTCGGTAAGGGAGACTCGACATACATATTCCGTCTCGGATTCCTCCAGACACTTGGAATATTTTTCCTGCAATTTTGCCAATTCAGCAGGAGACCATGGAATGGTTCGTACAGTAGTACGAGCCTGTTCTCCACCCTCATCGGTGGTTTCTGTTTTAATCAATGGTCGAATAGGTATAGGTTCTGGGGCCAAATCATAATCAGAATTTTCCTCCAGTTCATCATTATTATCCCTGTCCCAGATGTCTCCATCCCACGTCTCGGGATCCGCATACTGTGTTAATTTGCGGACTTGTTTAGCTGAGACAGAGGATGGTATCGGGTTTAATGAGAGATTTAATTTTTCTTCTAAATGTTTTTCTCGCCTGTTGGTCCAAAACAATTGCGATTTAAGGTAACCGATTTCACCTTTTAGGGTGTTGATTTGTGTCTCAAATTTCTTTCCACTTTCCTTTTCAAAAGTCAGTGAAGTTTTTAACACTTCATTTTCTGATTTTAGTGCAGCATATTCTACATCTGCAATTTTTTCAGGTGGTGCGGACTCTTTAATTTCTTTCTGCGCGCAAGAGAGGCAAGCCCCTAATACAGCACAAATAAATTTTTTGCCTTTAGTGCCTTTGATCTTTTGCTCACTTAAACATTGTTTTATACGTTCTACCACTTTATCCTCATCTTTCCAGAATTTCTGGGCCCATTCAATTCCTGCTTGTGATGGTGCACACTTATATTTTTGTAGCAGTTTATCCATGGCAATCCTGCCGACTACGCCAATTTTTTTTACTGTCGCATTAAAGGGGGGGGTAAGGGGAGTCTGATATTCAACTAGCCTGCCAGAGCCCTTCCAAGGACTTTCACTGAAACAGTTTCGCAAAGTTGAAACAATAGGTAATTTATTCAAGCGACAGTTATCACAGATTCGTAATTGCCGTTGATAAATTCACTGTCTACAAAAGTTGAGCTCAAAGTAATAGTTTAGCGCTTTTTAGTTAACAATGTGTTCCCGGGGGTACGTCTGACAAAGTCAGAGGCGCGACTCTTACCAAAAAGGCGTCCCTTTTTGGGAAGGGAAGAAAGGTTCAGGCCCGTCGACCCGTCCGTCAGGTGAAGTTCTCGCTTGGCTCCTCCTCCCAAAGACAGCTTTCAAGTGCCAATTTTTATATGTTTGGAAATCTTTTTGCAAGGTGGGACTAAGTCAATTATTGTGTATCGATTGGGTCTTGGCATGGAATGTCGTGTCATCACAAGTGGGACTCAGCAGTGTGACACGCCTTCGGAGTGGGCATCTTGGTATGTGTATTCGGGGGCCACCTGTGCTTTATCCAAAGCAATCTCTGGCTGTGCAGCAGCCTCCGCGGTGCCCCACAGATCACTGAGTTTACAGTGATGGGCTATCTCCCCTTACTTTTGTCTGATAAGATAAGCACCAGTTATTTACTTCCTTTGGTAGCTCTTCGGCTCTTGATGCCTCTGTCCCTTTCTCTTTCATCTTGCATTCGACAAGTCCAGCAAGGCCATCGATTACACCGGCCTGTAGTTCCCTGGATCCTCCTTCTTGCCCTTTTTGAAGATTTGAGGGACATCGGCTTTTCTCCAGTCCTCGGGCACCTCTCCTGTCCTCCAGGACCTCTCAAAGATGATGGAGAGTGGCTCAGCAATGACATCCGCCAGCTCCCTCAGCACTCGTGGGTGCATTCCATCAAGGCCCATGGATTTGTGGGTGTCCAGATTGCTTAAATGATCTCTAACCCGATCCTCCTCGACCAAGAGAAGTTCATCCTTTCTCCAGGCTTCCTCTCTTTCCTCCAGGGCCTGGGATTCCTGAGGGCCAGCCTTGGCACTGAAGACTGAAGCAAAGAAGGCATTCAGTAGCTCTGCCTTCTCTGCATCCTCCGTCACCAGGACACTCACCTCGTTCAGCAGCGGCCCCAGTTTGTCCCTGGTCTCCCATTTGCTGCTGATGTAGTTGAAGAAGCCCTTCTTGTTGTTTTTGACATCCCTTGCCAGCTTCAATTCCAGGTGGGCCTTGGCCTTCCTTGTTGCATCCCTGCACTCTCTGACCACATTCCTGTACTCTTCCCAAGTGGCCTGCCCCTCTTTCCAGATTCCATGGACCTTTCTCTTCCATCTGAGTTTTGATAGAAGCTCCTGCCTTCTTTGCTGGATTTCTTGCTCAGGGGGATGAGCATGGAAGAAGTGATGCTTGAATAGCGACCAGCTCTCTTGGACCCCCCTGCCTTCGAGAGACCTGGCCCACGGGATTCCTCCCAGTAGCTCCTTGAAGAGGCCAAAGTTAGCTCTCCTGAAGTCCAAGGTTTTGATCCTACTTATCGCCCTGCTTCCTCCACGTGGGATCCTGAAGTTCACCATTGCATGGTCACTGCTGCCAAGGCTGCTTCCAGCGTTCACACCCTCAACCAGTCCCTCCTTGTTTGTTAGTACAAGGTCCAGCAGAGCACCTTTCCTTGTTGGCTCCTCCACCACCTGTGTCAGAATGTTATCATCAATGCTCTGCAGGAACCTCCTGGATTGCGTGTGCCTGGCTGTGTGGTCTTCCCAGCTGATGTCAGGGTGGTTGAAGTCCCCCATGAGAACCAGGGCCTGTGACTGTGAGGCTGCTTGCAGCTGCCTGTAGAAGGCCTCAATGACTTCCTCTTTCTGGTCAGATGGCCTATAGTACACACCCACAATAACATCACCCATATGAGGCTGTCCCTTAATTCTAATCCATAAGCTCTTGACTTGTTTTTCGTCCGCCCCCAGGCCAAGCTCAATACATTCCAGTTGCTCCCTCACATACAGAGCAACTCCACCACCTCTCCTTGTTGGCCTGTCTTTCCTAAAGAGTCTGTAGCTATCCATGACAGCATGCCAGTCATGCAAACTGTCCCACCATGTCTCCATAACTGCAATGTGATCGTGGCCCTGCAACCGCGCACAGATCTCTAGTTCTTCCTGCTTATTGCCCATGCTGCGTGCATTGGTGTGCAGACATTTCAGAGAGGAACCCGAGCATGCAGGTTTCACTGGAGGGGTGCAAGTTGATCTGCCATGTCCATGTCCACCCTTAAGGTTGTTGGTCTTTTGCTTCTCAGCTTGGGACACAGCTGAGGAACATTTGTGCCTGCTCTGATTAACCACTCTTAATCCCCAGCCAGATGGGATGGCTTGAGCATTGTGACTTTGCCCCCCACGCCCCGAGTCCTTCAGTTTAAAGTCCTCCACACCAGGTTGGAGAGCCTGCTGCCAAAGATCCCCTTGCGTTTTCTAGACAGGTGGGTCCCATCCCTCTCTAACAGGTAATAGTCATTGAAGAAAGTCCCATTGTCATAAAAGCCAAAACCCTCACAACAACACCAGTCACGAAGCCAGGAGTTGATACCCATAATGCACCTGTTTCTAGCTGATCCCCTTCCTCCAACTGGTAAAATGGAGGAAAAGATAACTTGGGCACCAAAGCTTTTTGCTTTCACCCCCAGGGCTTTGAAATCTTCCTTAATTCTGCCAACATTCTGACTTGCGATGTCATTTGTGCCTACATGAAAGAGTAACAGCGGATAGTAGTCTGTGCTCTTGACAAGTTGCGGCACCCTCTCGGTCACATCTTGGACCTTAGCTACCGGGAGGCAGCACACTACGCATGCCTCCCTGTCAGGTCGGCAGATGGGCACCTCAGTGCCCCTTAACAGGGAGTTACCTGTTAAGCCACCACGAGTACCCGTTGTTTCTTTTTACGGTACCTGCTGTGTTCTGCTGGTGTAGTTTCCTCTTGCAGACCTTGCTCCTGGGTATCTATGGTTGTTAAAGCCTCATATTTGGTTTTGGTAGTTATGCTGGAGGGTAAAGGCTAGAGCGGAGTCCTGCTTTTGCGGGTCACCAGGGTCCAAGGTGACATTCTCAGTGGTGGTCTCCACATGAGCATGGTTCTGCAACCATGTATCTATCTCCAACTCAGCTCCTCTGATACTGCGTAGCCTTTTAACTGTTTCTTGCAGCACAGCCACCTGACGTATCAGATCCTGAACCTGCCTGCATCTTGTGCAGGCACTTACCAGTGCTCCAGAAGAAGGGTCTGGGCACTCGCTACAACCTGTCACCTGTACTGAAATCTCCTTTGTTACCAGTTCCGTCTGGGTGGAGGCATCAGACATCACAAGGATGCCCACTGTGGGAGCTCTGGTTCTAGCTTTGAGGCGAGTGCCCACCATTACGGCAGAGACCTAGAGCTCGCCCCTAGGCTGTGGTCTGCAGGCAGGTTGTAGGGCCCTCCCTGCGTGAACTGCTGTGTGAACTGCTGCGTGAACTGCCGTGCCATGCCCTGACTGACGCGCCACGCCCTGTTTGCCTGCTCTGTTCACAGTGCTCCTGGTCACTCATGCTCCTTAAGGGCCGTTTGATATACGTTTGATATATATAGTACGTAAGTTATAATACTTACGTATTATATAAAGACAATGAAAGTTAACAAAAGGTATACTTCACTTCCCCTACCTTTAACCATTTAAGTGTTAAACTCTTAGCCTAAGATGACAGGTAGGCTTCCTTTAGAGTTGATGGAGAAGAGAAGGTACAGGAAAGCTGTTCTGAGAAAAGTAGACTACATCTGGCTATGGGGGTACTTCCTTTTACTGACTGTGAAATGAGCCTTGACAAATGGCTTAGATTAGACGGATGCATTTAACATGCGGAATATATATCTTAACAAAAAAATGCAATGGCGTGACTTACTAAGGAATCCTCTCCAATAATGAATTTCAGGGTTAGGGCTGTTGAGAAATGTAACAGAAACGATGATCAAAACCCCCATGATCTGATACACACTGTATTGGCACTAGATTTTATCCAAGGCTGAATCTAATTTATTTGTGCCTGGATATCACATTTTTTTCAGTACTGTTCAATAAAATGAGGATTTGTAAAAGCTAAACTGTCATTTTGTGGAATCTTATCTCTTAAGGGAGATATTGTACAAACTTCACAGACTCATAGAATGGTAAGGGTTGAAAGGGACCTTAAAGATCATCTAGTTCCAACCCCCCTGCCATGAGCAGGGACATCTTCCACTAGACCAGGTTGCTCAAAGCCCCATCTCCCCTGGCCTTCAACACTTCCAGGGATGGGACATCCACAACTTCTCTGGGCAACCTGTTCCAGTGTTTCACCACCCTCACAGTAAAGAATTTGTTTCTTACATCTAATCTAAATCTGCCCTCTTTTAGTTTAAAGCAATTACCCCTTGTCATATCACTACATGCCCTTGTAAAAAGTCCCTCTCCAGCTTTCTTGTAGGCCCCCTTCAGGTACTGAAGGCTGCTATAAGGTCTCCCTGAAGCCTTCTCTCCTCCAGACTGAACAGCCCCAACTCTCTCAGCCTGTTCTCATAGGAGAGGTACTCCATCCCTCTGATCATCTTTGTGGCCCTCCTCTGGACCTGTTCCAATAGCTCCATGTCCTTCTTCTGCTGGGGGCTCCAGAGCTGGACACAGTAGAGCACATTTTTAAACATCTTGTACTGACTGGACTGGTCCAAGGGCTACTGCATGAACTACCTCCCATTTATTTTGTTCAAATGCTGGTTGTAGTAGCAATTGTCACCTGTTGTTCTTCAACCCTCAGCAACCCCACAATGGAAGGATCCTCCGAGGGACCAGGAAAATAGACAGCTGGTTAATTTCTTCCGTCTCCAAAGCAGCTATGCCAAAAGCCCACCGATACCCCTTTGGGTCTTTCAAATACCCTCTCCTGAGATAGTCTGTACCAAGGACGCACGGAGCCTCGGGGCCAGTTACAATGGGGTGCTTCTGCCACTCCTTCCAAGTGAGGCTCACTTCAGCCTCCAATACACTTACCTCTTGGGACCCCCTATCACTCCAGAAATGCAGATGGACTCTGACCCTTTGAACTCTGATGGCATTAAAGTACACTGTGCACCAGTGACCACTAGAGCTTTATACTCTTGTGGATCTGATGTGCCAGGCCACCGAATCCACACCGTCCAATAAACGCGGTTGTCCCTTTCCTCCACCTGGCTGGAGGCAGGGCCCCTTTAATCCTGGTCAGAGAATTCATTAATCATTTTCTGTAAAAATGACTTAGAGGTCCCTTCAAGAGGATCAAAAGCAAGATCATACTGTCTACCTCATCTGGAGAGCTGCCCGCTGGAAACTGGACCAACATTTTTCCTAGAAGAATGCCCCTTTGGTGATTGTTTTACCTCACAACTCATGCACTCGTGCCTCTAGGGTTGAGGTAGGTGTCCTGGGTTTGGCCAGGACAGGGTTAATTTTCACCAGAAGCCAGGAGGGGACACAGCCCGACAGGCTGACCCACACTGGCCAAACAAAACAGGGTATTCGATACCATGCGCCGTCATGCTGGGTTCCCATTTGGAGGAGCCGGGCCAGGGGGGAAGTGAGTCGTGGGAAGTTGGTTGCGGCTTGGGAGCGTGCAGGGCATCGGCGGTGAGAGTTGCTCTGTGCATTTCACTGTTTTGTTTTGTTAATTCTCTTTAACAGTACTGTTTTTGTTGTTAGTGTTTGCTGTTCTGTTAAACTGCCCTTATCCCGACCCAAGTGGTTTTTGCCTTTTTGTTTCCATTTCACTCCCCACCCCAGCAGGGGGAGGGGCGACAGAGCAACCGCCTGGCCCTTTGTTGCTGGCCACGGCCAAACTGCAACATATAAGTTTGACACCAGAACGTGGGGCGGGGATAATGGCAGGGCTGAGCAGAGTGTGTTAAAACAACTTTTTTGTAATTTGCTATACGCATTTATTGTATTAGTTTAATAGTCGCCAGTCAAAATGTTGCTGTCTTTGGTCACACGGTTGTGGTATGAAAACCCTTACCTGCTCTATGTGTTCACTGCGGTGATGTTCATTACCTCGGGGAAAAGGATCAGGACTGTGATTTTGCTGTACTGTATAGTATCGACTTATGATATGATAACATCACTGGATATGAAATTAGGCTTGAATTTGTGTGCGACACTGCAGTCATTTCCATACCTCGGATGCTATCTCTCAGGGTTCATTCATAATCAAACCCACTTTATGGGGAAAACTGGAGGGGATGCTTTCCCCCACTCTTTCACCCCTCCTCTCCCTTCAGGCTAGTCATGACAGATTTGAGAATTTTGAGTATCCGTGGGATGCTCAGGCCAGCATGTTTCCATTGTTCTGTCTCCTGAATGGGTTTCAGGTCTTGTTTAGGGTTAAACAAGTAGTTAACAACATTGTGCAGAGACCTTCCCCGGGGCTGGATAGCTATGAGTGGCTGGGTGTGTGGGATAGCATGGGCAAGTACCTAGGACAGTGGGCACCCCCAGTTGCTGGGGTCGATGTAGCTTGAGAATTAGCACGACTAGGCCGCTTAAGCAAAACAGCATAACTGAACAGGCTGCTGGAAAAGACAGATAAAAATAGCCATTGAGAAAGTTCTGATAGTGCACATGGTGTGGGTTAGCAAAAACAAGATGTGTTCAAGGATGTGGAGGCAGTCTGTTGCTATTAGCGTTAGTGCATAGTTACCAATAAGGGAATGTGGGGCGTGTGAACAGCGTGTGATTTATGTCTGTAGCCTATCCGAATAAGTGCAATCGCGTATACAGATATGGAAAATGTATATAACCACACAAGTGGAATAATAAAGAATCTGACTGTGCATCGTATCAATGCGTGTGAGAGTCGTTCCCGTCCTTGCATGGATGCTGAAACTCGGCATTGTGGTGACCCTAAGGATTTATAGCAGCTGAAGGAGGCAGGGGACTGCCGGCTGGTGAGGTAAGCCAGGCTGCCCGAGAAAGGCAGGAGCAGATCCGCGGCACGCCAGGGGGGGCATGAACATCGGCAGTATGGGTTCCACTGTATCAGCATCGGAAAACACGGCGCTGAAAAGCCTGTTGGAATTGGCAGATCGAGCCGACACTAAGTTAACTGAAGGAGACATATCGGGACTATTATTATGGTGCCGCCGCCGAAAGCTGATAACAATGGATCAGCTGTTCAATCCGGATGCGTGGCACAGAGTTGGGATGGACTTGTGGGACTCTGTGCAGGTCGGAAACAAAGAGGCACAACAATTAGCCCCTGTTTTCCGAACTGTTAAAAATATGATTGCTGATATGAAGGACGATGCTACTGTGGCTGCAGCTGCCACGAGACCTGTTTATGCAATCAGTCAACACGCAGGAGAGTATCAAGATCCCTGTACGGCGCCGTCTGCTTATTCCATTCGTCCTAGTGAAACGGAGTCTTGGAGAGAACCGAGTATTGAATTGTGAGACTGGGCACCAGTGCCACCTACAGCCCCACCACTGCCGGAGAATGTGCCGCTCCCGGACTCCGATTTTCAAGAAATGGATAGTGACTCACCCGAAGGACCAACATCGCTATTATACCCAAAGATTCATAAAAGTGAACCTACGGACACATTGAGAAAGCAACAGGATCAAATGACAAAGCTGTTGGATGAGATGCAATGACTAGATAAAGGATCCCGTACTGCCACGATTAAACAGGCATATCGAAAGGCTCACCAAGCATAGCGGACGGTTTACGAGCGGTCGAGCAGCAGATATGTGGGGAGTTGGACGGGATGGGGGAGGTGACTTCAGGAGGGGTCAAATAATGGAGGCATTAACAAAAGTTCGCCACTAGAGCATTGGCAACGGCGCTGGGTTAGGCTGATGCTGGAAGACGGGGAAATGAGCTTAGCTGACGCTGATCACTATTTATGCAGTAAATACAGTAAGGGGGTGGGGGATGACGAACGTGAGGCATGGAAGAGGAGCGTGAAGTGGAGAGAGCAAGGAGGAGGGGCATCCGGTGTTCAAAAGCCTGATTGCGCGCGCGGTGGGTGTGGTCTGCAGGGACCTGGCAGTACAGAGGGGGGTGGTGTGGCCGCTGGAGGTCGGAGTGGAGACGGGATGCCCCCGATACGTGACCCTGATTTTAATATGGGACAACGATGGAGGAGGGTAACAGAAAATGCTGTAACTGAAGGACAAATGCTACCAAACAGTTTAACAGCATTCCCGGTGTTTACGCAGGGGAATCAACGGATATGGGCTCCTTTTGACTGGAAAACAGTGAGTCAGTTACAAAAAACCGTAATGAACTATGGTTTGGATAACAAGCAAGTTATGACGCTGGTTACCACCTTTTTCAAAAATCAGATATTAGTGCCAGCTGATGCCCGAGCCTTGTTAGAATTGGTGTTGCCCCCCACTGCCTTTATGTTGTGGAAGGATAAGTGGCGGGATAAATGTGAGGTTGCAATGATAGAAAACCTTCACCTAGGTGCTGATGATTCTTTACGTGTAGTTACACTAGACCAGCTCATGGGTACTGGTGCTTTCCGCGACGGGGCGGCTCAAGCGGCGCTACACCCTCCAATATTGCAACAGTCACAGAGCTTAGCCCTGGCCGCTTTAATTGAGTTACCACAGATTGGGAAACCTGTATTACCTTATACGCAGATTCGTCAGGGTCCTGATGAGCCGTACATGCACTTTATAGATCGATTAAAGGAAGCATTAGATGCGGCACCAAATCTGCCAAGTGAAGCAAAAGGTGCAGTAGGAAAGGATTTAGCTTTTCAAAATGCCAGCACTCAATGTCAACAGATAATTGCGTCCCTGCCTAGTGGGTCTACCCTTAGTCAGTACATGGAGGCTTGTTCCCGATTACCTCACTTAGCGGAGGAAAGAGAGAAGGCCAGAATACATGCGGCTGCTATGGCCGCTGCTTTATGACCTGCCATGCAAACGGGGAAAGGGGATCGAGGTGTTAAAGCAAAGACTGGTTGTCTTATTTGCGGAGAGGAAGACCATTACAAAAGAAACTGTCCTCAGATCAAGAAGCAAGAGGTGGTGGCTGATGAATTTGTAGGGACATGCCATAGATGTGACAAGTTCGGGCATAAAGCAGCTCAATGAAGGTCGCAGTTTAAAAAGGATAGTACCCCCTTGTCGGGAAACGGGCAGAGCAGCGCCAGGATGGGGGGGCGTGAGGACAAGAAAGTTCCCCACAGCTATGGCTGTCTCGACGAGCTCCGAGCCGCCACAAGCGGCTCTGCAGGAGTCGATCTGGCCGTGGGACAAGACATCATTATAGAAGATGATAAGGTGCATGTCGTCCCCTCGGTAGCCACAGGACCTTTAGGTCATGGGCTGAGTGCATTGTTGTTGGGGCGATCCTCTGCATCTAGTCAGGGAATTTTTGTCCTACCAGGGGTAATTGATGCAGATTCCACAGGCCCAATAGGGATTATGTTAAAGGTATTCACGCCACCATTAACCATCAAACGAGGCAGCAAGGTTGCCCAACTGATTCCTTTTATTGCTCAGGTCCCCCTAACTGACCCTAACTATAGGGGAAGTGACGCCTTTGGCTCAAGTGGACCCCCCTTGGTGGCATTCGTACAACCTCTTTCCACACAACAGCCCATAAGAAAGATCACTATTAAAGGACCGAACGGCATTGTACTAAAAGATCAGAAAATGTTGTTAGACTCCGGAGCGGATGATACTATAATCCCGAGGGCCCAATGGCC
Source organism: Opisthocomus hoazin (assembly GCF_030867145.1). Lineage (NCBI taxonomy): Eukaryota > Metazoa > Chordata > Aves > Opisthocomiformes > Opisthocomidae > Opisthocomus > Opisthocomus hoazin. The sequence goes on from NC_134453.1 coordinate 29,472,134, forward strand.
AGAGTCATGGCCATTGACGGTAGTGTCGGGCATGGTGACAGGAATCGGTGGTGCAGCAGCGACACAAATGAGTACTGAGTTCATTACCTTTGTAGACCAAGATGGTAAGTTGCTGGCACAAGCACGCCCTTATGTCTTGAATACTACTATTTGTCTATTAGGCAGAGACGTATTATCACAATGGGGTTGTGTCATTCAGATGCCTTTTTGACAGTGGCCATTGAAGCGAGCACAGCCAGGCCTACACTGAAGCTCACGTGGTTGACAAAAAAGCCGATCTGGGTGGACCAATGGCCGCTGTCTATTGAAAAGCTCGCCCATCTCCAAGAATTGGTGAATGAACAAGTGAAGTTGGGGCACTTGGTCCCGTCCACTAGTCCTTGGAATACTCCTGTGTTTACCATTCAGAAAAAGTCTGGAAAATGGAGACTCTTGCAAGACCTATGAGCACTTAATGCAGTAATGCAGGATATGGGGCCGCTACAACCCGGACTACCGTCGCCAGCTATGATACCTGAACAATGGGATATCCTGATCCTAGATTTGAAGGATTGTTTTTTTACCATCCCGTTACATCCGGATGATTCTGGGAAGTTTGCATTTACAGTACCCGCCATTAACAGAGCATCACCCACGAAGCGATACCAATGGGTAGTGCTACCACAAGGTATGAAAAACTCACCAACAATGTGCCAATGGTATGTGGATTTGACGCTGCAACCTTTCCGACGATCTCATCAGGAACTAATTTTGTATCATTACATGGATGACTTATTATTGGCCTCACAATGTCCAATCCAAGATGACATTGTTCTTGAATTAAAGGGGATGTTGGAAGATTGGGGTTTAGTGGTGGCTCCTGAAAAGATTCAACGACAACCCCCATGGAAATATTTGGGCATGACTTTAACTGAAACCGTGATTAGGCCGCAAAAGTTGACTATACGTGCTGACAACGTCAAAACTCTTAATGATGTCCAAAGGTTGGTGGGAGACCTTCAATGGATTCGGAACGTTTGTGGAATAACCAATACAGATTTACAGCCCCTGTATGAACTATTGCAGGACGGAAAGGATCCTCACGAACCATGCCAATTAACACAACCAGCAGAGGCAGCACTTCAAATTATCGCGCAGAAGATTTCACACGGTTCTATCTCCCGGATACTTGAAGGCTCCCCGATCCAGTTATATATCTATGACTCTCGGGAAGAGATCATTGGGATATTGGCTCAATGGCGGGAGCAACAATCAGACCCATTATGCATCCTGGAATGGATTTTCGGTCCTAGCCATTTCAAATGAACTGTGACCACAAGGATTGAGGCTATTGCGGCTATAATCCATAAAGGATGCCAGTGAGCAAAGATTATTGCTGGAGCTGTACCACACCAAGTAATAATGCCACTCACATCCCAACTGGTCGCACAGTTTTGTCAAACCAATGATGAATTTGCGGCGGCTGTACTGAACCAACCGTTTGTAATAGATAATCACTACCCGCGTCACCCATTGTTTAAGACATGTTGACGGTTGTTGCCATGGAATATTGTGACTGATTGCCTGCTAGACGCATTGACAGTGTTTACGGATGCGATCAGCAAATCGAAGCGTGCTGGGTTTGTGTGGCAACTACATGGCTACTGGTACTCGCACAGCCTTGTGGCGGAAGAATCTGCTCAAATTTTAGAACTTTTAGCAGTAGCGGAAGTATTGAAACGGTGGCCTCAACAACCTCTTAATATTGTGATTGACTCACTATATGTCGTTGGTATCGTACAAAGGTTACATTTTGCATTTATCGGTAAGATACAAAACCCATTGCTGTTCAGTGCCATAACTCAGTTATGGCACGTGCTTCAACAGCGGCAAGAACCACTATTTGTAGCTCATATTAGAAGTCATACTTCCATTCCTGGGGGCCTAACAGAAGGTAACCACCGTGCGGACCAACTAGTGACAGCCACTCCTCTACAACTGTCCACAAGCTTTGATGCTGCACGAGCAGCGCATGATTTTTTCCATCAGTCTGCGGCGGCGCTGCAACGACAGTTTTCATTATCTAAAGCAGATGCGCGTGCTATTGTTGCAGCCTGCCCTGACTGTGCGAGACTCACTCCTATACAGGATGGTGGTGTAAATCCTCGAGCTCTACAGCCCAGACAACTTTGGCAAACCTATGTGACCGAGTTCCCCTAGTTTGGGCGTTTGAAGCACATCCATGTCTCTGTCGATACATGTTCGGCTGCCATCTGGGCAACAGCAGCTACTTCTACCAATGCCAAAGCAACCCAGTGACATTGGGCGCAAGCCTTTGCTGTGTTGGGAGTACCTGAACAAATTAAAACTGATAATGGCCCAGCCTACAGGTCTCAGGTGGTGGCCCGTTTCCTTCAGCGGTGGGGTATTAATCATGTACGGGGCATCCCATACAACTCCACCGGTCAAGCTATTGTTGAGCTTTCCCATCGCTTACTAAAAGATCATTTAAATATTTTAAAAAAGGGGGGAGAGCAGTCCCCGATAGACTGTCTACACAAAACCCTTTTTGTCCTGAATTGGTTGAATGTTAGAGGAGGTCATAGTAACCCCCTAGCTGTTCGACACAGGGGAACAAACAAAAATGTCTATGACAATGATGTGGTGTTAGTAATGGTATTCCGCCCGGACAAAGGGGTTTGGGAAGGTCCAGTGTGACTTCTCACTTGGGGGAGGGGATATGCTTGTATTTCTACAGATAATGGACAGACGGAGTGGGTGCCGGTGAAATGGATCAAACCCATCTTGAATGAACACGGAAGAAGAAGGGGAGGTGATAAAAAGACAGTGGGCCCGGTTAACAAAGATGCTACATCCTAACGATGTATAGCTGTTATCTGTACTATCTGACGAGTGTCAATATGAGTGCCTGCTTTCTAGGGCTCCGGGGTTAAGTTTTGGAGAGTGAATTATTTTGCTCCTTTCTGGTAGTAGAGTTTGGGTACCCAGGTAGGACCCTGCTCTTGAACATCAATGGTCCCAGGGATCGCAGGACCTCCAGCCGGCACCGAGGGATTCTCGGGGAGAACCTCTGATCCCTGGACCAAAAAGTTCTGAGCAGGGACTATTAATAAGACAAAGGCATTCTTCCAGTATCACTTTTGTTGCCTGCCTGCTGTCTGTTCACAAGTCTTTGTAATATTTGGATTTATGTTGAAAACTTGGTGTGCCTGTGTGTGTGTGTGTGGTCACGACCATAAATGTGTGATTTTATGTTATGGTGTTTGTATTTCTGTGACCTGATGGACTGATTTGGGTTTTGTGATCTAATGGATTTGTCTGGACTAAGTAACTGCCTATGCATCTTCCGGTTTGGTAAGTTTTCCGGGTTCTGCCTTTAGACTATTGTATCTTCATTCTGATTTATTGGGGCTGCAGAAGTATTTGATGCAGCAGGAAACAGATGGGGAATTTCTGGCTGGTTAATGTCACTAATCAAAATGTTGTTGCTTATTGTTGTAATGATTACGGCAGTGATTATGTTGGTCCCGTGTATAATACGCATAACACAAAAGGCACTAGAGGTAACTGTGAAGAAAATTATTGTGATGCAACTAACCAAATTGAGCAAATGTTTTTAAAGCAATGATAACATAGCTTAGCTTTTTTTGAAAAGAAAAAGGGGGAGATGTTGGGGTCGATGTAGCTTGAGAATTAGCACGACTAGGCCTCTTAAGCAAAACAGCATAACTGAACAGGCTGCTGGAAAAGACAGCTAAAAATAGCCATTGAGAAAGTGCTGATAGTGCACATGGTGTGGGTTAGCAAAAACAAGATGTGTTCAAGGATGTGGAGGCAGTCTGTTGCTATTGGCGTTAGTGCATAGTTACCAATCATAAGGGAATGTGGGGTGTGTGAACAGCGTGTGATTTATGTCTGTAGCCTATCCGAATAAGTGCAATCGTGTATACAGATATGGAAAATGTGTATAAACACACAAGCAGGAGAATAAAGAATCTGACTGTGAATCGTATCAATGCGTGTGAGAGTTGTTCCCGTCCTTTCATGGATGCTGAAACTCGGCACTCAGTGTTTTTGAGACTCACCCCTGAGCAAGTGCAGAATCCAGACAAATTAGTAAAATATTTGCAAAAAGTGTGCTGCCACCCTGGGAATTCCAGAGAGACACAAATCACCACAATGTGCTGGGGTCTGGCCCACGCCTGCCAAGCCCTGTTCAATACTATTCAGTGCTCTAAAGGGGAAGGGGGGGGTGGAGAAAGCAGCAGGCACTGCAACTGGTGCTGCCCCCAAAGCAGCTCTTCAGCCGCTCTAGCCCAGGAGGCAGTCCCAGCCCCCCCCAACCAGCACTGCAACGGCCACTGCCACAAGCACTGCAGCTGCCCCAGCTTCCCTGGCAGGCACGCCAGCTGCTCCAGCCTTGGCAGCAGGCACCGCGGCTGAGCCAGAAAACCAACCCATGACGGTAGCAGCCGCCCCTGTACAGAAAGAGAAATACACGAAGAAATCAGTTCGCCCTGTGAGGGATGACAATGCGCCAGGGCCATCACAAGAGCAGGAGAAGGAGGCACAGCCAGAGATCATCATCCAGTCCCCGTCCCTGAGTGAGCTGAGAGATATGCAGAAAGATTTCAGCCAACATCCAGGTGAGCACATTATCACCTGGCTGCTCCCATGCTGGGATAACGGGACCAGTATCCTGGAATTAGAGGGCAGGGAAGCCAAGCAGCTGGGATCCCTGTCTAGGGAAGGGGGCATTGACAAGGCCATTGGAAAAAAGGCACAAGGCCTCAGGCTCTGGAGATGACTTCTGTCAGGCATGAGGGAAAGGTATCCCTTCAGAGAGGAAATTGTGTGCTATCCTGGCAAGTGGACCAATATGGAAAGGTGTATGCAGTACCTGAGGGAACCAGCTGTGTGGGAGCTGGTTTACTATGGCCCGGACAATGAGCAGTTATCCACAGACCCAGATGAAGTCCAGTGCACACGATCCATGTGGAGGAAGTTTGTACAGAGCGCACCACACTCGTATGCCAACTCACTGGCAGTAATAGACTGGATAGGTGAAGAGGCACCAATGGTAGATGAAGTGGCTGTCTGACTCCGGCAATATGAAGAAAGCCTCTCTTCCTCCCTCGTCTCAGCCATGGAGAAATTGTCCCAGGAGGTCCAGCAAATCAAGTGTGTGTATATACATATATATATATTTATATATGTATGTACACACATATATATGTCCTGCTCCCCACCTGTACGGGCCAGCATCTCAGCTATTAGGAGTAAGCGTGACTCCACCACCTCCCTGGACAGCCTATTTCAATGTCTGACCACTCTTTCAGTAAAGAAATTTTTCCTAATATCTAATCTAAACCTCCCCTGATGCAACTTGAGGCCATTGCCTCTTGTCCTATCGCTAGTTAGTTGGGAGAAGAGACCAACACCTGCCTCACTACAACCACCTTTCAGGTAGTTGTAGAGAGCAATAAGGTCTCCCCCCAGCCTCCTCTTCTCCAGACTAAACAGCCCCAGTTCCCTCAGTCGCTCCTCATAAGACTTGTTCTCTAGACCCCTCACCAGCCTTGTTGCCCTTCTTTGGACATGCTCCAGCACCTCAATGTCCTTCTTGTAGTGGGGGGCCCAAAATGAAACACAGTACTCCAGGTGAGGCCTCACCAGTGCTGAGAACAGGGGCATGATCACCTCCCTACTCCTGCTGGCCACACTATTCCTGATACAAGCCAGGATGCCGTTGGCCTTCTTGGCCACCTGGGCACACTGCTGGCTCATGTTCAGCCGGCTGTCGACCAACACCCCAAGGTCCTTTTCCTCCGGGCAGCTTTCCAGCCACTCCTCCCCAAGCCTGTAGCATTGCATGGTGTTGTTGTGACTCAAGTGCAGGACCCAGCATTTGGCCTTGTTGAACCTCATGCAGTTGGCCTCAGCCCATCGATGCAGCCTGTCCAGATCCCTCTGCAGAGCCTTCCTACCCTCAAGCAGATCGACACTCCTGCCCAACTTGGTGTCATCTGCAAACTTCCTGAGGGAGCACTCAATCCCCTCATCCAGATCATTGATGAAGATGTTAAACAAGACCGGACCCAGAACGGAGCCCTGGGGAACACCACTCGTGACTGGCCGCCAGCTGCACTTAACTCCATTCACCACCACTCTCTGGACTTGGCCATCCAGCCAGTTCTTCATCCAGCGAAGAGTACACCCATTCAAATCATGAGCAGCTAGTTTCTCCAGGAGGATGCTGTGGGAAACAGTGTCCAAGGCCTTACTGAAGTCTAGGTAGATAACATCCACAGTCTTTCCCTCACCCACTAGGTGGGTCACCTGGTCATAGAAGGAGATCAGGTTGGTCAAGCAGGACCTGCCTTTCATGAACCCATGCTGGCTGGGCCTGATCCCCTGGTTGTCCTGCACATGCCCGGTGAGCGCACTCAAGATGAATCACTCCATAATCTTCCCTGGTACCGGGCTGACAGGCCTGTGTTTCCCAGGATCGTCCTTCCAGACCTTCTTGTAGATGGGTGTTACATTGGCTATCCTCCAGTCATCTGGGATCTCCCCTGTTAGCCAGGACTGCTGATAGATGATGGAGAGTGACTTGGCCAGCTCCTCCGCCAGTTCCCTCAGCACTCTTGGGTGGATCCCATCCGGCCCCATAGACTTGTAAGTGTCCAGGTGGCATAGCAGGTCGTTAACTGCTTCTTCCTGAATTATGGGAGGTTTGTTCCGCACTCCTTCCCTATCTTCCAGCACTGGGGGCCGACTATCCTGGGAATAACCAGTCTGCCTATGAAACACTGAGGCAAAGAAGGCATTAAGTACCTCAACCTTTTCCTCATCCTTGGAGGCAATGTTCCTCCCTGCATCCAATAAGGGATGGAGATTTTCCTTGGCCCTCTTTTTGTTGTTGATTTATTTGTAAAAACATTTTTTATTGTCCCTTCCAACAGTGGCCAGCCTGAGTTCTAGCTGGGCTTTTGCCTTTCTAATTTCCTCTCTGCATGACCTAACAAGACCCCTGTACTCCTCTTGAGTCGCCTGCCCTTTCTTCCATAGGTGATAGACCCTCCTTTTTTTTAAGTCCCAGCAAGAGCTCCCTGTTCAGCCAGGCCAGTTGTCTTCCCCGCCAGTTTGTCTTGCGGCACATGGGGACAGACTTCTCCTTTGCCTTTAAGACTTCCTCCTTGAAGAATGTCCAGCCTGCCTGGACCCCTTTGCCCTTCAGGACTCTCTCCCAGGGGACCCTCTCAACCATGCGTCCTGAACAGGCCGAAGTCTGCCCTCCGGAAGTCCATGGTGGTGGTTTACTGGCCCCCCTCTTAACTTCACCTTGAACTGAGAACTCTATCATTTCACGGTTGCTATGCCCAAGTGACCTGGGTTCGGCCAGGACAGGGTTAATTTTCACCAAGAAGCCAGGAGGGGACACAGCTGGGTGGGCTGACCCAACCTGGCTGAACAGAATAGGGTATTCGATACCATGTGCCGTCATGCTGGGTTCTAGTTGGGGGGAGCTGGGCCGGGGGGGAAGGCAGTCGCAGCTTGGGAGCGCACGCGGCAGCGGGCAATGAGAGCGGCTCTGGGCGTTCTGCTGTTTGTGTTGTGTATTCTCCTTATCTGTATCGTTGTTGTTACTGTTTGCTTCGTTTGCTGTTCTGTTAAACTGCCCTTATCCTGACCCACGAGTTTTTGCCTGTTTTCTTTCCATTCTCTTCCCCACTCCAGCAGGGGCAGGGGTGGCAGAGCAACCACGTGGCCTTTTTGTTGCCGACCACAGCCAAACTATAACACCAAGACAGCCTCCAGCCACCACATCTCCCACCAGTCCTTCTCTGTTAGTAAACAGCAGGTCAAGCAAGGCACCTCCCCTGGTAGGCTCACTTACCAGCTGTGTCAGGAAGTTATCTTCCACACACTCCAGGAACCTCCTAGACTGTTTCCTCTCTGCTGTGTTGCATTTCCAGCAGATGTCCAGTAAGTTAAAGTCTCCCACAAGAACAAGGGCTAGCAATTGTGAGACTTCTGCCAGCCGCTTGTTAAAAACTTCATCTGCCTCTTCATCCTGGCTGGGTGGTCTACAACATACTCCCAGCAGGATGTCTGCCTTGTTGGCTTCCCCCCTCATCTTTACCCACAATCATTCAACCTTCTCATCACAATCATTGAGCTCTACACAATTGAAGCAGTCCCTAACATACAGATCCACCCCACCGCCTCTCTTTCCTTGCCTATCCCTTCTGAAGAGCTTATAGCCATCCATCGCAGCACTCCAGTCATGAGAGTCATCCCACCACATTTCTGTAATGGCGACCAAGTCATAGCTGTCCTGCTGTACAACGGCTTCCACCTCCTCCTGTTTGTTGATGAGGGCCTACCACACCATCGAGCTTGAGCCCAACCGGCAGTTCACGCTGGCAAAGTAGCAGTGGGACAGCATGGTGCTGGAGTGCATTGAGCAGGCCTGCGTCCCAGCCTGGAGTGGCTGGTCACTCCCAGCATTACCCTTACCCATGCCAAGGTGGAGGTGAACATCTCCTGCAAGTGGAAAGGGAGCTGCACTCCGCACGACCTGGCCCTGGAGAGGTGTTGCAAAAAAGTGGTGCAAGCTATCCAGTTGTATATCAACTTTGAGTTTGTGAAGTGTGTACTGGTGGCTAGCCCAGGCTTTGCACGGGAGTAGTTTTCTGACTACATGTTCCAGTAGGTGGTCAAGACTGACAACAAGCTTCTGCTGGAGAATATGTCCAAGTTCCTACAGATGTAAGGAGCTAAACTGTCTCCAGAGTGGGTAAAAAGATGCTTAAGAGCTATGTGTGGTAATAGAAAATATTTACGAGGGTGATGGGAATAATTCACTTATTAGAAAAAATAAATTTCTGAGTATAATAAAGAAATTATTCTCATGCCTCTCAAATTATAAGGTAGTTATGAAGATACAGGGATGGTTCTTTCCTAGGATACCTTAATGTGGAATAGAGAAAGTATTAAATATTTTAAACTCCCTATAAGTACATATTTAATATTGAATTAAGAATGAAGTACAAGTTGGAAATTAGTTTAAGTGCAGTGTTAATCTGCCATGCTGTATAGTTTGCATGTTTAATAACAGCCTTCTAAAGCTTTTGAAAGAAGAAAAAAAGTACCTGGATGTGGTATAGTTTAGTTAATGTTGCTGTTAATCTTTAACTATTTAGTACAAAATTATGCAGACCATAATGATAACAGGCAGAAATATTTAGGGCATAGTAATGCTTAGGTTTTAGTGACATTGTTTAATTTTAGGCCTGACTGTGTAAACAATGCATGCCTCACTAACAATTATGCCCTTGAAGAGGAGCTAACAGACTGATGAAAGGGGAACATCCAACCCAGAAGGCGCGGAAAGCTGGATGAATGCCAAAGAAGCATGAAGTTAACAAAGGTCTAGAGTAACCAGGAAAAAGGTAAAGGTGGCAGGGGGAGATCGCAACCACCGACTCAATTCAGATCCAAAAAGACTGCATCCCCCCCCAGCTTTTGAGCATGCATAGTTATGTAAGGAAGGAGTATACTTCTAAGATAAGCATGTAACGCAATGAACCAATCAGAATGCAATAAGTAATTTCTTTGTTTTTGTAATAGTATATAGTCATTGTGACTCTGCTAAGTGGTGTGCTAGCTTTGTGGAATTGTCACCTAGCACCCATATCTGCACAAATATGCAATAAAGACAATACCTCTGTTCTGTGTGTATATTGACGCATTGCACACTGGGTAAACTTTTGGGACATCAGTTTTGGTGACCCAGATGGCACTGCGCTGACAGCCTTGCCCAGATTGTCTTGCCATACCCGATGGGGAGAAGCGACCTGACTGGACTCCAGCGCGCATCAACCTGTTGATTGGCTTCCTCTCCTGCAGTCAGGCAGGAAGTGACACAACAGTGCAATGCTATTGGAAAGAGGTATTTTCTGTTAAGTACATAAGGGAAAAAGAAAAATTATTTTGGGAAGTAGCAAGCATCTGGGGAAAGTTTTGTCCCATTTGGGCTCTGCATAAGACATATTGGGAGAGATAGGCAGCAGTAGCATAGTTGTTTTGTTTCTTACACGTTGTTTTAATGACAGGAGACGTCTCTCGTTTTGTTTTGTGTGTGAGACGTTGGTTTGTGTAAGTAACGTTGGTTTGTATTTGTGTGTAAGAAATGTTGGTTTGTGTAAGAAATGTTGGATTCGGTACCGATATGGGCAGTGCTACTTCTCAGGAGACTCCCCTTTGATCTCCCTTGGGATGCATCCTAAAACATTGGAGTAAATTCGGAGAGGACCCCCTGACTAGGGACAAATTAAAATGGTATTGTAATCAATGGTGGCCACAATATCAATTGGAGGATGGTGAATAATGGCCTGAAAATGGATCCTTAAAATTTAGTACTATATTACAATTAATGCTATTTTGTAATAGAATGGAAAAATGAGATGAGTTGCCATATGTTGATGCCTTTATGACTTTGTATAAAAACCCCTCAGATATCCAAAAGAGAAGTGGTAAATGAAAAGATAATGCATGCAATGGTGGCCAAATTATGAATTGGATGATGGGGTGCGATGACCAGAAAATGGGGTTGTTGTAATTTAATATTGTATTGCAGTTGATGTTGTTTTGTTGCCGATTTGGAAAATGTTGATGCTTTTGTATATTGATGCTTTTGTGACTTTGTACAGAAATCCAAGTGTTCAGAAAAAGTGTAAATGAGAAGGAGATGTGTTGATGCCTTGTATTGAAGAGAGATGCAAAGACATATGTCAGCAGAGGCAGCCTGCTTCTAAGATTGCTTTGCCTCTTCAGCTGCTTTGATTTAGTTAAGCCAGGGAAGGTAAAGCATGGTAAGAGTATATTGGGTAAGTTACTGTTCATCACTGCCGCAGAAATTTGATAATTAGTCTGTCTTTACTTTTATGATCTGGTCCAAGGAATTTGAACCAGCCAGGTGTGTTTTGTTTTCTCCTAAGAGTAAACTTCAGTTTTGTTCTCTTGCTGCTTGTTTTGAGGAGGAGGAGGAAATTGGTAGTCTGTGGTGTTTGTACTCTGTACAGTAACAGAACCGGGCTTTAAAGATTTGCAGCAGAGCTTCCTTTCAGTTTAGACCTTTGGTAGGAAGGTGGTGCAGTTTGTGTCCACAAGACACCTCCTGGATAAATTTGGTATTTCTGTGTTGGAAAAAAAAAAAGAAAAAGAAAAAAGAAAGAGAGAAAAAAAAAAAGCCAGTATGTGTGTTGTGCAGGGGATGAGCAGAAGAATGAAAGTGCAAAAAAAGGGGATGGAGTAGGAGGAATGTCTATATCTCAGCTGACAGAAAAAGCTTAATTGGGATGAAACAGAGAAAAGGAAAAACAAAAGGAGAAATTAAAAGACAGAAAGCTGCAGGCTCCATTACTAGCCACAGCAATTGAGGGGAACTTGGCAAAAGGCAGAGGCTGGGGCTGGAACCCTGGGTTTATGCCTGTTATAAATCACCCATTAGGATTAGATCAGTGTGCATACTGTAGGGAGAAAGGACATTGGAAAAATGAATGCCCAAAGAAGAAATTGATTACCCAAGGCAGGGATCTATGCAGGAGGCTGATCTGATTATATTGGGAATTTCAGATTTGGACTGACGGGGACTAGAGGAGAACATTAAAATTCCCCAGCCGATCCCCTGGTTCCAGTTCAGGTGTGGTGGTGCAGACACACACCGCCCCCCCCCCCCAACCCCCCCCCCCCCCCCCCCCCCCCCCCCCGCAGTCCCAGAACCAGTAGTTAGCTGGTGTGCATTGAATCGGGACAACTTGACACTTTCCTTGTCTTTGTGCAAGAGCAGCGAGTTGGGCCGATCAGGTGCTCCCTGATCGCACCTGAAACTCCTGCTGCCCGGAGTCGCACCCACCTGCAGAACTGTGCCTTCTGGGTAGTACTAGAATTGGATAGTTGTTGTCTGCAACATGTGGATTGTGACCAGGATGGAAAATTACTGATGCCTAAAGTCAATCATCTTGAGACCCTATAAACAGCGGTATCAAGGAAAGCCCTTAGAGCTCTTCTGGTCCGCAGCAAGCTGCATCCAGTAACTCCCTCTGAGTGGGATGCCTCTCAGAGTATTTGGCGAACTACCTGGGCTGATCTCCTTGAGACTCAACCTTTGCCCATTGAGAAATCATTCGATTTGAAGTGAGTATTTCACTGAACTCAAGGGGAATTTTTATGATTGCGTGTGTGTGTGTGTGAATTGATTCAAAGCATAATATTCTATTATTGTGACTGTAATAGTATTCTATTACTGTGATTGTATTAGTAAATTCTTTCTATTCACTCTGTAAATGCTAAGTTAAACAGTGATTGATAGCTGCTAAATTCCTGTGACTCTCTCTCTCTCTCTCTTTAAACTGTGAGCACATCCTGAACTGCTGCTAAACATACTCCTTAGACGTAAACCATTGTGGTCTAAGGCCGGTTCTGGATCCAGCCGCACCTAGGCTCCTCTCTGAGAAGGAGTTTAGAAAGTAAAGGGTCCAGTCCGAACCTGGTGACTCAACGGGAGGGTCTCCCTTACCCCTTACACTTTTCTTCCACTCTGTATAAATCATTTTCCACTCAAAACCTCCTTCTATTTTGTATTCCATTCATTTGGTAAGTAATAGAGTGAACCTTGCCAACGAACTCTGTAAGATCACATTTTCTAAATTTTCAGTAAAATCTTTTCATGTGAAACCTCTGAGTGATCATTTAAACAACCTAACCACTCATTCATGACATCAGGGAACGAGATTATAGATTTTCTGATAGACACGGGGGGCCACCCATTCTGCAGTGACTAGTTGTAAGGGACCTTTAAGTAATACGTATATATCCTATTGTTGAGGTCATGGAAAAGCAAGCTTTGAAACCATTTCTGAAACCAACAGAATGTAAAATTGGAGGTAAAGAGGTATCACAGGAGTTTCTCTATAAGCCAGTGTCCCCCATTCCTCTTTTAGGGCGATATTTACTCTATTAAGAGCACAAATAACCTTTTCTGATAAATCAATAGTTACATCTACCAAAAGAAACTTCCTGGAAAGCACAATTTTGTTTATTGGCTATGAAATAACAGGAGGATATCAACATCCTCGAGGGGATCCTGGATGCTGTGATACCTACAGTGTGGGAAACCAAGAGACCAGGAAGAGTGAAGAATGTTGTACTGGTAAAAACTGAATCGAAACCTGGAGCACAATCGGTAAGAAAGAGACAGTATCCTATTAAATGGGAAGCCAGAACAGGTTTGGAGCTGTTGATAAATGACTTTACTCAGTATGGACTATGTACAGAATGTCAATCTGAATATAATACTCTAATTTTGCCAGTCAGAAAGCCCCAGACACAGGAGTATCGGTTAGTACAGGATTTAAGAGAAATTAACCGGATATCAGTTGATGTGCATCTGGTAGTTCCTAATCCTTATACTTTATTGTCATAGGTATCTGAGAATAATGTTTATTTTACAGTCCTGGACCTGAAGGGTGCTTTCTTTTGTATACTTCTGGAAGAAGAAAGCCAGAAGTTATTCACGTTAGAATGGGAAAGTACAATCATTTTTTCCTGTTCCTTAGTCATCTCATTGACTGAGTGGAGTTTTTTTGCTTTTCACTGAAATAGGCAAATTCAAAGCCTAAAATGAGCTTTCCTTTTCATAAGGATGCTTGTATCACTTCCGCACTGAAGCGGGCCTGTAATCTAAGCTTGCAAAAGTGTGAAGGGGGGAGGTGTGTACCAGTACTTAATGGTCATAAAGTTTAGGAGTCAAATTGCGCTAAGAAGCCTCCTTTTGCATTTATAGTAAAGTGACGATAGTAAGTGTAAAAGGTACTTCACAGCTTTGTGAGCATAGTAGCCATGCAGCTGTGCAAGACGATGCTTTTGCAGTCTTAAGAGGTCTTCCTCTTCTTGAATGCTTTAAAAGGAAGAGGCTTAAGTCTTTAATTTCTTAGTAGTTTCAGGTGGCCCTACCTTAGGGACTGTCTACAACAGCTTGCATATTTAACTTAGTCATTGTGTAAGAGAAACAACTTTCCTGCACTTATTAAAATACATTTTAAGGGATTTGGGCTAGGCTTTGAGTTGCAGGAGAGAAGATCTTATAAGAAAAAAAATCATGTAGGTTTCAAGGAAGAGATAACTTTCTTGAATAACTATCAAGATAAATATTATGTGTAGTGGAAGATGTTTGTGACTGGCTAATCAAGGAAATGGTCCTTTTTATTAAAAATACCAAACCTTTGTCTTTTTTTACTCTAAGGCCACTCTTCCTTGGGACATAAACACACATTACAGGAAGCCCTTTGTGACCCATCTGTAACTAGCCGTTTCTGTGATGCTAAGGCAGCTGGTAAGGTCAAAGCCTTAGATGACTTCTATAAAATGCTACAGCATGAGCCTGACTGGGCTTTTCATGGTCTAAAACATATAGAGAAGCCTAATGAAGCCACGGCCTTTGATACCTTGCTGATCAGTGATGAGCTTTTCCGGCACCAGTATGTGCCTGCATGTGCCCAATACGTTAAATTGGTAGATAGCCTACAGGAGAATGTGGGCACAGTGCGCACTTTCTCCAGCCTTCGTGTGTCTGGAAGGCAGCTTGGCCAGCTGACAGGGGTGGCAGCTGTCCTGTGCTTTCCTGTTGCTGAGCTCTCTGACCAGGAAGATGAATCTAGATCTGAAGACGACTGACAATGGTGACTTCGTTCCAGAGTTTCTTTTCCAAGTCATGTGAAAATGACATTGAAGGTCCTCCCTTCCCAAATGCTATGTGCATATGTGCCATGACATGTAATTTAAGTTTCTGATAATTTTTCTTACAGTATATAGCTCTGCTCAGCACACTAATGGATGTCTGTTCTATAGTAATGATTATTGGTATACTGTGAATTGGAGCTGACTGGCAGTTTAGTGTTTTTAAAGATGTATGAAAAGATAATAAACTAAGAGGGAGAAAATTGTCAGACTGTCTATTTCTGTTTAAATGCTTGAAAACAACATTACAAAACAAATGTAAACTTCTTCATGCAAGACCTATCAAAACTATGCTTGATCTTCTTAGGAACTCACCCTTCTTCGTGAGATGTGGCGAAGGAGTGGGATCAACATAATCTGTTAGGGTTTTTTTGGTGTTATGACTCTAACCACTTAAATATTTATATGAAACATTTGAAGCAGTCTTTCAGAAACCAGACCCTTTAAATGAACCATTTCCTCCCTAATATGATGCAAGACAAATTGTGAAGCTCAGTGCATCCATTTCAGTTATCTTTTCCATAATACTGTTACCTTGGGAGATAGTCCTGAAGTGTGGCAGCACGCCACAATAAGTTACGGCAGTCACAAAGCAAGCAAAAGCAAGCAGAAGCAGCAGCAGAAGCACTTTAATGGTTAATCATAACATTTTTATATCCCCTTGTCCTCCACCCCCAGAGTCTCATTGGTGAGGGTCTTTTGGCATGTAGCTCCTTTGTTCTTCTGATTGGTCATCATGCGTCCATTCACATGACCTTCACGCTTATCAAAGAGTTGGATTTTCCCATCCTGTTTCTTCGTTCATTTCCTCCTGTTTTTCAACCACAGCTGCACAAAATAATTAGCTCATAGATATGACTGTATTCCATCAAGACCGTCCAGGCCGCCCGCGGCCCAGCCGATTCCCACATCTCCCCCTTTTTGTTTTTCTACCAAAAATGCAGTGTTTACCATCCTCTGCAGGGCCCTTTGCAGACAGGATAGCAAACACAGAATGATGAGGAGGAGGGCACAGATAACACACAATAGAATTAACCCAAACTTCATCAAACCTTTAAGCCAACCAGTAATTCCCCAATCACTAAAAAGACTTTCTATCCAACCCCATCCATCATCAATCTGCAGCTTTTTAACTTCCTCTTTCAGTCATTGAAGGCTACGATGAATAGATTCCGAGTGATCGGAGAGATTCAAACAACACATACCGTCAAATTCTTCACATCCATGCCCTTGTGCTAAAAGTAAAACATCAATTGCTGCGCGATTTTGCAAAGTCGCGTGTCTAACCAAATCAACGTCTAAAAGCAAACTACTTAAGGCCTGAGAAGTAGCATTAGTCTTTTTGGCTAGCCAACATCCCAATTTCATCGGGGTAGCTAGAGCCTGGGAGGCTGCAATCCTGGGAGCTAAAAATGATGCAGTGATTATTTCACCACTATTCCAAAATCCGATATTGCCTTTGCAATCTGAGGTAAAAGCAAGAATTGCTCTTTTCCCTTGGTATCGTGTATTTCGGTGGTCAATGATCATGGTCTGATTTGGTGTTAAAAGTGTTAATCTCCCTAGACTACAGGGACATCCCTTTATATGGGATGGGATGGACGGCTAAGCATGGTCCCTACAAATGAGAAATACTCCATGGGGTAAAGCAAGTGGTCGATTAGTCGATTTAGATATGTTGCTTGTGGTATAGTTGCACCAAGTGCTTGTATTGTGATATATAATGTTCGATGTATTAACGCTCCATGCATGTGTTTGATTTCTCCCTGTATAGTTAAAAAGCAAACAAAAGTCCATTCGTATGGAGCCAAGTAACTCTATCTCCTGAGGCTCTAACTGGGCCAATGGCAGTTGAACAGTCCATAGGTCCCACATATCAGTGACCGTGCCGTTGTTTGGGGGGACCACACTGGTCAGTGCCGGTGGTATGGGCCATGCATCCAAAGAGTCACCAACAAGGCATGTTGAAAAAGGGATTTCCTGGAGACGCAATGGACAGGCAATTGGAATCTTGTCCTGTTAGATTC
Organism: Opisthocomus hoazin; assembly: GCF_030867145.1. NCBI lineage: Eukaryota > Metazoa > Chordata > Aves > Opisthocomiformes > Opisthocomidae > Opisthocomus > Opisthocomus hoazin. The sequence goes on from NC_134453.1 coordinate 29,488,966, forward strand.
GCTAGCGAGACCCACACATTTGTTTTTGGTTGTGGTGGCACCCATACTGCTTGTATACACCCCATAAAGCTTAAGAGGATCGTTATCATTTCCATCCTATATACCATTCTGTGTTACAGCAAAAATAGCGGATTGAATAGATCTCACCTACGGTATCAGTTCTTTTACAGCGAATGCACAATGGTGCTAAGGTACAATTCAGATAAATGTGTTGATTACCATTAAAATAAATCAAATGCCTTTTACAAAATATACAATGTGCAATAATATATCCACAACAGTGCTTACAGACTAAACATATAGACACCTGAGGCCTAGTGAGGCCTGATACACACCTTCTTACAGTCTCAAACGAATCACTTGCCATCAGACAGTGTTATCACTCAAAATGTCTTCTGAAGCTTCAGCAGGCGCTTCAGAGTCTTTTGTGGTTGCCTGTTGCTTGTCTAGCGCTGGCTTAAAGCACTTGGCTGGGAACCATTTAGGTCCTACATCTGTGGAAACACAAGCATACCCACATCCCCACATTAATAGTTCCCATGGGCCTGTCCAAGCTCCTGATTGCAAATCCTGTGCCAGCACCTTTGCCTGAGGCTGTATATCAGCATTCTGTAAAGACAGAAAATGAGTTAGGATAGGAGGCGATTCTCGAGACACCGGAAGCGTTAGGTGGTTCCAGGTGAACATGACTTTGTCCAAATGGTCATGTACCCGGACGTTAGTTCCTGGGAACTTTCTATCCCAATCAGGCAGCTATTTACACGACGGTCTCTGTTCTACTTCTGTCCAATCCGTAGCCGTATCCACATGCCAGGTCAGCCAATGAGGTTGCTTATCGCGCACTGCCCATGCGCTGGCTGGCAGTACACAACCGCTGCTTTTTAACTCCTGATCATGTACTTGGCTCCTTCAGCACATCCACCAGTCCTGTTTACTTCAGCATTTTTCTCTTCTGTTTGTTACAGCAATCTGCTTTTGTCCCATTCCTCTAAATCTCCCGCATTTATATTTAATGAATTTAAAGCAAGCGCTACATTGACATGCGTAAGCATCACTATTGGCATTATGGTCCAGTAACAGCCCCACTACAGGGCAATACTAAAAACAAACATAAGAACACAAACGCTAATAAAAAGACATATAGATGTGAAGTGCATACCATAACCTGCCAGGTGTAAAGAAGGGTCAAATTAGCCTGAGAATGGTACATATTGATGGCAACTCTGTTATCTAACATAGGGGCGTAGATTGATTTACTTGCATCCAGTTTTCTTCCTGTGTGGATGGTGGGATCCAAGCACTGCCTGACCACAACATATGATTATTGCCAATTGGAGGGGATGCATCCCACCATGTCAGGCGTCGAAATAACGGTGTATCAATAATATGAGCTCAGTAAATTTGCACTTGGGTTATAGGTATACTCATCACACATACAAACATCCATAACATTCAGTATTGGCTATCCATATTAATCACCTAGGTTAAGATCACAGAATCACACAGAATCACAGAATGGTAGGGGTTGGAAAGGACCTCTGTGGGTCGTCTACTCCAACCCCCCTGCCAAAGCAGGGTCACCTACAGCAGGCCACAGAGGACCTTGTCCAGGCGGGTCCTGAATATCTCCAGAGAAGGAGACTCCACAACCTCCCTGGGCAGCCTGTGCCAGTGCTCTGTCACCCTCAGAGTGAAGAAGTTCTTCCTCATGTTCAGATGGAACTTCCTATGCTTCAGCTTGTGCCCGTTGCCCCTTGTCCTGTCACTGGGCACCACTGTAAAGAGATTGGCCCCAATGTGTCTAGAACAATGACTCATTAACTATATAGGCTAAGATTAATGTACATAAAAGCATAAAGCTGCAAACATCACCACATCTATTCCCTGCTGCATCAAATGCTTCCGAAGTCCTGATAAATCAGACTCCAAATACAACAGTCTAACGTCAAAAACTGGAAATAATCAATACCTTCAGAACTTACCAAACCGGAAGACACAAAACAGTTAATTAGTCCAGACAAATCGGTTAGATCACAGAAACCAAATAAATCCATCAGATCACAGAAATACAGACACTATGACAACAAACACATAAAACCACACGATCATAGTCGCGACCACACATGCACAGGCACACCAAGTTTTCAACATAAATCCAAATATTACAAAGATTTATGAACAGACAAGGTCTTACAATAATATTCTACATTTAACAAACAAATTCCCAAGCCTCAGTTTCAGGAAGAGTACTCTTTTCAATTCTGTTTTAGGAAGGGCACTTTCCCTTCTCCCCAGGGATATAGCCCAATGCTGTGAAGCTTTCACTACGACTAGCAGGCAGGCAACAAGAAATAATACTGGAAGAATGCCTTTGCCTTATTAATGGTCCCTGATCAGAACTTTTTGGTCCAGGGATCAGAGGTTCTCCCCTAGAATCCCTCGGTGCCGGCTGGAGGTCCTGCGATCCCTCGGACCATTGATGTTCAAGAGCAGCGTCCTACCTGGGTACCCCAACTCCATTACCAGAAAGGAGCAAAATAATTCACTCTCCAAAACTTAACCCCGGAGCCCTAGAAAGCAGGCACTCTCGAGAACTCATTAGCATATATTTATATCATAATCAGCTAGAGCAGTTTGCAGCGATAAGGATTCTGTAGTTAATACTGCAAAGTCATCTTTAGCCAGTGGCAGGTAAATAGCATCAGGATCACGTCCTGTCAATTGCTGACAACGATTCTGACCTTGTGCTATTAAGGACACTATCATGTCTGCCTTTGTGGTTAAATTTTTTCATGGGTGTATGAGAAAAAAAGATCCATTCCAGAGTCTTCAACACCTGCGCGTTAGCACACCACTGACCTAAAAGAGCATAAGGCTGGGGAAAAAAACCCACATAAAATATATGCAAATTTGTTGGTAAATTGACTTTAATTCTGGAGGTAAAGGCAGTTGCAATTATATCCGAAACTTTTTGTAAGACAGTTTTCGGTTCTGGCGTTGATCTTTGGGAAGATAACAAATCTGAGTCCCCTTTCAACAAGGTAAATAGAGGGGACAACTCTTCAGTCGTGATGCCCAAAAGGGGTCGTACCCAATTAATTGTTCCTAATATTTTTTGTAAATCATGAAGAGTGGTGTCCTGGTCAAAAATACGCAATGGTTGTGGGAACACTGGTGAAGTGAAAAGTTTCCATCCTAGATACTTCCAGGGCTGCTCTGTCTGCACCTTTTCTGAGGCTATCTGTAACCCGTAGATCTTTAATGATGATTCTAATTTAGCGAAAGCAGTGAGCAGCACATTTTGTGTTTCAGCAGCAAGGAGGATGTCGTCCATATAGTGATATATGTAAATCTGTTCAAAAGATTGCCGTACTTCTTTTAGCGCTGCATCCACGACTACCTGGCAAATCATGGGGCAATTCATCGTGCCTTGTGGCAGAACAACCCAATGGTATCGCTGCATAGGTTTACTGTTGTTAATTGAAGGCACAGAAAATGCAAAATGGGCACAATCATCAGGGTGCGAAAAAAAAAAAATGTAAAACACCAGTCCTTTAAATCAATAACAAAAAGAGGCCAATCTTCTGGGATCATCGATGGGTTAGGGACATCAGGCTGTAGCGGCCCCATTGGGCTCATCACTGCATTTCTAGCCCGCAGATCCTGTAGTAATCTCCATTTACTAGGCTTTTTTTGAATGACAAATCTAGGGGTTTTCCATGGGCCAGCAGATGGTACCAGGTGACCTAATGCCAGCTGTTTGTCCCCAAGGAATTCTACTGCAGTAACTGAATTGTACACACTTTTTCCAAACAAGCGCTTGAATGCAAGGCAGACGGTTCTCGCCGCGCCGCTTCTGTGTCGGGGCGGGTTGGACGGGCGCGCCGGGGACGGGGCCGGGCCGGGCCGCGCCGCGCCGCCGGTTGCCGCACGCCGAGAGCCCGCCGGCGGGAAGGGGCGGCGCGCGGCAGGCGAGGCACGGGGAGGGTCACAGGCCCCAGCAGGTGTCAGGTTCGCTGATCCGTCCAGTGTGGTGACCGCTGGGGCTGCGGCCAGAGCCGGCCCGGCGCTGCGGCCTTGCTGTGTTGGAGAGACTGCACGGCTTTATGCTGGAGTTCACCCTGCTCTGATCCCGGGTCAGGTATGCCAATTGCTGCAGAGGGACCCTGTTGTACACTTTCGGGGTGCCCGGTTTCGTGCCCCACTTCCCGTTTCTCTGGATTAAAAGGATGGTCCGGTTCTGGCGGATTTACCTCCCTCATTTCTCGTGTTGGGTTAGGAATTGGACCGTATGTAGGACGAAATATTTCAAAAGACTGCGGCTCTGTCTGTTCCTGCTTCGGAGATAAGGGTGGAGGAGTAGCAGCCACTTGTAAGATGTGTCCCACCTGGAGTACTGCGTCCAGCTCTGGAGCCCCCAACATAAGAAGAACATGGATGTGTTGGAGCGGGTCCAGAGGAGGGCCACGAAGATGATCCGAGGGCTGGAGTACCTCTCCTACGAGGACAGGCTAAGAGAGTTGGGGCTGTTCAGCCTGGAGGAGAGAAGGCTCCGGGGACACCTTATAGCAGCCTTCCAGTACCTGAAGGGGGCCTACAGGAAGGATGGAGAGGGACTTTTCACAAGGGTGTGTAGTGATAGGACAAGGGGGAATGGCTGTAAACTAAAAGAGGGCAGATTTCGATTAGATATTAGGAAGAAATTCTTCACCATGAGGGTGGTGAGGCACTGGACCAGGTTGCCCAGAGAAGCTGTGGCTGCCCCCTCCCTGGAAGTGTCTAAGGCCAGGTTGGATGGAACTCTGAGCAACCTGGTCTAGTGGAAGATGTCCCTGCTCATGGCAGAGGGGTTGGAACCAGACGATCTTTACGGTCCCTTCCAACTCTTACCATTCTATGATTCTATTGAAGGAAGGGGTTAAAAGGGATTTTAGTAGAAGTAGCATTATCTAATAGTTGCAGTGCATTTGAAGAGAACTGATAGTGCCTATCCATTGTCCAAATTAACTGAAGCAGAGAGTCTTGCATCTCCATACAAAGGGGTTAGTTCCTGATAGGGGCTGGGAGTCGCCTAGAACCGGTCAAGACCGACCCTGCTGTATGGATGGGAGCCAGGAGAGAACGGAGTTTGCGCAGAAACAAAGGTCAATCAGCGGACACCGTGATGAAGAGGATGGGCCTTCATCTTGGGACCCCCGACGACCACCACCAGGAGGCACTGGGCAAGCGCAGCTGGGAGGAGTCTATGAGAATTACTTCTTGGGACTAATTATAATATGGAAATTATTTCTTGGAACTGATTTTGATATTAAATGAGGATAGATGCATATGTATAGGTGTATTGGGAAATCTAATGCATATGTAATACTTGATTGTATAAATTGAAGAGACAAGTTGCTGCTCAGCGTGCATGACTTTGGTGGGACTACCCTCCATGCTGCCCGGCACCGAATAAACATACCTACTATACAATCTTACAGATTGTGGAGACTGCTTTCCGCACCTCAGATTTGGCGAGCCAGCCAGGAGGATCTCTACTCGACGGTGGGAGCGACTGTGGAGCGGACACTCCTAGGCCCTCCCCAGGCACTTTCCTCAGAGGAGCCTCCACTGCTGGCCGCTCACCCGGAGAGCAGACAACAACCTCCTGAAGCCACGGATATAAACGGTATGTTTTGTAGGGAAGGACCTGTAGGTCGTATGCGTGGCCGGGGCTGCTGGTAAATCGCACTGAGACGTCTGGCGTGCAGCATAGTCCCCGTGGGGAAAGGGTGCCCTGGTAAGGAAGGGGGGGGTTTGCTGACCGATAGAGCGGCCACTAGCGATCTTGAGGGTAGGTCGAGCAAACCTGAGGTTACCGCTGCATCCCAGTGTCGGGAGCCAGGACGGACCTGCTAATGTTTGGTATATGAGAAGCAGGAGAAGGGTAAGCAGACCTCCGCGCAATTGCGTTCGGGTGGTTTTTGTATGAATGTTAACTGTAACTGTGTTTGGGTGGTTTTTGTATGAATGCTGACTGTAACTGTGTTCGGGTGGTTTTTGTATGAATGCTAACTGAAGTGATAATGTTATAATTTGAATACCCAGGGATTTTACGTTAAAAGTTTTGTCTTTGTGCGTGTGTATGTGTGGTTGAGACGCAGCATTGCTGTGAAGTGAGTGGGAGTCCCGATCTGTGGTTCTGTAACTCTGCGAGGAGCACGGCCAGAGACGGACAAAGCGCTTGGAATATTTATAAAGCTTGTAAATCTTGTAACGTGCAACTTGGGCTGCGGTAGTGCCTAATCACTCTCCTAAGTGATGGGGAACGGGAACTGGTTAATTATTAAAGTGGCAGAGCAAAGGAAATCACTCCTTAGGTGGTTTGGACTCGAACCTTGGGAGTATTTGAATGACGGGGGGGATAGGATGCAAAGGGGAGAAGAGAGATTTTATTTGAAAGGGGCATACGTGACTCCCGCAGGGTGGAAGGTAGCCTTAGATTGGGAACAACCTCCAGAAATCCTTATAAGTCCTGGGGTTGGTGGGCAAGCAGGAATAATTCCCTGCTTCGCATGCGGGCTAGCTCCTAAATTATATAAGAATTGGCACCAAGCTTGGGTCCTGTTGAAGTGTAAATCTTGTGATAAAAAGGGGTACTGTGCATCTAGGAGGCGAGGAGCGCAGTGTCCTAAGTGCGTTCCCCAGACCCCACGGTTTTATAGTTGGGAAAGAACTCACCAAGAAATTGAGGTAGTGAAGCTGGTGTGCAGAAGGGAAAAATTGATTCTGGAAATTTGGGACGTGTGGGAGAAAGATTGGGAAGAAACTATAACGAATTGTAAGAAACGATTCGTGTGGAAACTTATTAAAAGAATAGCAAAAGACAAATTAAAGGGGCAATAAGACGTGAAATGGGTAACAATCAGGGAGGAATTTTGAAAAAGAGTCCTTTAGGCTGTGTGCTCACTCACTGGAAAGACATTGTTGGGACCGGAGGCATAGAAAGTAAAAGGACCCTTATAAAATATTGCAATCAACGGTGGCCTCTATATAAATTGGAAAATGGGGCCGAGTGGCCATTAAACGGATCAATAAACTATAATGCTCTCTTGCAATTTTTGACGAGAGAAGGAAAATGGGATGAAGTCTCATATGCAGATATGTTTTTCACCCTCCAAAACCATCCAGAGTGACAAAGGGACTGTGGAATGATACCACCACAGGACCCCATGGTACTCGCACTTGAGCGAGAAAATAATAAAGAACTCAGAGGTAAACTAAGGCGGTGTTGTTCGTCATGTAGCATTGGGCAAAGATGTACTAATCTAACTGACTTGTTTAAGCCTCCCCCTCAACCACAGGAACAGGATGCGAACTCGGATGAAATCTCCACTCCTTCAGACAGCCCTGTATCTTCCCGGACTAGGAAAAAATTCGCTACAACGGCCTTACAAGCACCTCTCCGAGAGGCAGTAGGACTTGATGGTGGAACTATGGTAACCAAAATACCTTTTTCCACCACCAATTTAGATGCTTGGAAAAAGGTAGCCCGGGAATATCGGATCAACCCAGTGGGTGTCGCTAAACACTTTAAATTCATAATGAAACAACATAATCCAGATTGGAATAATATACAACTACTATTAGAATATGTAACCAAAACAGAGAAACAGTTAATTCTAAAAACTGCAGGTGATTTGGCTGAAGATCACTATAAGACTGCGGAAGGTGATGTTAAGGATTATTTCCCCCTCCAAGACCCGAAGTGGGATGCTAACAAGTCTGCTCATATGGAGAGATTGCAGGCATACCAAGAATGGATTTTTAAAGAAATGGAAAGGGCCATTCCCAGAGCTATAAATTGTTCAGCTTTATATGCAGTTCAACAAGGTCCTTCTGAGTCCCCATCCGAATTCCTGGATCGATTGAAGGATGTAATGTGCCGTAACACACTGCTGGACCCTGGGTCAGAGGTAGGGATACAACAACTAATCTCCCTATTTTTGGGTCAGTCTACAGGAGACATTAGGCACAAACTCCAGAAGTTGCGTCCTACAGAAAGTAGGAACTTGAAAGTCCTCCTGGATGAAGCATGGAGAGTGTTTAGCAATAGAGAAGAGGGATGCAGGCAAGGGAAGAGGAGAATAGTGACAGTTGTTAGGGAAGAGGAAGGAAGAAGGCCTAGACGGGAATTGTCCCGGTTGGGTAAAGACCAATGTGCACTGTGTAAAAGATTTGGTCATTGGAAAAGGGAATGTCCAAAAAATAAGGAAAAGTGACGAGGCCGCCAGACAGAAAAAATAGCCCATGTAAAGGAAGACAGGGACCTGGGGAATCTACCCTAGCGGATCCACTGGTTATAATGAAGCTAGAGAAGGAACAACGAGAGGTAGAATTTTTGGTTGACACGGGGGCAACATACTCGGTTTTGAATCAAGCCTTGATGCCCCTGGGGGGTGACTATATCATGGTAAAAGGGGCAACTGGCCAAAGTGAAAAGGCATACTTTTGTAAACCTTTGAAGTATAAATTAGGAAAACAATGGGGCATCCACAAATTCTTGTATATGCCCAACTCCCCAAAGGCACTTCTGGGAAGGGATTTGTTGGAACAATTGGGTGCAAAAATTACACTTGAAAAAGGAGAAATTACTCTGGAGGTGAAGGATCGACAATATATCCAGGTACTGAGTCTATTTCTAACCAGTCCTCCCACAGAAGGAAAAATTCCCGAGGAGGTCCTAACCGGGTATACCCTGGGGTATGGGCGACTGATGTCCCTGGAAGAGCGAAGAATGCTCTACCCATTGAAATTAGACTCAAAGAAGTCCAGCAACTGGTAAGAGTTAAGCAATATCCCCTAAAACAGGAAGATAAGGAAGGAATCCGGCCAGAGGTAGAAAGATTTTTACAATTAGGATTATTGAAAGAGTGCGAGTCAGATTTTAACACCCCTATACTACCTGTCCGTAAATCTGACGGGTCGTACCGGGTGGTTCGGGATCTGCGAGCCATAAACAAAATGACAGAGGACCTCTACCCAGTAGTAGCAAACCCATATACTTTGTTGACCGTATTGGCTCCCGAATTAACCTGGTTTACTGTTTTAGATCTGAAAGATGCCTTCTTTTGCCTCCCTCTCCATGAAACCAGTCAGAAATTATTCGCATTTGAATGGGAGAACCCCAAAAGTAGTCGAAAGACTCAGCTCACTTGGACGGTGCTGCCACAAGGATTTAAGAACAGCCCTACCATCTTCGGCAATCAACTTGCAAAAGACTTGGAGTCCTGGGAAATCCCGTCTGAAGAAGGGAAATTACTACAGTATGTGGATGACATCCTGATTGCCACCAAAACAGAAGATGGTTGTATCACTTGGACGGTGAGTCTACTAAATTTCTTGGGACTCCAAGGGTACCGGGTATCTAAAAAGAAGGCCCAGATAATGCAGCGCGAGGTGATTTACTTGAGCTATGAGATTAGTGCTGGACAAAGAACTTTGGGACAGGCCCGTAAGGAGGCAATATGCCAAACTCGGAGACCTCAGACAGTGAAAGAGTTACGGACTTTCTTGGGAATGACCGGGTGGTGCCGGCTGTGGATTTATAATTATGGACTACTTGTTAAACCACTATATGCACTAACAGCTACTGGACAAAATCACCTTAAATGGAACAAGGAGACCATGCAAGCCTTTGAACTACTGAAAAAGGCTCTGATGTCGGCCCCTGCCTTAGGGCTTGCAGATGTGAGTAAGCCGTTTTTCCTTTTCTCTCACGAGAAGCAGGGGATTGCTCTGGGGATACTAGCACAAGATCTGGGTCCTTATCGACGAGCAGTTGCTTATCTCTCCAAGCAACTGGATGCAACTGCGAAGGGTTGGCCTGAATGTCTGCGAGCGGTTGCAACTGTAATATTACATATACAGGAAGCCCGAAAATTTACCTTGGGCCGGAAAATGACTGTCTTGGTGTCCCACACAGTATCCGCAGTGTTGGAAGCAAAAGGAGGACACTGGCTTTCTCCACAAAGATTCCTGAGATATCAGGCCATACTGGTAGAACAGGATGATGTAGAGATTATAGTTACTAACATTGTCAACCCAGCTTCCTTTCTCAGCGGAAACACAGGAGAACCAGTGCATCATGACTGCTTGGAGACCATTGAAGCAACCTATGCGAGTCGCCTGGATCTGAAAGACAGCCCTGTGGAAAATGGAGAAAACTGGTTCACAGATGGAAGCAGCTATGTCCTGAGTGGTAAGAGACACGCGGGGTACGCTATTACCACCAGTCAAGAAATCATAGAGTCAAGACCTTTGCCCATAAACACCTCTGCGCAAAAGGCAGAGATAATTGCTTTAACCCGTGCCTTGGAATTGGCCCAAGGCAAAGTTGTGAACATATACACAGACTCGAAGTATGCTTTCGGAGTTGTGCATGCGCATGGAGCGATCTGGAAGGAAAGAGAATTATAGAACTCTCAAGGGAAAAACAACAAACATGCAGAAGAAATTTTGAAACTACTGGAGGCAGTTCAACTCCCCGAGGAAGTGGCAATCATGCATATTAAGGCGCACAAGAAAGGGAGCTCAGAATTGGAAAAAGGAAACGAGCCGGTGGACAGAGAGGCAAAACAGGTGGCCAAAACAGAGGTAAAAACTAAAGGGGCTTTTATCCCTGATGGACAAATCTCCCTAGAAGGTAAGCCAGAATATACTGAGGAAGATCAGAAACTTATCACAGATTTAGAAGGGTCATATAATGAGGAGGGGTGGGCTCAAACCCCACAGGGAAATCTAATCATTCCCTCCTGTCTGATATGGCATCTGGTAAGGGAAGAACATAGTGATAGAGGGGATTGTAAGAAATGTGAAACTATAACAAAAAGCCTTAATATTTTCTAGTTTTTAGTAGTCTTCAGTACTGTATCTTGTATTTCTGCATGCATAGTGATCTAACAATATAACTGTTACACTAATCCCTGTTTTCTCATTAAGGAATGTAGTGGAAGGACATGGGCACAAGCTATCACTTAGTCGTTAGACAAAATAATTAAGTGAAACAAAAGTGGTCTTGATTCTCAGCAAATAATTGGGATAATTGTGGGATAAAAGAGACTCCTAAATAACTCTACTCCAGACAGCTCGGCCTTGGGAGGGCAAATGCGCTAAGCTACAGAGATAAGGAGGCACCAAGAGAGCAACAAGACCGGAGCAAAACAACCTGAAGGACATGATATACGTGATGCTAGAACTGAGTTTGCGCAGAAACAAATGTCAATCAGTGAACAGCATGATGCAGAGGATGGGCCTTCATCTTGGGACCCCCGAAGACCACCCAAAGATACTAACAGACATGTGTGAAAGATATTTACATACGCTAATTGGTTCCTAGAAATATAATGAATAATTACCTGTGTGATTGTATTTAACCTGAAGCAACAGGGTGTCTGGCGCGCACGTTTGGAGGAGAAATCCCCTGTGTGCCCGGCACCGCAATAAAGAATACCTGCTTAACAGTATACATTGTACTGTTAGGTTTTTCTTACCGGATCTTCGAATCAATTTGGCACCCCAGATGGGACTCACTCTGTTCGACTGCGGGACCCGGTAAGAACAAGACCCCCTTGGGCCCTCGGGAGCCTTTTCCCGAAGGGGCTCCTCGCCTTATCTGGATCACCGCGGGAACAGACAAGGACCATCCCTGAGTAAAGGTATTCTTTTACTACTTTTTACTAAGCAACGGGGTTCGAGTCCCCTAAGTCGTAATTTAATTACGCAGGGAGAGTATACCGGGCTGCTAGCACCTTAGAGGTATATAGGGGTTCAAGTCCCCACTGTGGGGGTTTGAGTCCCCACTGTGGGGGTTTGAGTCCCCACTGGACACGTTCTTGACTGATATATGGATCATTATTCCGGAAATTGACTACTGTTCTGGCAAACAGTTCAGATTGCAGTAACTCCGGGTTAAAATTGTGTGACTGTGTGTGAGGCCTCTGTGTGAATGAGACATATAAACAAGGGTGAGTGTGGAGTTTTGACCTGCGGTTCTGTTCTCCCGCGAGGGAAGCAGCCAGTAAAGAACGAAGCGTAAGAAAACAGTGAATGTTTATTTTAAAGTAATTATCCAATTGTTGTTATCGACAGAATACTACTAGTGATAATTATAATAGTTGTTTTTGTTATAAGTGTTGCATAACGTTCTGGTGTAAAATCGCGGTTCAGTAATTATTTCTCTTAGCTTAAAATATAGAATTTTGGTTAAGTAATTAGAGCTATCGGCGTTAGAAGGATTTGTTTAGGTTTGTTTGTTAGGGTTTGCTGTACATTGATTGGGGAACAAAGAGGTGGACGTGCTGCATAATGGGAACTTCACAGAGCAAAGAGATTCTGAAGAAGAGCCCCTTGGGCTGTATTTTGCAACATTGGAAGGAGATAGGGGGACCCCCAGGAGGTAGTGTGAATAAAAGGACGTTAGTTAAGTATTGTAATCAATGGTGGCCGTTATACAAGTTAGATGACGAGGCAAAGTGGCCTGAGAATGGGACCCTGGATTATAATACTTTGCTACAGCTAATGTTGTTCTTGAGAAGAGAAGGAAAATGGGATGAGGTCTCATATGCCGATATGTTTTTCACTTTGCGAAATCACCCCGAGTGGCAAAAAGAAAGTGGTATAAATCTAGCCCCGCAGGATCCCCTTGTGTTGGCATTGGAAAGGGATAGAAAGAAAAAGCCGGGAAAACTTAAGCGGTGTTGTTCTGTGTGCAGCATAGGGCAAAGGTGTCTAAAAACAAAAGGGAATCAGAAGAAATTAGAGGAGCGTATGGAGGATTTTGTGTCACCCCCCCCTCTCCCTGATGCTGGGTCGGCTGCGGGAACCCCCGCCCACGCAGACGGGGACGAGTCCTCTGATGAGGGCGGAACGCCATCTAGCGGGTCAAGTCCCATCACTGCTCGTACTCGTAGTAGGGTGGGACCCATCATCCAAGCCCCTTTAAGACAGGCGATGGGGCCGGGGGGGCCAACCCTGATAAGAACACCCTTCCAAATGGAAGATATAGACAAATGGAGAGAAACTGTAAGGGAGTACAGGGAAGATCCTAGCAGGGTAGCCAAGAAATTTGAATGGATAGTTAAGAATTTGGATCCGGATTGGAAAGATGTGAATTTGATGTTAGAGGCAATGACAGAGACTGAGAAAGGAATTGTGTTAAAAACAGCAAGGGATCATGCGAGGGCACAAATTACTGCAGGTACTTTACAAGGGACCGAGGAACAACATGTTCCACTCAGAGACCCGGGGTGGGACCCTAATGATCAAACCCAGTATCGACTGTTACAGCAATACCGTATTTGGATTCAGTATGGGCTGGAACACGGGATCCCGAAAGCAGTAAACTGGTCAGCCTTATATGAAGTAAAACAAGGTCTGACAGAAACTCCGACAGAATTCTTGGATAGATTACGAACAGCAGTGCAGAAATACACTACCATGGATCAGATGCAGCTAGACAGCAGCTAATATCTCTATTTATAGGACAGGCTGATAATGATATTAGAAAGAAGCTGCAGAAACTTAAAGAACCAGATGTAAGGAATTTAGAGAAACTAGTGGAAGAGGCGTGGCGAGTGTATCGTAACAGGGATGAGAACAATAAGAGGAATTACGATCAAAGGAGACTAAAAAGCAATCAGTGCGCTCGTTGTAAGGGATTCGGACATTGGCAGAGGGAATGTCCACAGAAAAGAAAGGCACCCTGCCCCAGAATAGTTGCTGACCTACAGGATACTGAATGACGGGGACCTGGGGAATCCACCCTAGTGGATCCACTGGTTAACATAAAGCTAGGGAAACGGAATGTGGAATTTTTGGTAGACACTGGTGCGTCATTTTCTGTTTTAAATCAACAACTGATGCCTTTGGATAAGGATTTTATAACCATTGTGGGCGCTACAGGCCAATCGGAAAAGGCGTATTTTCTAAAACCATTAAAGTACAAATTAGGTAAACACATTGGAATACACAGATTTTTGTACCTGCCTGGGGCCCCTAAGTCCCTTCTAAAACGAGACCTATTGGAACAACTGAATGCCACAATAATTTTCAGAAAGGGACAAATAAAATTTAAAATTGAGGATACTAAATTAACTGAAATTCTGAGCCTGGCATTGATTCAAAATATAGAAAAAGGAGAAATTCCTCAGGATATACTGGACCAAGTGTATCCAGGTGTATGGGCTTCGGGAACCCCAGGCAGAGCCAAAAATGCAGACCCAATAGAGATAAAATTGAAGCCTGGAACTCGACCAGTTAAGATCAAACAATACCCCCTTAAGCTAGAGGACCGAAGAGGAATTAAGAAAATAATTGATAGTTTTATAAATTTTGGATTGTTAATAGAATGTGAATCTGAATACAACACCCCCATTTTGCCAGTGAAAAAGTCGGATGGGAAAAGTTACGGGTTAGTACAAGATTTGAGGGCAATTAATAAAATCGTGGAAGTTGCTCCATATGTGAGGGAGCAACTGGAATGCGTTGAGCTTGGCCCGGGGGCAAATGAGGAACAAGTTGAAAGCTTGTGGGTTAGAATTAAGGGACAGGCTCACACGGGTGACATTACGGTGGGTGTATACTACAGGCCACCTGACCAGGAGGAGGAGGTTGATGAGGCCTTCTACAGGCAGCTGCAAGCAGCCTCACAGTCACAGGCCCTGGTTCTCATGGGGGACTTCAACCACCCTGACATCAGCTGGGAAGACCATACAGCTAGGCAGGCGCAATTCAGGAGGTTCCTACAGAGCATCGATGATAACTTTCTGATGCAAGTGGTGGAGGAACCAACAAGGAAAGGCGCGCTGCTGGACCTTGTGTTAACAAACAAGGAGGGACTGGTGGAGGATGTGAAGGTTGGAGGTAGACTCGGCTGCAGTGACCATGAAATGGTCGAGTTGAGGATCCTGCGTGGAGGAAGCAGGGCGATAAGCAGGATCAAAACCCTGGACCTCAGGAGGGCTGACTTTGCCCTCTTCAAGGAGCTACTGGGAGGAATCCCGTGGGCCAGGGCTCTCGAAGGCAGGGGGGTCCATGAGTGCTGGTCGCTCTTTAAACAACACTTCTTCCATGCACAGGAGCAATGCATCCCCTTGAGAAAGAAATTTAGCAAAGGAGGCAGGAGACCTGCATGGTTAAACAAGGAGCTTCTAGCGGAGATCAGGCAAAAGAGAAAGGTGCATGGAATGTGGAAAGAGGGACAGGCCACTTGGGAAGAGTACAGAAACGTGGTGAGAGCATGCAGGGATGCGACGAGGAAGGCCAAGGCCCACCTGGAATTGAAGCTCGCAAGGGATGTCAAAAACAACAAGAAGGGCTTCTTCAACTACATCAGCAGCAAAAGGAAGGCTAGGGACAATGTGGGGCCGCTGCTGAATGAGGCGGGTGTCCTGGTGACGGAGGATGCGGAGAAGGCAGAGCTAATGAATGCCTTCTTTGCTTCAGTCTTCAGTGCTAAGACTGGCCCTCAGGAATCCCAGGCCCCGGAGGTAAGAGAAGAAGCCTACAAAGAGGACGACTTTCCCTTGGTCGAATTGGACTGTGTGAGGGATCGCTTAAGTGATCTGGATGTCCACAAATCCATGGGCCCCGATGGAATGCACCCACGAGTGCTGAGGGAGCTGGCGGATGTCATTGCTGAGCCACTCTCCATCATCTTTGAGAGGTCCTGAAGGACAGGAGAGGTGCCCGAGGACTGGAGAAAGGCCAATGTCACTCCAATCTTCAAAAAGGGCAAGAAGGAGGACCCAGGGAACTACAGGCCGGCCAGCCTCACCTCCATCCCGGGAAAGGTGATGGAGCAGCTTATCCTGGAGGCCATCATCAAGCAAGTGGAAGAAAAGAAGGTTATCAGGAGTAGTCAGCATGGATTCACCAAGGGGAAATCACGCCTGACCAATCTGATAGCTTTCTACGATGACATGACTGGCTGGGTAGACGAAGGGAGAGCCGTGGATGTTGTCTACCTTGACTTCAGCAAGGCTTTTGACACAGTCTCCCATGATATCCTCCTAGGGAAGCTGAGGAAGTGTGGGCTGGATGAGTGGTCGGTGAAGTGGATTGAGAACTGGCTGAATGGCAGAACTCAGAGGGTTGTCATCAGCGGCGCTGAGTCTAGTTGGAGGCTGGTGACAAGTGGTGTCCCTCAGGGGTCAGTACTGGGCCCAGTCTTGTTTAACTTCTTCATCAACGACCTGGATGAAGAGTTAGAATGTACCCTCAGCAAGTTTGCTGACGACACCAAACTGGGAGGTGTGGTAGATACACCAGAAGGCTGTGCTGCCATTCAGCGTGACCTGGATAGGCTGGAAAGCTGGGCAGAGAGGAACCTGATGAGGTTCAACAAGGGCAAGTGCAGGGTCCTGCACCTGGGGAGGAACAACCTCATGCACCAGTACAGGCTTGGGGTGGACCTGCTGGAGAGCAGCTCTGCGGAGAGGGACCTGGGTGTCCTAGTGGACGACAGGTTAACCATGAGCCAGCAGTGTGCCCTGGCTGCCAAGAAAGCCAATGGAATCCTGGGGTGCATCAAGAAGAGTGTGGCCAGCAGGACGAGAGAGGTTCTCCTTCCCCTCTACACTGCCCTAGTGAGGCTCCATCTGGAGTACTGTGTCCAGTTCTGGGCTCCCCAGTTCAAGAAAGATGAAGAGCTACTGGAGAGAGTCCAGCGGAGGGCTACGAGGATGGTGAGGGGACTGGAGCATCTCCCCTACGAGGAGAGGTTGAGGGAGCTGGGCTTGTTCAGCCTGAAGAAGAGAAGGCTAAGAGGGGACCTTATAAATGCCTATAAATATCTGAAGGGTGGGTGTCAGGAGGATGGGGCCAAGCTCTTTTCAGTGGTGCCCAGTGACAGGACAAGGGGCAATGGGCACAAACTGAAGCATAGGAAGTTCCGTCTGAACATGAGGAAGAACTTCTTCCCTCTGAGGGTGACGGAGCCCTGGAACAGGCTGCCCAGGGAGGTTGTGGAGTCTCCTTCTCTGGAGATATTCAAGACCCGCCTGGACAAGATCCTGTGCAGCCTACTGTAGGTGACCCTGCTTCGGCAGGGGGGTTGGACTAGATGACCCACAGAGGTCCCTTCCAACCCCTACTATTCTGTGATTCTGTGATTCTGTGATCTCTACCCAGTAGTAGCTAATCCCTATACCTTGTTGAATAAACTGGAAGATAGCCAGGGATGGTTTACCGTACTGGATTTAAAAGATGACTTTTTCTGTTTACCTCTGGCCTCAAACAGTCAGAACCTATTCGCTTTTGAATGGGTGTCCTGGGTTTGGCCAGAACAGGGTTAATTTTCACCGGAATCCAGGAAGGGGCACAGCCGGGGGGGTGGGGGCTGACCCCACCTGGCCAAACAGAGCCCGGTATTCCATACCATGTGACGTCACGCGGGGGTTCCGGTGGGGGGGGCGGCGCGGGGGGAAGGCACTCGCGGCTTGGGGGGGGCGCAGCACCGGTCCTGTTTCGGGAGAGCGGCTGTCTGAGTTGTACGGTTCGTTGTTGTGTTTTCTCCTTATTTGTATCGTTGTTGTTCCTGTTTCCCTCTGTTTTCTGTTCTGTTAAACTGCCCTTATCCCGACCCACCAGTTTCTGCCTCTTTCTTTCCATTCTCCTCCGCACGCCGGCGGGGGGAGGGGCGGCCGCGTGGCGCTTTTGTTGCCGGCGGCAGCCGAAACCGAAACATTAATTTGGCGCCCAACGTGGGGCACAAATAACGGCAGGGCTGAGCAGCGGGTGTTAAAACTGCCTTCTTACGTTTTGTTAAATTTTGTTATACGCGTTTTTCTGTGTTAAATAGTCGCCGGTAAAAATGTTTCTGTCTTTGATCAGATGGCTGTGGTTTTCGAATCCTTATTTGCAGTATGTATTCAATGCCGTGCTGTTCATCATCGCTGGAAAAAAAAATCAGGATGATAATTTTGCTGTACTTTACGATGTCGACTTATGACATGATAGCATCACTGTGTGTGAAATTAGGCTTGTATTTGCATGCGGCACTGCGGTCATTTCCATACCTCGGATCCTATGTCTTAGAATTTGTGAATAATCAAACCCAGTCTGTGGGGAAAACCGAAGGGGATACCCTCCCCCACTCTTTCGCCCCCCCTCTCTCCTTCAGGCCAGTCCTAACGGCTTTTGATAATTTCGAGTACCCGTGGGATGCTCAGGCCAGCACTCTCCTTTTGTTATGCCTCCTGAATGGGTTTTGGTTTTTGTTTAGGGTTAAGCAAGTAGTTAAGAACATCGTGCAGAGACCTGCCCCGGGACCGGATAGCTGTGAGTGGCTGGGTGTGTGGGACAGCATGGGCAGGTGTCTAGAGCAGTGGGCACCCCCGGTGTGTTTTAAACTCACCCCTGAACAAATACAGAATCCGGACAATCTGGTAAAATATCTGCAAAAAGTGTGCTGCCACCCTGGGAACTCCAGAGAGACACAGATCACCACAATGTGCTGGGGTCTGGCCCACGCCTACCGAGCTGCCTTGTTCAACACTGTTCAGTGCCTTAAAGGGGAAAGGGGGGGGAACGAAGCAGCAGGCACTGCGACTGGCGCTGCCCCCCCAGCCGACCCTGCAGCCCCTCCAGCCCAGCAGGCAGTCACAGCCCCCCCAGCCAGCACAACCGCTGCCACAGCTGCAGGGTCTGCCTCGGTTTCCCCGGCGGGCACAGCAGCTGCTCCAGCCCCAGCTCCAGCTGCAGGCATCGCAGCTGAGCCCAATGACCAACCTGTGCCGGTAGCAGTCGCCCCTGTAAAACTAAAGAAAGATGCAAAGAGAGCAGATCGCTCCGGGAGGGATGAGGATGAGCCAGGGTCATCACAGGAGATAGAGACAGAGATCATCACCCGGTCCCTGTCCCTGGGCGAGCTGCGAGACATGCGGAAAGATTTCAGCCGCCACCCAGGCGAACACATTGCCACCTGGCTGCTGCGGTGCTGGGATAACGGGGCCAGCAGCTTGGAGTTAGAGGGCAAGGAAGCCAAGCAGCTGGGATCCCTGGCCAGGGATGGGGGCATTGACAAGGCTATTGGGAAGAAGGAACAAGTCCTCAGCCTCTGGAGGAGACTTCTGTCAGGCGTGAGGGAGAGGTACCCCTTCAGTGACGATTTTGTATGCTATCCTGGCAAGTGGACCAATATGGAAAGGGGTATTCAGTACTTGAGGGAACCAGCTGTGCGGGAGCTGGTTTACTGTGACACAGACGATGAGCAGGTACCCACAGACCCAGATGAACTCCAGTGCTCACAATCCATGTGGAGGAAGTTTGTGCGGAGTGCACCCTCCTCATATGCCAACTCACTGGCAATAGTAGACTGGAGAGGTGAAGACGCACCAACAGTGGATGAGGTGGCTGTCAGACTCCGGCAATATGAGGAAAGTCTCTCTTCCTCCCTTGTCTCAGCTGTGGAGAAACTGGCCCGGGAGGTCCGACAAATGAAAGAGAGTAGGTCCTACTCCCCACCTGTACGGGCCAGTGTCTCAGCTATTAGGGGCAAGCGTTTCCCTGCTCAGGAGAGGGAATACAGAGGCTACACACCACGGGGCACCCTGTGGTTTTACCTGCGTGACCACGGAGAGGACATGAGGAAGTGGGATGGAAAACCCACCTCAAGTCTAGAGGCACGAGTATGTGAGTTGTGAGGTAAAATAATCACAAAAGGGGACTCTGTTAGGAAAAATGCTGCTCCAGTTTCCAGAAGCCAGCTCTCCAGACCAGGTAGACAGTTTGACCTTGATTCCGATCCTCTGGAGGGGACCTCCAAGTCATTCTTACAGCAAGTGAGCAACAAATTCTCTGACGAGGATTAGAGGGGCCCTGCCTCCAGCCAGGTGGAGGAAAGGGACAACCGGGTTTATTGGACGGTGTGGATTCGGTGGCCTGGCACGTCAGATCCACAAGAGTATCAAGCTCTAGTGGACACTGGTGCACAGTGTACCTTAATGCCATCAGAGTTCAAAGGGTCAGAGTCCATTTGCATTTCTGGCGTGACAGGGGGGTCCCAAGAGCTGAGTGTATTGGAGGCTGAAGTGAGCTTCACTGGGCAGGACTGGCAGAAGCACCCCATTGTAACTGGCCCCGAGGCTCCGTGCATCCTTGGGATAGACTATCTTAGGAGAGGGTATTTCAAGGACCCAAAGGGGTATCGGTGGGCTTTTGGCATAGCTGCTGTGGAGACGGAAGAAATTAAACAGCTGTCCATTTTGCCTGGTCCCTCGGAGGATCCTTCTGTTGTGGGGTTGCTGAGGGTTGAAGAACAACAGGTGCCAATCGCGACCACAACGGTGCACCGGCGACAGTATCGTACCAACCGAGACTCCCTTCTCCCCATTCATCAGCTGATCCGCCAGCTGGAGAGTCAAGGAGTGATCAGCAAAACTCGCTCACCCTTTAATAGTCCCATATGGCCAGTGAGAAAATCTGCTGGAGAGTGGAGACTGACAATAGACTACCGTGGCCTGAATGAAGTCACACCACCGCTGAGTGCTGCCGTGCCAGACATGCTAGAACTTCAATATCAGCTGGAGTCAAAGGCAGCCAAGTGGTATGCCACCACTGACATCAGTAATGCATTCTTCTCCATCCCTTTGGCAGCAGAGTGCAGGCCACACTTTGCTTTCACCTGGAGGGGCATCCAGTACACCTGGAATCGACTGCCCCAGGGGTGGAAACACAGTCCCACCATTTGCCATGGACTAATCCAGACTGCACTGGAAAAAGGTGAAGCTCCAGAACATCTGCAGTACATCGATGACATCATTATATGGGGTGACACAGCGGAGGAGGTTTTTGAGAAAGGGGAGAAAATAGTTCAGATCCTCCTGAAAGCCGGTTTCGCCATTAAGCGAAGTAAAGTCAAGGGACCTGCGCAAGAGATCCAGTTTTTGGGGATAAAATGGCAGGATGGGCGCCGTCAAATCCCAATGGATGTCATCAACAAAATAGCAGCTATGTCTCCACCAACCAGCAAAAAGGAAGCACAGGCCTTCCTGGGTGTTGTGGGTTTTTGGAGGATGCACATCCCAAATTACAGCCAGATTGTGAGTCCTCTGTACCACGTGACCCGGAAGAAAAATGATTTTGAATGGGGCCCTGAGCAACGACAGGCATTTGAACAGATTAAACGGGAGATAGTTCATGCCGTAGCCCTTGGTCCAGTCCGGTCAGGGCAAGATGTTAAAAATGTGCTCTACACCGCAGCCGGGGAGAATGGCCCAACCTGGAGTCTCTGGCAGAAAGCACCAGGGGAGACTCGAGGTCGACCCCTGGGGTTCTGGAGCCGGGGATACAAAGGATCCGAGGCCCGCTATACTCCCACTGAAAAAGAGATTCTGGCAGCATATGAAGGCGTTCGAGCTGCTTCAGAAGTGGTCGGCACTGAAGCACAGCTCCTCCTAGCACCATGGTTGCCGGTCTTGGGCTGGATGTTCAAAGAGAGGGTCCCCTCTACGCATCATGCCACCGATGCTACGTGGAGTAAGTGGGTCGCGCTGATCACCCAGCGTGCCCGAATGGCAAACCCTAGTCGCCCAGGAATTCTGGAGGTAATCATGGACTGGCCAGAAGGCAAAGATTTTGGAGCATCGCCAGAGGAGGAGGTGACACGTGCTGAAGAGGCACCACTGTATAACCAGCTGCCAGAAGATAAGAAACAGTATGCCCTGTTCACGGATGGGTCCTGTCGCATTGTGGGGAAGCAGCGGAGGTGGAAGGCTGCTGTATGGAGCCCTACAGGACAAGTCGCGGAAACTGCCAAGGGAGAAGGTGAGTCCAGCCAGTTTGCAGAGGTGAAAGCCATCCAGCTGGCTTTAGACATTGCCAGTCGAGAGAAGTGGCCAGTGCTCTGTCTTTACACCGACTCTTGGATGGTGGCCAATGCCTTGTGGGGGTGGCTGCAGCAATGGAAGAAGAACAACTGGCAGCGCAGAGGCAAACCTATCTGGGCTGCCCCATTGTGGCAAGATATTGGTGCCCGGCTAGAGCAGTTGGCTGTAAAAGTCCGTCACGTGGACGCCCACGTCCCTAAGAGTCAGGCCACTGAAGAACATCAAAACAACCACCAGGTAGATCAGGCTGCTAAGATTGAAGTGGCTCAGGTGGATCTGGACTGGCAACATAAGGGTGAACTGTTTATAGCTCGGTGGGCCCATGACACCTCGGGCCACCAAGGAAGAGACGACACACACAGATGGGCTCGTGACCGAGGGGTGGACTTGACCATGGACACCATCGTACAGGTTATCCATGAATGTGACACATGCGCCGCAATCAAGCAAGCCAAGCGGGTAAAGCCTCAGTGGTATGGAGGACGATGGCTAAAATATAAATTTGGGGAGGCTTGGCAGATTGACTACATCACACTGCCACAAACCCGCCAAGGCAAGCGCTATGTGCTCACAATGGTGGAGGCCACCACCGGATGGCTGGAAACCTACCCTGTGCCCCATGCCACCGCCCGGAATACCATCCTGGGCCTGGAAAAACAAGTCCTGTGGCGACATGGCACTCCCGAAAGAATCGAGTCGGACAACGGGACTCACTTTCGCAACAGCCTCATAGACACCTGGGCCAAAGAACACGGTATTGAGTGGGTGTATCACATCCCCTACCATGCACCAGCCTCTGGAAAGATTGAACGTTACAATGGACTGCTAAAAACCACTTTGAGGGCAATGGGGGGTGGGACTTTCAAAAATTGGGATACCCATTTAGCAAAGGCCACCTGGATGGTCAACACCAGAGGGTCCACCAACAGGGCTGGTCCTGCCCAGTCAAAACCTCAGCGCCCTGTAGAAGGGGATAAAGTCCCTGTAGTGCACATGCGGAACATATTAGGGAAGACGGTTTGGGTTAGTCCTGCCTCGGGCAAAGGCAAGCCCGTCCGCGGGATTGCCTTTGCTCAAGGACCTGGGTGTACCTGGTGGGTAATGCGGAAGGATGGGGAAGTCCGATGTGTACCTCATGGGGATTTAATTTTGGGCGAGAATAGTCCATAAATAAATTGTATAAAGTTAGTTGTTAAATAACCCTGTCACTGTCTGTTATCACTGTTATAATTGTTATATTTTGTACCAGTAGTAGCATAGTAAGAATTCTCCAGATTAAAGAAGGATGGACTTTTTCGATGAAAACCTAGCAGAGCACAGCGATGATGGAACTGGACCTGGTTTTCAACAACTGGCATCCAGCAACTTCATCAAGATCAACATCTCCTGCAGACTGTGGGCACGGGCTGCACCAGATACATCAGCCGTGAGCTCCGGATGCAGCAAGTGACCGCCCATCACCACACATCACCTCCCCTGCCACGGAAGACCGTAACGACAGATGGAGCCCGAAGTCATGGATTAAATGAACTCAACGGACACTTTAGAGGGATGATCCATAGACTAAGGGAATGATATCTGGAGACAGGAGAAGTGGTGGTGATCAACCGGACAATGGGGGACCTGGGCATGACGTAGATGGTATGGAATAAGGGGTGGATAATGTCCTGGGTTTGGCCAGAACAGGGTTAATTTTCACCGGAATCCAGGAAGGGGCACAGCCGGGGGGTGGGGGCTGACCTCACCTGGCCAAACAGAACCCGGTATTCCATACCATGTGACGTCACGTGGGGGTTCCGGTGGGGGGGGCTGCGCGGGGGGAAGGCACTCGCGGCTTGGGGGGGGCGCAGCGCCGGTCCTGTTTCGGGAGAGCGGCTGTCTGAGTTGTACGGTTCGTTGTTGTGTTTTCTCCTTATTTGTATCGTTGTTGTTCCTGTTTCCCACTGTTTGCTGTTCTGTTAAACTGCCCTTATCCCGACCCACCAGTTTCTGCCTCTTTCTTTTCATTCTCCTCCGCACGCCGGCGGGGGGAGGGGCGGCCGCGTGGCGCTTTTGTTGCCGGCGGCAGCCGAAACCGAAACAATGGGAAAATCCAGATTCTGGACGAAAAACCCAGTTAACCTGGACAGTGTTACCCCAAGGTTTCAAAAATAGCCCTACCATCTTTGGAAATCAGCTAGCTCGGGATCTCAAAAAATGGAATCCTCCGACACAAAAGGGGACTTTGTTACAATATGTCGATGATCTCCTCATCGCTGCAGAAACAGAGGGGGATTGCAAAAAATGGACAGTGAGTCTTCTTAATTTTCTGGGACTTAATGGTTATCGAGTTTCTCAACAGAAAGCTCAGATGATTCAACAACAAGTGACTTACCTCGGACTCCAAATCTCAAGAGGACAACGAGAACTGGGAAGAGAGAGGAAAGAAGCAATCTGCCGGACTCCAGAACCACAAACGGTAAAAGAATTAAGAACCTTTTTAGGAATGACAGGATGGTGTAGACTACGGATATATAATTATGGACTAATGGTAAAGCCCTTGTATAAACTGTTGAAAAATAATGCCAGATACCTGATTTGGACTGGAGATGCAAAAAGGGCTTTTGAACAGTTAAAAAAGGAACTTATGAGAGCCCCGGCTCTTGGACTTCCAAATGTTCTAAAACCCTTTTGGCTATTTTCTCACGAGAGACAAGGCATTGCCCTGGGAGTGCTCGCTCAACAGCTGGGGATGCACAGGAGAGCAGTGGCATATTTCTCCAAGTAATTGGATGAGGTAAGCAAAGGATGGCCTGGGTGTCTGCGAGCTGTTGCAGCAGTTGTCCTTAACATTCAAAAAGCTCGTAAGTTCACTATGAGCCAGAAAATGACAGTCATAGTCTCACATACAGTTTCTGCAGTATTGGAACAAAAGGGGGGCCATTGGCTCTCACCATCCCGATTCCTAAAGTACCAGGCTACTTTGGTGGAACAAGATGTTGTTAATATTGTGACAGCTAACATTGTAAATCCAGCATCTTTTCTTAGTAAAGATTCCGCCACTATGGAACCCCTAATGCATGACTGCTTGGAGACTATTGAAACAGTCTATTCCAGCAGACCTGATTTAAAGGAAGAACCGTTAGAAAGCGCAGAGGACTCCTGGTTCACCGATGGAAGCAGCTTCATAAAAGACGGAGCTCGTAAAGCAGGGTATGCAGTAACTACCACACACAAGAGAATAGTAGGCAGAAACCTGTACACTACTGTAAAACAAGCAACACAAATGTGTGAAATTTGTCTGAGAAATAATCCAAATACAACATGCAAAGTACACTTGGGGAAAATTGGAAAGGGGAACATACCAGGACAACATTGGCAAACAGATTTTTCAGAACTTCTTGGAAAAGGGGGGTATCGATACTTATTGGTTATAACAGACACGTTTTCCGGATGGCCTGAAGCATTTCCCTGTAGAACAAATAAGGCTCGGGAAGTGGTACGAATTTTGTTAAATGAAATCATACCACGGTTTGGGGTACCAGCAATCATATCCTCAGATAGAAGGTCACATTTTTGTGCACAAATAGTACAACAAATCAGTAAAATTTTGGGTATTAATTAACAGCTACACACCCCCTACAGACCACAGGCAAGTGGCCAAGTAGAAAAAATGAATCATTTGATCAAACAACAACTGGCAAAAATCGGTCAGGAGGCAAATTTGTCTTGGGACAAAGCTCTACCCTTAGCTTTACTGAGAATCAGAGTAAAACCCAGGAACAAAGAGGGCATTAGTCCATTTGAAATTTTGTTTGGAAGGCCTTATCAATTGTCATATCAAGGGGAAGATATGGTGCAAATTGGGGAGGGAGACTTACAAGAATATCTGATAGCTTTGGGAAAGCAGATAAATAATGTTCAGAAATTAGTTCTAGAAGCACGGGGTAGGGGCCTAGACCAACCAATACACTTGATTAAACCTGGAGATTGGGTTTTTGTTAAGACTCTTTCAGGTGATCCCCTTGGAGAGAAGTGGAACGGACCTTATCAAGTGCTGCTAACCACTTTTACTGCAATCAAAATCCAAGAACAACCAGCTTGGATTCATTATTCAAGGGTCAAGAAAGCCTCTGTTCCCTGGACTGTAGAACAACAGTCACCTCTCAAGATAAAAATAACAAGACGACCATGACGGATCTAACTCCGTGGGTAATGATGGTAGCCATGAGTCCAGCTATTTGGACAATACAATGGGACAGGAATTTGCATCTGATCCTAGTCCAGAACATCACTCAGATACTACACAAAAATGATTGTTGGATTTGTACTCAAATGCCAACTTCAGGAGAGAGCAGGGGAACCCTCATAGGGATACCCATCCCCGGCAGCTTACATTTAAAGGTAGACCAAAAATGGGAATCGGGTAACATGAGCACTCAGCAAGAAATTCAAATAGAGGAACCCAAAACATGGTACAATTACACCTGCATACAACGATGCCACATACAGGGAGAGATCAACACCCCATTCTGCAAGAGTAATACTACCATAGATGTGGGGAAAACAACAGGGTGTAGCAGATATAAAGATTTGTTTGGGGAAGGTAGTTGGGACGAAGACTTACTAGCGGGCTTTAAGGCAACTAATACTAAACCTGACGTTGGGTGGTCGGTGCCTAAAAGTCCTGAGAAAACAGGATGGTACTGGTTGTGCGGAAATCGAGCTTGGAAGGTTCTACCTTTTGGGTGGAAAGGGGTATGCACTCTGGGAGCTGTAATCCCCAATATTACGATTACTGACAAAATACATCAACAGGAGGGATGGATCAAGACTTACTTTAGGCGAATTAAAAGGACCCCAAATACTCCCAATCCCATCACAGAAAGGCCTACTAGCTTTCACAGCTTTGTTAGAAGGTTCCTACCATGGCTTGGAGTAAGTGAATTAGAAAAAGCCATCGTAAACATATCAGCAGTGATAGAAAACATCGAAAATAGAACCACAGATGCCATAAGTGCCCTGCAAACTGAAGTATCGAGCCTATCAAAGGTAGTGATCCAAAACAGAATGGCCCTTGATTTACTACTAGCCTCACAGGGTGGTGTCTGCACAGTCATAAACACAAGCTGCTGTGTGTATATAGACCAAAGTGGTAGTCTCCACGGATCTAGAGGAAATTTGGAAACAAACCAGAATATTACACGAAGTGGTTAAAGATGATACTTCCTACGGATTTGAGGAAATGTGAAATAAACTCACCTCATGGCTACCAAATTTATCCTGGTTAAAGAACCTATTTTTCCTAGCTCTTGTGATAGTAGGTGTATGTATTTTGGCCTGCATAATGATTCAGTGCTGCAAGTGCTGTAATCGATTATGTTGGGAATGTAAGAATGGACTGATCTGATGATTACTAAGACTTTTTGATCTAAAAGAAGCAAAAGTCTTAAAAGAAAAGGGGGGAATGATAGAGGGGATTGTAAGAAATGTGAAACTATAACAAAAAGCCTTAATATTTTCTAGTTTTTAGTAGTCTTCAGTACTGTATCTTGTATTTCTGCATGCATAGTGATCTAACAATATAACTGTTACACTAATCCCTGTTTTCTCATTAAGGAATGTAGTGGAAGGACATGGGCACAAGCTATCACTTAGTCGTTAGACAAAATAATTAAGTGAAACAAAAGTGGTCTTGATTCTCAGCAAATAATTGGGATAATTGTGGGATAAAAGAGACTCCTAAATAACTCTACTCCAGACAGCTCGGCCTTGGGAGGGCAAATGCGCTAAGCTACAGAGATAAGGAGGCACCAAGAGAGCAACAAGACCGGAGCAAAACAACCTGAAGGACATGATATACGTGATGCTAGAACTGAGTTTGCGCAGAAACAAATGTCAATCAGTGAACAGCGTGATGCAGAGGATGGGCCTTCATCTTGGGACCCCCGAAGACCACCCAAAGATACTAACAGACATGCGTGAAAGATATTTACATGTGCTAATTGGTTCCTAGAAATATAATGAATAATTACCTGTGTGATTGTATTTAACCTGAAGCAACAGGGTGTCTGGTGCGCACGTTTGGAGGAGAAATCCCCCGTGTGCCCGGCGCCGCAATAAAGAATACCTGCTTAACAGTATGCATTGTACTGTTAGGTTTTTCTTACCGGATCTTCGAATCAATAGGAAAAGGCACTGGGGGACAGAGGCTCTGTATAAACATTTAATTAGAGAGATTGTGGCCAGAAATTTATACACCACAGTGTGACAGGTGACTCAGGAATGCGATCTTTGCCTCCAGACTAATCCGAAAAATAACCCTAAACCAGAAATGGGTCAGACTGGAAAAGATAATTGGCCTGGGCAGCAATGGCAAATTGATTTCACGGAACTCCCAAGAAAAGGGGGGTACCGATATCTATTGGTATTAACCGATACCTTTTCAGGTTGGCCAGAAGCATTCCCAAGCAGGACGGCTAAAGCCCGAGAGGTGTAGCCTTTGGTGTTCCAAGAGTACGGGAGATTCTTACAGTGAATGGAAAAGGAACCAATTACGACGAAAGCTGGAGTCCAATAAGTACTTTGAGAAGATGCTGAATAATGATGTACTATAATAGAATTAAGAGTAGTAAAAGAATTTACTAACCTTTTTGGAAAGGAGGGACTGAAGGAAGGGGTTAAAAGGGATTTTAGTAGAAGTAGCATTACCTAATAGTTGCGTTGCATTTAAAGAGAACTGATAGTGCCTATCCACTGTGTAAATTAACTGAAGCAGAGAGTCCTGCATCTCCATACACAGGGGTTATTTCCTGATAGGGGCTGGGAGTCGCCTAGAACCGGTCAAGACCGACCCTGCTGTATGGATGGGAGCCAGGAGAGAACGGAGTTTGCGCAAAAACAAAGGTCAATCAGCGGACACCGTGATGAAGAGGATGGGCCTTCATCTTGGGACCCCCGACGACCACCACCAGGAGGCACTGGGCAAGCGCAGCTGGGAGGAGTCTATGAGAATTACTTCTTGGAACTAATTATAATATGGAAAATATTTCCTGGAACTGATTTTGATATGAAATGAGGATAGATGCATCTATCTAATGTATATGTAATACTTGATTGTATAAATTGAAGAGACACGTTGCTGCTCGGCGCGCACAACTTTGGTGGGACTACCCCTCGAGTTGCCTGGCGCTAAATAAACATACCTACTATAAAATCTTACAGATTGTGGAGTCTGCTTTCCGCTCGTCACTATGATTCCAAGAACCAAGACTTGTTTTGCAATGATTCTGACCACCTGAAGTGATAACATACCCCTACATGTTACATTTGTTACATTCACAGGCGTCAATATGATAACATCACTGGGAACGAGGTTAGGCTTGTATTTTCTGTGCAGCACTGCAGTCATTTTCGTACCTCGGAAGCTATCTCTCAGAATTCATTAATAATCACACCCATTCTATGTGCAAAACCGCAGGGGATGCTTTCCCCACTCTTTCACCCCTGTTATAGTTCGGCTGCGGCCGGTAACAAAAGCGCCACGCGACCGCCCCTCCCCCCGCCGGGGTGCAGAGAAGAATGGAAAGAAACAGGTAGAAACCGGTGGGTCGGGATAAGGGCAGTTTAACAGAACAGCAAACAAAGGGAAACAGTAACAACAACGATACAGATAAGGGGAAAACACAACACAAACCGCACAACCCAGAGAGCCGCACTCCACGACCGCCACCGCGAACTCCCCAGCCACGAGTGAGTTCCCGCCCCCCAGCTCCCCCCCCACCGGAATCCAGCATGACAGCACATGGTATGGAATACCCTGCTCTGTTTGGCCAGGTGGGGTCAGCCTGCCCGGCTGTGCCCCTTCCTGGAGTCCGGTGAAAATTAACCCTGTCCTGGCCAAACCCAGGACATTATCCACCCATTATTCCATACCATCTACGTCATGCCCAGGTCCCCCATTGTCCAGTTCATCACCACCACTTCTCCTGTCTCCAGATATCATTCCCTTAGTCTATGAATCATCACTCCAAAGTGTCCGTTGAGTTCATTTAATCCATGACTTAAGGCTCCATCTGTCGTAATGGTCTTCCATGGAAGGAGAGGTGATGTGTGGTGATGGGCGGTCACTTGCTGCATCCGGAGCTCACGGCTGATGTATCTGGTGCGGCCCGTGCCCACAGTCTGCAGGAGATGTTGATCTTGATGAAGTTGCTGGATGCCAGTTGTTGAAAACCAGGTCCAGTTCCATCATCGCTGTGCTCTGCTTGGTTTCATCAAAAAGTCCATCCTTCTTTAATCTGGACGATTCTTACTATGATACTCCTGGTATAACATACAACAATTATAACAGTGATAACAGGCAGTGACAGGGTTATTTAACAATTAACTTTATACAGCTTATTAATTTATGGACTATTCTCGCCCAAAATCAAATCCCCATGAGGTACACATCGGACTTCCCCATCCTTCCGCATTACCCACCAGGTACACCCAGGTCCTTGAGAAAAGCAATCCCGCGGACGGGCTTGCCTTTGCCCGAGGCAGGACTAACCCAAACTGTCTTCCCTAACATGTTCCGCATGTGCACTACAGGGACTTTATTCCCTTCTACAGGGCGCTGAGGTTTTGACTGGGCAGGACCAGCCCGGTTGGTGGACCCTCTGGTGTTAACCAACCAGGTGGCCTTTGCTAAATGAGTATCCCAGTTTTTGAAAGTCCCACCCCCCATTGCCCTCAAAGTGGTTTTTAGCAGTCCATTGTACCGTTCAATCTTTCCAGAGGCTGGTGCATGGTAGGGGATGTGATAAACCCACTAAATACCGTGTTCTTTGGCCCAGGTGTCTATGAGGCTGTTGCGAAAGTGAGTCCCGTTGTCCGACTCGATTCTTTCGGGAGTGCCATGTCGCCACAGGACTTGTTTTTCCAGGCTCAGGATGGTTTCCAGCCATCCGGTGGTGGCCTCCACCATTGTGAGCACATAGCGCTTGCCTTGGCGGGTTTGTGGCAGTGTGATATAGTCAATCTGCCAAGCCTCCCCAAATTTATATTTTAGCCATCGTCCTCCATACCACTGAGGCTTTACCCGCTTGGCTTGCTTGATTGCGGCGCATGTGTCACATTCATGGATAACCTGTGCGATGGTGTCCATGGTCAAGTCCACCCCTCGGTCACGAGCCCATCTGTATGTCGCGTCTCTTCCTTGGTGGCCCGAGGTGTCATGGACCCACCGAGCTATAAAGAGTTCACCCTTATGTTGCCAGTCCAGATCCACCTGAGCCACTTCAATCTTACCAGCCTGATCCACCTGCAGGTTGTTTTGATGATCCTCAGCGGCCCGACTCCTAGGGACGTGGGCATCCACGTGACGGACTTTTACAACCAACTGCTCTAGTCGGGCAGCAATATCTTGCCACAATGGGGCAGCCCTGATAGGTTTGCCTCTGCGCTGCCAGTTGTTCTTCTTCCATTGCTGCAGCCACCCCCACAAGGCATTGGCCACCATCCAGGAGTCGGTGTAAAGGTAGAGCACTGGCCACTTGTCTCGATCAGCAATGTCTAAAGCCAGCTGGATGGCATTCATCTCTGCAAACTGGCTGGACTCACCTTCTCCCTCGGCAGTTTCCGCGACTTGTCCTGTAGGGCTCCATACAGCAGCCTTCCACCTCCGCTGCTTCCCCACAATGCAACAGGACCCATCCATGAACAGGGCATACTGTTTCTCATCTTCTGGCAGTTTGTTATACAGTGGGGCCTCTTCAGCACGTGTCACCTCCTCCTCTGGCAATGCTCCAAAATCTTTGCCTTCTGGCCAGTCCATGATTACCTCCAGAATTCCTGGGCGACTGGGGATTCCCTTTTCCTCCCCGCTGTGTGATCAGCGCCACCCACTTACTCCACGTAGCATTGGTGGCATGATGCGTAGAGGGGACCCTCTCTTTGAACATCCAGCCCAGGACTGGCAACCGTGGTGCTAGGAGGAGCTGTGCTTCAGTGCCGACCACTTCTGACGCAGCTCCAACGCCTTCATATGCTGCCAGAATCTCTTTTTCAGTGGGAGTATAGTGGGCTTTGGATCCTTTGTATCCCCGGCTCCAAAACCCCAGGGGTCGACCTCGAGTCTCCCCTGGTGCTTTCTGCCAGAGACTCCAGGTTGGGCCATTCTCCCCGGCTGCGGTGTAGAGCACGTTTTTAACATCTTGCCCTGACCGGACTGGACCAAGGGCTACGGAATGCACTGTCTCCCGTTTAATTTGTTCAAATGCCTGTCGTTGCTCAGGGCCCCATTCAAAATCATTCTTCTTCCGGGTCACGTG
Source organism: Opisthocomus hoazin (assembly GCF_030867145.1). NCBI lineage: Eukaryota > Metazoa > Chordata > Aves > Opisthocomiformes > Opisthocomidae > Opisthocomus > Opisthocomus hoazin. Next base: position 29,521,127 of record NC_134453.1, read on the forward strand.
GTACAGAGGACACACAATCTGGCTGTAATTTGGGATGTGCATCCTCCAAAAACCCACAACACCCAGGAAGGCCTGTGCTTCCTTTTTGCTGGTTGGTGGAGACATAGCTGCTATTTTGTTGATGACATCCATTGGGATTTGACAGCGACCATCCCGCCATTTTATCCCCAAAAACTGGATCTCTTGCGCAAGCCCCTTGACTTCACTTCGCTTAATGGCGAAACCAGCTTTCAGGAGGATCTGAACTATTTTCTCCCCTTTCTCAAAAACTTCCTCTGCTGTGTCACCCCATACAATGATGTCATCGATGTCCTGCAGATGTTCTGGAGCTTCACCTTTTTCCAGTGCAGTCTGGATTAGTCCATGGCAAATGGTGGGACTGTGTTTCCACCCCTGGGGCAGTCGATTCCAGGTGTACTGGATGCCCCTCCAGGTGAAAGCAAACTGTGGCCTGCACTCTGCTGCCAAAGGGATGGAGAAGAATACATTAGCGATGTCAGTGGTGGCATACCACTTGGCTGCCTTTGACTCCAGCTGATATTGAAGTTCTAGCATGTTCTAGCACTCAGCGGTGGTGTGACTTCATTCAGGCCACGGTAGTCTATTGTCAGTCTCCACTCTCCAGCAGATTTTCTCACTGGCCATATGGGACTATTAAAGGGTGAGTGAGTCTTGCTGATCACTCCTTGACTCTCCAGCTGGCGGATCAGCTGATGAATGGGGAGAAGGGAGTCTCGGTTGGTACGATACTGTCGCCGGTGCACCGTTGTGGTTGCGACTGGCACCTGTTGTTCTTCAACCCTCAGCAACCCCACAATGGCAGGGTCCTCCGAGAGACCAGGAAAAATGGACAGCTGTTTAATGTCTTCCGTCTCCAAAGCAGCTATGCCAAAAGCCCACCGATACCCCTTTGGGTCCTTGAAATACCCTCTCCTAAGATAGTCTATCCCAAGGATGCATGGAGCCTCAGGGCCAGTTACAATGGGGTGCTTCTGCCAGTCCTGCCCAGTGAGGCTCACTTCAGCCTCCAATACACTCAGTTCTTGGGACCGCCTGTCACTCCAGAAATGCAAATGGACTCTGACCCTTTGAAATCTGGTGGCATTAAAGTACACTGTGCACCAGTGTCCACTAGAGCTTTATACTCTTGTGGATCTGATGTGCCAGGCCACCGAATCCACACCGTCCAATAAACGCGGTTGTCCCTTTCCTCCACCTGGCTGGAGGCAGGGCCCCTCTAATCCTGGTCAGAGAAATCGCTGCTCACCTGCTGTAAAAATGACTTGGAGGTCCCTTCCAGAGGATCGGAATCAAGATCAAACTGTCTACCTGGTCTGGAGAGCTGGCTGCCGGAAACTGGAGCGGCATTTTTCCTAACAGAATCCCCTTTGGTGATTGTTTTACCTCGCAACTCACGCACTCGTGCCTCTAGGCTTGAGGTGTGTTTTCCATCCCACTTCCTCATGTCCTCTCCGTGGTCACGCAGGTAGAACCACAGGGTGCCCCGGGGTGTGTAGCCTCTGCATCCTCTCTCCTGAGCGCAGGAACACTTTCTCCTAATGGCTGAGAAGCTGGCCCATACAGGTGGGGGGCAGGACGTATTCTTTTCTAGTCGCTGGACCAGTTTCTCCACGGCTGAGACAAGGGAGGAAGAGAGACTTTCCTCATATTGCCGGAGTCGGACAGCCACCTCATCCACTGTTGGTGCCTCTTTACCTTTCCAGTTTACAACTGCCAGTGATTTGGCATATGAGGATGGTGCGCTCCGCACAATTTTCCTCCACATGAATTGTGAGCACTGGAGTTCATCTGGGTCTGTGGGTACTGACGTGCAGAATCAAACTTCACAACTCAGAGAGTTATAAAGCAGGTATGTTTATTGCGGCGCTGGGTGCAAGGGGGATCGCTCCTCCTAACTTGCACACCGAGTCACGAAGCATGCACCTATTTATTACAAAGCTTATCTAAGTAGGCTGGACTATTGTAATTATTTCTAGGAATTCATTATCATACTCCACCCCCCTTTAGCACTTGCGCAGTGTCGTCTGGTGGTCATCTGTGGGGGTCTTCTGGATGAAGGCTCGTAGTCTTCCTCGCTGTGTGCTTTCACCTTTGGCTCAAAAATTCCTGAGTTGTCTGTGTTGGCTGAGTCCCAAACCATAGAAGCAGTTTCAGCTAGAGAGTTGCTTCTTACAGACAACAAAGTTCTGGTTATCAGTCCTTGTTTCTCTTCGTCTGTCTCGCAAGCAGTCCTTGTTAGCAAGATTACAAGAGCAGAACTAAATTAATTAACAGTGTTCAACTCTTACCTTAACATAGATGCAAAGTTATATAACAAAATTAAACTAAAGCTATAGCAAAATCGAACTAACTGTCAATTTCCCACATCAGTACCTGCTCATCGTCTGTGTCATAGTAAACCAACTCCCGCACAGCTAATTCCCTCAAGTACTGAATACCCCTTTCCATATTGGTCCACTTGCCAGGATAGCATACAAAATCCTTACTGAAGGGGTACCTCTCCCTCACGCCTGACAGAAGTCTCCTCCAGAGGCTGAGGACTTGTTCCTTCTTCCCAATGGCCTTGTCAATGCCTCCTTCCCTGGCCAGGGATCCCAGCTGCTTGGCTTCTTTGCCCTCTAATTCCAAGCTGCTGGCCCCGTTATCCCAGCACCGCAGCAGCCAGGTGACAATGTGTTCGCCTGGGTGGCGGCTGAAATCTTTCTGCATGTCTCGCAGCTCGCCCAGGGACAGGGACCGGGTGATGATCTCTGTCTCCATCTCCTGCGATGACCCTGGCTCATCGTCATCCCTCCCGGAGCGATCTGCTCTCTTTGCGTCTTTCTTTAGTTTTACAGGGGCGACTGCTACCGGCATAGGTTGGTCATTGGGCTCAGCCGCGATGCCTGTGGCTGGAGCTGGGGCTGCAGCCGCCGCCGTTCCCGCCCGGGTAGCCGGGACCACGCCAGTGGCTGCAGCAGCCGTGGTGCCAGTCGGGGGGGCTGTGACTGCCTGCTGGGCTGGAGGGGCTGCAGGGCTGGCTGGGGGGGCAGCGCCAGTCGCAGCGCCTGCTGCTTCGTTTCCCCCCCTTCCCCTTTAGGGCACTGAATCAGGTTGAACAGGGCTCGGTAGGCATGGGCCAGACCCCAGCACGTTGCAGTGATTTGTGTCTCTCTGGAGTTCCCAGGGTGGCAGCACACTTTTGGCAGATATTTTACTAGCTTGTCTGGATCCTGCACCTGTTCAGGGGTGAGTTTAAAAAACACCGGGGGTGCCCACTGCCCTAGACACCTGCCCATGCTGTCCCACACACCCAGCCACTCAGAGCTATCCTGCCCCGAGGAAGGTCTCTGCACAATGTTCTTAACTACTTGTATAACCCTAAAGAAAACCTGCAACCCATTCAGGAAGCAGAACAAAAGGAGAGTGCTGGCCTGAGCATCCCATGGGTACTGGAAATTCTCAAAAGCCGTTAGGACCAGCCTGAGGGGGGGGGGGGGGGGGAAAGAGTGGGGGAAGGTATCCCCTCTGGTTTTCCCCACAGGCTGGGTTTGATTATTAACAAATTCTAAGACATAGGATCCGAGGTACGGAAATGACCGCAGTGCCGCATGCAAATACAAGCCTAATTTCATGCAGTGATGTTACCATATGATAAGTCGATATCATACAGTAGAGCAAAATCGTCATCCTGATCTTTTACCCCACGATGATGAACAGCATCACAGGGAAAACATACTGCAAATAAGGATTCAAAAACCACAGCCATCTGATCACAGACAGAAATATCTTTTACCGGCGACTAGTTAACTAACACAGAAAAATGCCTATAACAAAATTTAACAAAATCTAAGAAACCTGTTTTAACACCCGCTGCTCAGCCCCGCCGTTATCCCCGCGCCACGCCTGGGCGCCAATGTAATGTTTTGGTTTCGGCTGCCGCTGCCAACAAAAGCGCCACGCGGCCGCCCCTCCCCCCCGCCGCGGTGCAGAGGAGAATGGAAAGAAACAGGCAGAAAAACGGTGGGTCGGGATAAGGGCAGTTTAACAGAACAGCAAACAAAGGGAACAGTAACATCAACGATACAGATAAGGAGAAAACACGACAAAACAGACTGCAGAGCAGACCCGTTCTCCTGGACAGGACCGGCGCCGCGCGCTCCCGAACCGCGAGTCATTTCCCGCCGTGCCGCCCCCTCCCCACCGGAACCCAGCATGACGGCACATGGTATGGAATACCCGGCTCTGTTTGGCCAGGTTGGGGTTGGGTCAGCCCACCCGGCTGTGCCCCTTCCTGGATTCTGGTGAAAAATTAACCCTGTCCTGGCCGAACCCAGGACACTGGGCTACCCCATTTTGGCAAGGTATTGCTGCCTGGCTAGAGCAGTTGGTAGCAAAAGTGCGTCATTTGCACGCCCATGTCCCAAAGAGTCTGGCCACTGAGTAACATCAAAACAACCAGCAGGTCGATCAGGCTGCCAAGGTTGAAGTGGCTCAGGTGGATTTGAACTGGCAACAGAAGTGTGAATTGTTTATAGTGATACCCGTAAATGTAAAATTGCCAATTACTAGAGTGATTGTAATTAAAACAAAGTAGATTCCTGCTCCTTTGAGGAGACAGGAAAGCTCTAAGATAAAGAGGCTCCTCAATAACACTACTTAGACAAACTTGACTTGCTGTTCTTGGGAGGGATAAGAAAGCTGTAAGACAGAGAGACTCCTAAATAATGTTATTTGGACAGCTCAGCCTTGGGAGGGCAGATGCACCAAGCTACAGAGATAAAGAGGCACCAAGAGGGCAACAAGACCAGAGCTAAACAGCCTGGAAGGACACGGTATACGTGATCTTAGAACTGAGTTTGCACAGAAACAGAGGTCAACCAGCGGACACTGTGATGAGGAGTATAAGCCTTCATCTTAGGACCCCCAAAGACCACCCGAGGAGGCTAACAGACATGCGTGAAAGACATTAACATATGCTAATTAGTTCTTGGGAAAGTCATGAATATGCTAAGCATTTCTTGGAAATATAATGAATATGTATACTGTGATTGTATTTAACCTGAAATGACAGGGTGTTTGGCATGCACGTTTGGAGGAGAGATTCCCCCGTGTGCCCGGCGCCGTAATAAAGAATACCTGCTTAATAGTCTTCCGACTACTGAGTCTTCAGTTGTGGCTTTTCACAGCATCAATAGCTCGGTGGGCCCATGACACCTCAGGCCACCAAGGAAGAGACGCGACATATAGATGGCCGCATGACCGATGGGTGGACTTGACCATGGACACCATCGCACACATTATCCGTGAATGGGAAACACGAGCTGCAGTCAAACAAGCCAAGCGGGTAAAGCCTCAGTGGTATGGAGGACGATGGCTAAAATATAAATATGGGGAGGCTTGGCAGATTGACTACATCACACTGCCACAAACCCGCCAAGGCAAGCGCTATGTGCTCACAATGGTGGAGGCCACCACCGGATGGCTGGAAACCTACCCTGTGCCCCATGCCACTGCCCGGAATACCATCCTGGGCCTTGAAAAGCAAGTCCTGTGGCAACATGGCACCCTAGAAAGAGTTGAGTCAGACAACGGGACACATTTTCGCAACAGCCTCCTAGACACCTGGGCCAAAGAACACGTTATTGAGTGGGTGTACCACATCCCCTACCATGCACCAGCCTCTGGAAAAATTGAACGGTACAATGGACTGCTAAAAACCACTCTGAGAGCAGTAGGGGGTGGGACTGTTCTGAGTTGGTCTGTGTATTTCGCTGTTTGTTTTGTATATTCTCCTTATCAGTATTGTTGTTGTTACTGTTCACTTTGTTGGCTGTTCTGTTAAACTGCCCTTATCCCGACCCATGAGTTTTTTGCCTTTTTCTTTCCATTCTCCTCCCTATCCCAGCAGGGGGAGGGGCGATAGAGCAACTGCATGGCCCTTTGTTGCCGGCCATGGGCAAACTGCAACATTGGCAAGGAGGATTTTAAACACGCTCAAGTGACTTACAGCTGAGGCAAACACATATATCATTGTTTAGTCTTGTGTGCTTGACAAGTGGAACATTTGTGTTTAGATAACACAGGTCTGTAATAGACTCGAAGGCACCTTATCGAACATGCTTGAGATTCTTGCCCTGCTGTGAGAAGGATCAAATCACAGTGGAAAATTATGCCTGTGTGAATCCCTGATATATACAGACAAAAGCAGCAGATTCAGTAGCTCACACTCTGTCTCTAGCAAGGACCGAGCTTTGCAATGCCTGCGTTCCCAGTTTGCCTGTGTGCCTCTGCCCGGGTGCTGCTTCGGAGATCCCCTGGTTCACGACGTAACGAAAATAAATCTACGATTTGGATAGTGGAGCTGCATCTATCCATTTATTAGTGAGTAAAAAAGATTTGTTAAGCCCTGTAGCCAATGATGATCAGATACAATGAGGATATGCTCAGCTGCAAAATGTCAGAGGTTTTGATGGGTGAGACATTATTGCACCTACGTCAATGGTTGTGTGCAGCAGTTTTAACAGCATATGCAGAATCTGCCGAATTAGTATCGTCCCTCGGAAACTGGTGTACAATGGAAGAAGGTCTTAATTTGGTGCAGTAGATGGGAATGGCTTATGCATTGGTTACGGGATTCAATCCAGACACTGCAGCAGTAACAAGAAGTATCAAAATGCAGCTTTTGAGAGGAGTGCCTGCCTCGCTAAAACCCTTGATTATTGATTTTGTTGCCGGCCACAGCCAAACTACAACACCACCAAAACTGCTCTATCACTTTCCCTCCTCAGCTGGACAGGGGAGAGGAAATATGATGAAAGGCTCATGGATCGAGATAAGGACAGGCAGATATCACTCACCAATTACCGTCATGGACAAAACAGATTGAACTTGGGGAGAAAAGGAAAGTTTAATTTATAGAACACATTCCCCCCACCCCTCCCTTCTTCCCAGGCTCAACTTCACTCCCGTTTCTCTACCTCCTCCCCTCTCAGCGGCACAGGGGGATGGGGAATGGGGGTTACGGTCAGTTCATCACAAGTTGTCTCTGCTGCTCCTTCCTCCTCAAGGAGAGGACTCCTCACACTCTTCCCCTGCTCCAGCCTGGGGTCCCTCTCACGGGAGACAGTTCTCCACAAACTTCTCCAATGTGAGTCCTTCCCACGGGCTGCAGCTCTTCACAAACTGCGTCAGAGTGGGTCCCTCCCATGGGGTGCAGTCCTGCAGGAACAGGCTGCTCCAGTGTGGGTCCCCCACGGGGTCACAAGCCCTGCCAGCAAACCTGCTCCAGTGTGGGCTCCTCTCTCCACAAGTCCGCATGTCCTGGCAGGAGCCTGCTCCAGCACAGGCTCCCCACAGGGTCACAGCCTCCTTCAGACATCCACCTGCTCCGGCGTGGGGTCCCTTCCATGGGCTACAGGTGGATATCTGCTCCACTGTGGACCTCCAAGGGCTGCAGGGGGACAACCTGCCTCACCATGGTCTTCATCAAGAGCTGCAAGAGAAAACTCTCTGCTCTGGCATCTTGAGCACCTACTCCCCCTTTTTCTTCACTGACCTTGGTGTCTGCAGAGTTGTTTCTCTCACATCGTCTCACTCCTCTCCCTCAGCTGCCATTTCCCTGCAGTTTTTTCTTCCCCTTCTTAAATATGTTATCACAGAGGCACTACCACCATTGCTGACTGGCTTGGCCTTGGTCAGTGGCGGGTCTGTCAGAGCCGGCTGGCACTGGCTTTATCAGACATGAGGGAAGCTTCTAGCAGCTTCTCACAGAAGCCACCCCTGTAGCACCCCCTGCTACCAAAACCTTGCCACGCAAACCCGTAACAGGCTCCCATACTGGAAAGCTGAAGGATAAAAAATTAAAGCAAGGCAAGTCTGGGGAAAAGAATTATGGGAAAAGCTATGTATTAAAATGGCTCGAACAAAGTAGGATGATGGGAATCCTCTTCAAATAGGGCATGTATCAGCACATACAAAGGACACAGATCTAGGATCCAGATGGAACCATGAAGTAGAAAGCTTGACTAAAGAACCTCCAAAGAGCAGTCATATTGTTCTCCTGCACAACATCTATACTCTCTCCACCTCTGATCATGTAATGCTGGGTTGGCTACATGACCGCTTAGGACCTATGGATGGCCTGGATTTATATCGACCAGTTGACCTCCGAGGGTGGCCCATTTCTGAAGTACAGTGTTTTCACTTTGTAGCTAGCTGTCCTTTCTGTGCAGAAGCCTGACTCAAATTTTTCGCTGGGGAACAGTAGGGAACAGTACCGATAACACCTCACATAAAATATTCATAGGCACGAACAGGTAAAGGTTCATAAGTATTGTCACACCCCAATAATGAGAGTGACTAAATGCCCCACTCCATTAATGAGAGTGACTCAGATTCGCCTGTTACCGGAAAGCGGCATAATTATTCACTCTTTAAAACTTAATTTTGGAGTTTTAGAAAGCAGGCATTCTTAACTGCAGTGCTGGATGCACAGGGGATAATTCCTACTAATATGCGCACCAAAAAGACATAACTACTAAGCATTTATACTAGGTTAACATACATATTCGTTATATTTCCAAGAAATGCTTATCATATTCATGATTTTTCCAGGAAGTCATTGGCATATGTTAATGTCCTCTGTGCATGTCTGTGGGCACCTCCGGGTGGTCGTCGAGGGTCTTCAGATGAAGGTTCGTACCCTTCTTCAGCGTGTCCGCCCACTGAACTTTGCTACTGCGCAAACTCAGTTCCGGGGTCATGTACATCAAATTTATCAATAAATTACTTAAATATTAATATCGATATAATAGTATATTAATTTAATTAATATTAATAACAACAATTAAAAACAAATTAATATTAAATCACATTTATTAATAATTGACCTCACTCTGTGGGGAAAACCGGAGGGGATGCTTTCCCCCACTCTTTCACCCCTCCTCTCTCCTTCAGGCTGGTCATGACAGCTTTTGAGAATTTTGAGTAACCGTGGGATGCTCAGGCCAGCATGTTTCCATTGTTCTGTCTCCTGAATGGGTTTCAGGTTTTGTTTAGGGTTAAACAAGTAGTTAACAACATCGGAAAGAGACCTGCCCCGGGGCTGGATAGCTATGAGTGGCTGGGTGTGTGGGATAGCATGGGGAAGTATCTAGGGCAGTGGGCACCCCTGGTGTCTTTGAAACTCACCCCTGAACAAGTACAGAATCCGGACAAACTAGTAAAATATCTGCCAAAAGTGTGCTGCCACCCTGGGAATTCCAGGGAGACACAAATCACTGTGACGTGCTGGGGTGTGGCCCACGCCTACCGAGCCCTGTTCAACACTATTCAATGCTCTAAAGGGGAAAGGGGGGAAAACAAAGCGGCAGGCACTGCGACTGGCACTGCCCCCCCTAAGCGGCTCTTCAGCCACTCTAGCCCAGGAGGCAGTCACAGCCCCCCCGACCGGCACTATGGCTTCTGCTGCCACAACTGCAGGGACTGCCCCAGCTTCCATGGCGAGCATGGCGGCTGCTCCAGCCTTGGTGGCAGGCACAACGGCTGAGCCTGAAAATCAACCCGTGCCGGTAGCAGTTGCCCCTATACACAAAAAGAAATACACGAAGAAATCAGATCGCTCCGGGAGGGATGACAATGAGCCAGGGTCATCACAAGAGCCAGAGACAGAGATCATCACCCCGTCCCTGTCCCTGAGCGAGCTGCGAGACATGTGGAAAGATTTCAGCTGCCACCCAGGCGAACACATTGTCACCTGGCTGCTGTGGTGCTGGGATAACAAGGCCAGTAGCTTGGAAATAGAGGGCAGGGAAGCCAAGCAGCTGGGATCCCTGGCTGGGGAAGGGGGACACTGACAAGGCCATTGGAAAAAAGGAACAAGCCCTCAGCCTCTGGAGGAGACTTCTGTCAGGCGTGAAGGAGAGGTACCCCTTCAGAGAGGAAGTTGTATGTTATCCAGGCAAGTGGACCAATATGGAGAGGGGTATCCAGTGCCTGAGGGAATTAGTCATGCAGGAGCTGGTTTACTATGACACAGACGATGACCAGTTACCCACAGACCCAGATGAAGCCCAGTGCACACGACCCATGTGGAGGAAGTTTGTGCAGAGCGCACCATCCTCATATGCCAAATCACTGGCAATAATAGACTGGAGAGGTGAAGAGGCACCAACAGTGGATGAGGTGGCTGTCCGACTCCGGCAATATGAGGAAAGTCTCTCTTCCTCCCTTGTCTCAGCCGTGGAGAAACTGGTCCAGCGACTAGAAAAGAATACGTCCTGCCCCCCACCTGTATGGGCCAGCTTCTCAGCCATTAGGAGAAAGTGTTCCTGCGCTCAGGAGAGAGGATGCAGAGGCTACACACCCCGGGGCACCCTGTGGTTCTACCTGCGTGACCACGGAGAGGACATGAGGAAGTGGGATGGAAAACCCACCTCAAGTCTAGAGGCACGAGTGCGTGAGTTGCGAGGTAAAACAGTCACCAAAAGGGGATTCTGTTAGGAAAAATGCCACTCCAGTTTCCAGCGGGCAGTTCTCCAGACAAAGCAGACAGTTTGATCTTGCTTCTAATCCTCTTGAAGGGACCTCCAAGTCATTTTTACAGCAGGTGAGCAGCAGATTCTCTGACCAGGATTAGAGGGGCCCTGCCTCCAGCCAGGTGGAGGAAAGGGACAACCGCGTTTATTGGACGGTGTGGATTCGGTGGCCTGGCACGTCAGATCCACAAGAGTATAAAGCTCTAGTGGACACTGGTGCACAGTGTACTTGAATGCCATCAGATTTCAAAGGGTCAGAGTCCATTTGCATTTCTGGAGTGACGGGGGTTCCCAAGAACTGAGTGTATTGGAGGCTGAAGTGAGCCTCACTGGGCAGGAGTGGCAGAAGCACCCCATTGTGACTGGCCCCGAGGCTCCGTGCATCCTTGGTATAGACTACCTCAGGAAAGTGAAAAGCCAGAGTTGAAGACTCAATAGTCAGAAGACTATTAAGCAGGTATTCTTTATTATGGCACCAGGCACACGGGGGATCTCTCCTCTAAACGTGCATGCCAAACACCCTGTCATTTCAGGTTAAATACAATCACAGTATACATATTCATTATATTTCCAAGAAATGCTTAACATATTCATGACTTTTCCAAGAACTAATTAGCATATGTTAATGTCTTTCACGCATGTCTGTTAGCCTCCTCGAGTGGTCTTTGGGGGTCCTAAGATCAAGGCTTATACTCCTCATCACAGTGTCCGCTGGTTGACCTTTTTTTCTGCGCAAACTCAGTTCTAAGATCACGTATACCGTGTCCTTCCAGGCTGTTTAGCTCTGGTCTTGTTGCCCTCTTGGTGCCTCTTTATCTCTGTAGCTTGGTGCATCTGCCCTCCCAAGGCTGAGCTGTCTGGGGTAGAATTATTTAGGAGCCTCTCTATCTTAGAGCTTTTCTGTCTTCTCAAAACAGCAAGTATCTACTTTAGTTTAATTACAGTCACTCTGGTAAGTGGATATTTTACATTTACAGGTATCAGATCCCTCCTTTTCTTTTGAGGACTTGTAGATAGAAAGGTATGAATCCTCAGTATTGTATTCTATAGGTATATTTTCAAATTTCTTCAGTCTTTCATGCCAAGGGTCCCAGAAAAGTGTTTTCCGGTTTCTATTTGGTGCCTAATCTTGTTCCTTTTCCAGTCACTGTATGCCTCAACTGAATCCTGACAACACCAAAGGAAACATTTGAGAGATATGCAAACAAGTATTTCTAAAACGATCAGGGTGATTAATCCCATCAATAATTGTTTTAACCATTCTAAATTAGGGAGCCAAGAAGTTACTTTATCCCATAAATCTCAAAACCCCAAGGAAGTATCACCCAAAGCTACTTCATGGAACACTCGTGTTTTCCCCCAGAGTGTATTTAAATTTGCTTCTGTCTGTCTGTATTGACATATGCACAGCAACTGGTATTAATGATCATACATACTCCCCCTTCTTTAGCAGTTAACAAATCTAATGCCATTCGGTTCTGTAGCACAACTTTACTAAGGGGTGATACTTCTGTCTGTAAATTTTCCATAGTATTTATTGTTAGATTTTTAAACTTTTTTTTTTTTTTTAATCATGGAAATGTTTATTCTGGCTTTCTCTAGTTTGCTTACTCCTAGCTACAGTAAGAACCATCTGACAAAGCTACGAAATTTTGTTCCCCTACTTACAAGTGGGTTGTCTTCCCGTTTGGCTTGTCTCCATGATGTTCTTAATATGCCTTTAGGTATTTGGGACTGGTTATATGTATTTGGTCCTGGCTGACTAGGTGACCTATGGTATACATTCCCTTCCAACTCGCAGGGAGTCGCTTTCTGCTAATGCCATCACCACATAGCCACCAATATCCATCGGGTAATTTACAGGGCCTGTCAGTGGCTATGAGATTAGCTCCATAAAATGTTTGATGGTTTACCCAGCCAACTGATACATTCCTAGAATAATCCCAGTTCAAGGGGCTATAGGTTTCTAATTGGGTTCTGTTACAAAAATCAATATATACCACACCTGTCCCTTTCAAATCCCAAGTTCCCACTTCTACTGTAGTTTTGTTGATCCAATAATCATTCCACCCGTCCCTGCAAGTACAATTTTTGTGTGTATGAAAGGGGGGTTGGCACAAACAAGTGCTGGATCTTGCTTTCCATAGGCAACTATTATTGCTGACCAATATCTGAGTGTTGTTATCTAATATCTGTAGGTCAAATCTTGTCCCAGTCATGTAGCTCGAGTTGTCATAATCACAGTATCGTCCATCGTGTCTTCTCCAAAACTCGGGCCAAGCATTATTGTCCCAATTCCAATGAGTAGACCCTACCCCATATAAAGGGAGTCTCATGTTACCTTTTGGTAAGGCAGTAAAAATCCAACAATCCTTAGCTCCCGTGGCATTTGCTATCATCTGAATTGCATTGTAATATAAGTTCTCACTCCAAGTGTTCACTAATAAGCCTAGGTTTAACAAAGTTACCGCCATAATCGCAGTTTCAAACCGCCAGCCTTTTCGACCATCCATCCTGGTTTAGGAGCCTTCTTCACTCGAAAATAATGGATCCAGGCCGGTTGTCCTCGATTCTTGATTGCAGTGAAAGTGGTCAGCAATACCTGGTAAGGTCCATTCCACTTCTCTCTCAGTGGATCACCTGAAAAATTCTCTCAAAATAAACCCCATCTCCAGGGCTAAATGGATGGATCGAGTGATCTAACCCCTTAGCCCTGGTACCCAAGACATTTTTACTAATTCTTTCTAATTGTTTTCCTAAGGATATAACATAATTTTGTAGATACTGATTTTCCAACTGGTTCAAATCTTCCCCTTGATATTTAGCCTGGTATGGTCTCCCATATAGTATCTCAAAAGGGCTCAGATTTTCTTTGGTCCCAGGTTTTACACGTATCCAACATAGTGCAATAGGCAGTGCTTGGTACCAATATCTGAAGGGTGGGTGTCAGGAGGATGGGGCCAAGCTCTTTTCAGTGGTGCCCAGTGACAGGACAAGGGGCAATGGGCACAAACTGAGGCACAGGAAGTTCTGTCTGAACATGAGGAAGAACTTTTTCCCTCTGAGGGTGACGGAGCACTGGAACAGACTGCCCAGGGAGGTTGTGGAGTCTCCTTCTCTGGAGATATTCAAGACCCGCCTGGACAAGGTCCTGTGCAGCTTGCTGTAGGTGACCCTGCTTCGGCAGGAGGGTTGGACTAGATGACCCACAGAGGTCCCTTCCACCCCCTACTATTCTGTGATTCTGTGATTCTGTGAATATAGATTCGCTTCTTGGCATATTTTTGCTATCTGTTGTTTTATCATATGGTTCCTCTTTTCTACTTGCCCACTGGCTTGTGGTCTGTAGGGAGTATGTAACTGCCAATCGATTCCTAACAGTTTGCTAACCTGTTGCACTACTTCTGCATAAAATGTGTCCTCCTATCTGAGGAGATAATTGTTGGTACCCCAAACCGAGCTATTATTTCATTTAATAATACCTTAGTTACCTCCCTTGCTTTATTTGTTCTACAAATGAATGCTTCTGGCCAACCTGAAAAGGTATCTGTAAGTACTAATAAGTACCTGTACCCTCCTTTTCTTGGAAGTTCAGAGAAATCAATTTGCCAATGGTCTCCCGGTACACTTCCCTTCCCAATACTTCCTAATTGAGCCCGGTTACCAATATTTGGGTTATTTTTTAAACATGTTTCACACTGTTGGGTTACTTGTCGGACTGCAGTATACAAATTTTTCCCTATTAATTTCTGATTTAAAAATTTATACAGGGAGTCCGCTCCCCAGTGTGTCCTATTGTGTTCTTCATTAACCACCCCCCATATCTGTTTAACAGTGATTATAATTCTGCCATCACTTGAGTAGGCCCATCCCTGGGATGGAACTTGTCCTCCTCATCCCTCTATTAGATCTTCATCAGCTTTAGAATACTCAGTATTTTCTTGGTCAATTAGGTTTCTACTTTTGTTGTCTGGGATTAAGGCCAAAATCTCTTGCGTTCTCTCTGCTGCCTGATTAGCTTCAGAGTCAGCCAACCTGTTACCTCTTTCCTGGTCAGTGTTACCCTTCAGGTGTCCTCGGCAGTGCATGATGGCAACTTCTGTTGGTAGTTAAACGGCTTCTAATAGTCGAACGATTTCCTCAGCATATTTAATCTGCTTCCCTTGTGCAGTTATGTTATAGTTTGGCTGCGGCTGCAGGGCTGGTTAGAGGGGCAGCACCAGTCACAGTGCCTGCCGCTTCATTTCCCCCCCTTTCCCCGTTAGAGCACTGAATCATGTTGAACAGGGCTCGGTAGGTGTGGGCCAGACTCCAGCACACTGCTGTGATTTGTGTCTCTCTGGAGTTCCCAGGGTGGCAGCACACTTTTGGCAGATATTTTACTAGTTTATTGGGATTCTGTACTTGCTCAGGGGTGAGTTTCAAAGACACCAGGGGTGCCCACTGTCCTAGATACTTGCCCATGCTATCCCACACACCCAGCCACTCATAGCTATCTAGCCTCGGGGAAGGTCTATGGGTAGTGTTGTTAACTACTTGTTTAACCCTAAACAAAACCTGAAACCCATTCAGGAGGCATAACAATAGGAGCGTGCTGGCCTGAGCATCCCACAGGTACTCGAAATTCTCAAAAGCTGTCATGACCAGCCTGAAGGAGAGAGGAGGGGTGAAAGAGTGGGGGAAAGTACCCCCTCCGGTTTTCCCCACAGAGTGGGTTCGTTTATTAATAAATTCTAAGAGATAGGATCCGAGGTATGGAAATGACCGCAGTGCCGCATGCAAATAGAAGCCTAATTTCATGCACAGTGATGTTATCAAGTCATAAGTCGATATCGTACAGTAGAGCAAAATCATCATCCTGATCCTTTTCCCAGTGATGATGAACAGCATGGCAGTGAACACATAGAGCAGGTACGGATTTACATAGCAGAGCCACTTGATCAAAGTCAGAAACATTTTTTGCCAGCGACTGTTTAACTAACAAAATAAATGCATATAACAAAATTTAACAAAACCTAAGAAAGCTGTTTTAACACACGCTGCTCAGCCCTGCCATTATCCTTGCCCCACGCTTGGGCGTCAAATTTAATATTATGGTTTGGCTGCGGCTGGCAACAAAAGTGCCACGCGGCCGCCCCTCCCCCCACCGGGGTGCGGAAGAGAATGGAAAGAAACAGGCAGAAACTGGTGGGTCGGGATAAGGGCAGTTTAACAGAACAGCAAACAAAGGGAACAGGAACAACAACGATACAGATAAGGAGAATACACAACACAAAACAGCACAACCCACAGAGCCACTCTCACCTCCCGTTGCCACTGCTCGCTCCTGAGCCACGACTGACTTCCCGCCGCCCAGCTCCCACCCAACCTGAACCCAGCATGATGGCACATGGTATGGAATACCCGGCTCTGTTTGTCCAGGTTGGGTCAGCCCGCCCGGCTGTGTCCCTTCCTGGATTCCAGTGAAAATTAACCCTGTCCTGGCCAAACCCAGGACAAGTTAGCAGTCCTCGCTCCCTCCAAATTGCCCCATGAGCGTGGACAACTCCAAAAGCATATTTGGAATTTGGCCTTGTTTTTATCTTTTTTCCTTTTGCTAACTCCAGAGCCCTAGTTTGGGCAATAATTTCATCCTTTTGAGCTGATGTTCCAGCAGGTAGTGATTGAGACTCAACTACTTCACCTGCTGTTGTCACCGCATACCTGGCCTTTTGAATACCTTGTCGGACAAAGCTGCTTCCATCTGTGAACCAGGAGTCCTGTGCATCTTCCAGGCGTTCCTCTTTCAAATCTGGTCTGCTGGAGTACAGTCTCTATAGTTTCTAAGCAATCATGTACCAATTGTTCAGAGATTGAACCACTGAGAAAAGAAGCTGGGTTCATAATATTAGTTACTACAATATCAGTATCATCTGATTCAATCAGAATGGCTTGGTATTGTAGGAATCGGGATGGGGAAAGCCAGTGGTTCCCTTTTTGTTGCAGTATAGCTGATACTCTGTGTGAGACCAGTACTGTGATCTTTTGGCCCAAGGTAAAGTTTTGTGCTTCTTGAATATTCAAGACCACTGCTGCCACAGCTCGAAGACATCCTGGCCATCCTTTGCTTACTTCATGCAGCTGTTTAGAAAAATAGGCCACAGCTCTTTTGTAAGGTCCCAGCTGTTGAGCTAGGATCCCCAGAGCTATGCCTTGTCTCTCATAAGAAAACAGCCAAAAGGGTTTAGTAACATCAGGCAGGCCCGGGGCCGGGGCCTTCATTAGATCTTTCTTAAGTGTCTGAAATGCGTTTTGAGCTTCTTTGGACCAGATCAGTCGGGTGGGGTTGTTTTTCAAAAGTTCACATAAGGGTCTCACTATTATTCCGTAATTACAAATCCATAACCGGCACCAATCTGTCAGTCCCAGAAAGGTCCTGAGCTCTTTTATCGTCTGAGGGAGGGTGTTGTGGGAAATAGACGTTTAGTTCGATTTTGCTTTAATTTTAGTTTGATTTTGTTATATAGCTTTGCAGTCATATCGAGGCGAGGATTAAACCTCTGACATTTAGTTTGGTCCTATTCTTTGTAATCTTGCTAATGAGGACTGCTGTGAGCTCAAATGTAGATAACAAGGACTGGTGCAAGACAGGTAAAAGAGACAGGGACTGTTAAGGACTGATAACCAGAACCCTATTGTCTGTAAGAAGCCCTCCTCTAGCTGAAACTGGTTTGGTGGCTTGGAACTCAGCCAACACAGACAACTCAGCAGTTTTGGGCCAAAAGTGAAAAGTACACAGTGAGGAAGACTAGGCGCCTTCGCAAGGAAGACTACGAGCCTTCATCCAGAAGACCCCCACAGACGACCACCAGATGACATTGAGCAAGCACTAAAGAGGGGCAGAGTATGATAATGAATTCCTGGAAATAATTATAATAATCACGCCTATTCCCAGAACTAATTGTAATAATCCAGCCCACTTAGATAAACTTTGTAATAAATAGGTGCATGCTTTGTGACTTGGTGTGCAAGTTAGGAGGAACGATCCCCCTTGCACCCAGCACCGTAATACAACGTACCTGCTTTATAACTCTCCGTGAGCTGTGGAGTTTGTTTCCGCACGTCAAGGGGAGTCCTGCAGATGACTTCTTTCCGTTCTGTTCCTAGTTCTCTTTGTCCTCCAGAGAGCTTGTATCCAAGGTAGGTTACCTGCTGGCACACCATCTGAGCTTTCTATTGAGAGACTTGATACCCATTTAGTCTCAAAAAGTTTAACAAACTGGTAGTCCACTGTGTACAGTCAGGTTTTGTTTTAGTTGCTATTAATAAACCATCTACATACTGTAAAAGAGTTCTATGTCCGGAGGGGGGGGGTTCCATGCTTCAAGTTCTCATGCTAGTTGATTTCCAAAGATCGTTGAGCTGTTCTTAAAACCTTGGTGTAACACTGTCCAGGCAAGCTGGGTTTTTCTACCCGTGATAGGATTTTCCCATTCAAATGCAAATAAATTCAGACTTTCTTTGGCTAAAGGCAGACAGAAGAATGCATCCTTTAAATCCAATAGTGTAAACCATACTTGATTATCTCGTTATTTAGTAAGTAAAGTATAGGGATTAGCTACCACAGGGTGTATGTCTTTAACAATTTTATTCACTTCTCTTAAATCCTGTACTACCCGATAAGTTCCATCTGTTTTTTTTACTGGTAATATAGGTGTATTGTATTCTGACTCACATTCCACTAGTAGTCCATATTGTAAAAAGTTATTAATTGGTCCTTCTATTCCTTTTCGGTCCTCTAATTTCAAGGGATGTTGCTTTTGTTGTATTGGTTTTGCCCCTTCCTTGAGTTCTACCGTTATGGGAGCTACATGCTTTGCTCAGCCTGGGATCCCTGTAGCCCATACTTCTGGATATACCTGATAAGTAATTTCTTTGTTTTCTGGTGCAGGTGTGATAGAGCTTCCAGGGTCCATTAGGGCTAAACTTAATATTTCAATTAATTGATTTTTTTTCACCTTTAATTCCATGTTTCCTTGTTTAAAAGTTATTTCTGCTTCCAATCGTTCCAATAAGTCTCTACCTAACAGTGATTTTGGGGAATTTGGTAAGTATAAAAATCGATGTATACCAAACTGTTTTCCTAATTTAAAATTGAGGGGTCTTAGAAAGAAAGGTTTTTCTTGTTGGCCAGTAGCTCCCACTACAGTCACAAAGTCATTACTTACAGGTATTAACTCTTGATTTAAGACAGAGGAAGAGGAACCTGTGTCTACTAAAAACTCTACTTCTTTCTCCTGTCTCCCTGGCCTCATTTTATCCAGTGGATCCGCTAGGGTAGAGTCCCCAGGTCCCCGTCAGTTAACCCCTGCTTTGGCTGTCAAGGTTCTATCAAGTTTTAGGCATTCATTCTTCCAATGTCCCTCTTCTCAACAGTACATAAACTGATATCTTCCCACTACATTTCCCAGTCTCCCTCTGTTTCCCAAGGATCTTCCCCTTCCTCATCCTCTAAATCCTCTTCTATCATTTCTTTCTGTTCTAAAGCTGCCACTGTTGCTGTTGCCATTTTTCTGGTTAGTTTTCCTCTGTCCACATCCTCCCTATTCCTAAAAACTCTCTATGCCTCCTCAAGCTGTTTTTCTAGGTTTCTGATTTCCAGTTCTTTTAGTTTCTGTAACTTTTTTCTTATGTCTGTAGATGATTGTCCCAAAAACAGAGAGACAAGCTGTTGCTGTCCCACATCCGAGGAGGGATCTAGGGTAGTGTATTTTCTCACAGCATTTCTCAATTGATCAAAAAATTCGGTAGGGATCTCCCTCTCCGCTTGCTTGACAGCATATAGTGCTAACCAGTTTACAGCTTTTAGAATCGCATTCTCTAACCCCAGTTTTATCCAGTCTCAGTATCTTCTTAACATTCCATAATCCCGCCCATCATTGGGGTCACAGTGTGGGTCATTCAGGGGAATGTAATTATCCACATTCCCTTGTAAGACTCCCCCAGTAATTTGGGCTTGTACATGAGTTCGTGCAGTTTTTAATACCAGCTGCTTTTCTGTCTCAGTCATTTCCCCAGAATCAAATCTACATCTGCCCTATCAGGATCCTGGTTTTTTACAATTAATTGAAATTGTTTTGCCACTCAAGAGGGCTCATTTTGTATTCCTTAGCAATCTCTTTCCAAGCATCTAGATCAGCAGTGGTAAAGGGAACCTTTACTTTAGCTGGGCCTCCCATCCCCATTATCTCCTGCAATGGGGCCAGGAGTTGTGGAGCTTTCTGAGTCTTACTCCGAGTCCGTGCAGTAATTGGAGTAAATTTATTTGTTGCTCCTTCCTCCTCGCTGCTACTATCTGTTCCAGGTAGTAACGATGGAAGTGGAGGAGGCAAGTTTTGTAACGCAGGGGGTAGTCCCAAATCTTCAGGCTGATCCTCTGCCTGCTCTTTTTTCTGGGGTCTGTCGCTTTTAAACATCTTTGTCCGATACTACATACTGAGCAGCACCTCAATTTTCTCCTGTTCCTTCCTTTCACTTCTCTTGTCCTTTTCTAAGGATAAGCCTAGGGGGTCCTGTGGTGGGATGTTAATACCACAATCCTTCTGCCACTCCGGATGATTTCGCAAAGTGAAAAACATATCTGTGTACATAACCTCATCCCATTTTCCTTCTCTCCGTAGAAACAACATTAACTGTAATACAGTGTTATAATTCAAAGATCCGTTAAAGGGCCATTTCTCATCTTCTAATTTATACAGGGGCCACCACTGATTACAGTATTTGACCAGGGTTTTCTTATTCACACTCCCACCTGATGGTCCTCCTGTATCCTTCCAATGTGCTAGGATACATTGATGCCGTGAAAAGCCGGAATTGAAGACTCAATAGTCGGCAGACTATTAAGCAGGTATTCTTTATTGCGGCGCCGGGCACACGGGGGAATCTCTCCTCCAAACATGTGCACCGAAGAGACACAGTTACTAGGTATTTACGCTATGTTAACATACATATTCATTACATTTCCAAGAAATGTTTATCATAGTAATGGCTTTTCCAAGAATTCATTAATATATGGTAATGTCCGTCGCACATGTTTGTTTGGCGTCTCTCTCGGCGGGGGTCTTCAGATTATCCTGCAGCCTCCTTATCTCTGTAGTTTGCATACCTGTTCTCCCAAGGCCCAGGCGCCTAAAGGGATTATTCAGGAGTCCCTTGTCTTGCAAACGTCCCAATATTCACAAAGAACCAAGACTTGTTTCTGACCACCTGAAGTGATAACATCCCCTACATGTTACATTTGTTACATTTACAGTTATCAACATCCTAAGGGGCTTTTCTTTAAAACACCACTGCTTTGCTGTCCCCCCATTTTACTTTACTGATTCTATACTTCTGTTATCTTTCCACAGATTATCTTAATAACTTTAACTTGTCGTCCCCGCTCTGACCACGTTTCACAAATGTCACAATTAATATTCTAGTTGCAAAAAAAAAAAAAAATTATGAGAGAAAGAGGTTCACGGCGAAATGCACAGCTTTTCAAGTTTTGTGTTGTTTTTTCCACCCCCACTTTACAACCCTACCACCTTTCAGTCACTCATTCATTCACCAGTTAACTCGCATTCACACTCATTCATATTCAATTGCCGGTTTTACGATGCCTGAGTTACTATGCTCATTGTTATCCTTCCCGAGGGATCTGCTCTCTTTGCATCTTTCTTTAGTTTTACAGGGGCGACTGCTACCGGCACAGGTTGGTTATTGGGCTCAGCCGCGATGCCTGCGGCTGGAACTGGAACTGGAGCTGGAGCCGCTGCCGTGCCCGCCAGGGAAACCGGGGCAGCCCCTGCGATCCTGGCAGTGGCAGCCGTGGTGCCGGTCGGGGGGGGGCTATGACTGCCTGCTGGGCTGGAGGGGCTGCAGGGCTGGCTGGGGGGGCAGCACCAGTCACAGTGCCTGCCGCTTCGTTTCCCCCCCTTTCCCCTTTAGGGCACTGAATCATGTTGAAAAGGGCTCGGTAGGCGTGAGCCAGACCCCAGCACACTGGTGTGATTTGTGTCTCTCTGGAGTTCCCAGGGTGGCAGCACACTTTTTGCAGATATTTTACTAGTTTGTCAGGCTTCTGCACTTGCTCAAGGGTGAGTTTCAAAGACACCGGGTGTGCCCACTGCCCTAGACATCTGCCCATGCTGTCCCACACATCCAGCCACTCATAGCTATCTAGCCTCGGGGAAGGTCTCTGGGTAGTGTTGTTAACTACTTGTTTAACCCTAAACAAGTCCTGAAACCCATTCAGGAGACACAACAATGGAAACATGCTGGCCTGAGCATCCCACAGGTACTCGAAATTCTCAAAAGCTGTCATGACCAGCCTGAAGGAGCGAGGAGGGTGAAAGAGTAGGGGAAAGTACCCCCTCCGGTTTTCCCCACAGAGTGGGTTCGTTTATTAATAAATTCTAAGAGATAGGATCCGAGGTATGGAAATGACCGCAGTGCCGCATGCAAATACAAGCCTAATTTCATGCACAGTGATGTTATCATGTCATAAGTCGATATCATACAGTACAGCAAAATCGTCATCCTGATCTTTTTCCCCGAGGTAATGAACAGCACCACAGGGAACACATAAAGCAATGGGTTCAAATACCTGAGCCACTTGATCCAAGTCAGAAACATTTTTTACCGGCGACTGTTTAACTAACAAAATAAATGCGTATAACAAAATTTAACAAAACCTAAGAAAGCTGTTTTAACACACGCTGCTCAGCCCTGCCTTTATCCCCACCCCACGCTTGGGTGTCAAATTTAATGTTATAGTTTGGCTGCGGCCAGTAACAAAAGTGCCACGCGGCCGTCCCTCCCCCCGCCGGGGTGTGGAAGAGAATGGAAAGAAAGAGGCAGAAACTGGTGGGTCGGGATAAGGGCAGTTTAACAGAACAGCAAACAAAGGGAACAGGAACAACAACGATACAGATAAGGAGAATACACAACACAAAACAGCACAACCCACAGAGCCACTCTCACCGCCCGCCGCTGCCACGCGCTCCCGAGCCTCGAGTGAGTTCCCGCCGCCCAGCTCCCCCCAACCTGAACCCAGCATGACGGCACATGGTGTGAAATACCCGGCTCTGTTTGTCCAGGTAGGGTCAGCCCGCCCGGCTGTGTCCCTTCCTGGTTTCTGGTGAAAATTAACCCTGTCCTGGCCGAACCCAGGACAGCGACACTGGGTTACAAATTGCATTTAACCTGCTTTCAAATTGGAAGAACATTTCAAGTGTGTTCCTGAAGGAATGGTCTTAGATTAGGGCAAAGGCTAGGCTTAGGGTGAAAGAGATCAAATGCAACAACAAAGAAAACCCCAAAAAGAAACAACAGAAGCTAGGCAGGTAGCAATAACAAAAAAAAAATACTTAAGATTACAATACCACAGGGTGAGATATTATTGCCAAAACAAACAAGAAAGAATCCAAGGTAAGATTTGTTACCTTAAGTGATAAACATAAAATATGGGAATAAGTTTCCTCTTGAACAAAGTTTTTGTTTCAATATTACTAACTTATAGAGTATATGATAGACGGGGGGGGGGGGGGGGAAATTACCTTCCACAGTAAAACACTAATGAATGATTTTGTTTGTTTATACATCTAAATGACTTCGGTTTACTTTAATTATGGCAAAACTTAGTCTACTGCCTGATTAAAGATGGTTGCTGCTTTATATTAATGATTCTGTTCCTAACCTTTTAATTAAAGTGTTTGCAAGATGCATGCAACAAATGCTCTTTGGAGGACTGTTGTGAAAAAATAATGGGTTAATTCACTTCAGTGTGAAATACCTTTTGAGTTAAATCTTTCATTTACTTTAATGGCATATTTAAAGGCTATGCGACCCTTATCCTCCAGAGTCATACAGAAGCCTTTTTACAAAGAGAAAGAGGGTCAAGAGTAGCATTTAGAGGACTAATGCATTTCACAACATTTTAAACCAGGCAGTATACAATTTTCCAAATAAATTCATACCCAAGAATCAATATTATGATTTGTCGCATGAACACAATTCCATCCATTTTCTATTATGTTAAGTGGAGTTCCAAGACATAATTTGAGCCAAAATCTGCATGCACATACAAAAATACACACACACACACTTAAAGTTACGCAGTAGCTGAGGTATGCAGATTTAAAACTGGAAAAACATACCACTAAAACCGACTATTTACAGATACTGTAATAATACAATTTAGATAACAGCTGGATTAAAAATGACAAAATTGAGTGCTCCTATGGTATTTTCCATCCTAAATAATCCTGGAAATACCCTGTTACCTTTGCAACTGCTGTTCTTATACATGAATAATTCAGCTATTAATTCACTAAGAAAAGCAGTGACTTTTTTAAATAGGGGAAAAAAAAAAGCAACGAAGAGGACAATATTT
Organism: Opisthocomus hoazin; assembly: GCF_030867145.1. Taxonomy (NCBI): domain Eukaryota; kingdom Metazoa; phylum Chordata; class Aves; order Opisthocomiformes; family Opisthocomidae; genus Opisthocomus; species Opisthocomus hoazin. The sequence goes on from NC_134453.1 coordinate 29,545,079, forward strand.
CTTTCTGAGATCTCAGACTCTCCATTAATTTTGCAGAGTTTTATATTAAAAAATTTAAATATGGAGTAGCAGGATATAAGATTCCAGTTAGTATCTGCGTATTATTCAGATACTGGTATGTTTACACAAAAAGACCTAACGGACTTTTAAAGAGACTGGTCCGAACCAAGAAATGGAAGAGTCAATTAGCTCATAAAGCATTTTTTACAGCCTCAAGTGCTTCTAAATTTGTTGAAGTTCGCAACACATCAAGCCAGGCAAAATTTCATAACACTGACTTGCACTTCCTGTTTTCTTCTATTTTGATTACTAAAGTAAAATGTATGCCATTTTAGCAGAGAAAAGAAACTTGACAACACTTAATCACTAAATTCTATATATCAGTTAAAGCTGATATACCACACTGTTCAAATTTAAAGAAATAGGTTCCATTCAAACAGTGGTTTTTGAGATAACCTACTTGCACTTTAATTTGTTCACACTTTACCAAGTGTTATCAGGAACAATTTGTGATTAAGATCAATCTTATATTTACCACAATGAGGAAATGAGGCTTTGTACCACCTAGAAACTAATATATCTGTCAAGCCACCTTTAGGTTAGATGTTTGTTTTAAGATCTCTGGATTTCATCAGCCTACGTCAACTCCAAAGCTTAATATCAGGATGATGATGATTATTATTATGTCACTGTTTAGACTGAAACAGCTGAAACAACATGACTTCTGATCGGTATGCTGAACACTTTCATGCCCACCCAGTCCACCAGGTGTTTAGTGTTTGCTATGAGTAATGCCTCGGCATGCCATAAAGGCACTCCAGGCACCACCCGCACCTTCTTCAAAAACAGCTCTGGCTTATCATTTGGTCCCCCAGCATAACATCCAGCTGGCTGAAAATAGAGGCCAGTGGGTAATTCATGACACCCATGGCCTCAACAGCTGTGAAGTTTGACCTTTCAGCTTTTACAGTCTTGCAGTCAAGTTACAGCAGAGTGTTGTTCAGATCTATGTAATCTTCCCCATTCTCAGCTATGAAAAAGTCCAGAGGTGCAGGCTCTGCAATAGCCTGAAAGCGGAGGCACCTCAGTAAACAGGCTTTTCTCAATGCTGGTCTGTGTCAGGGACATTTCAAAGAAATCCAGCTCAAATTTGGTACATTCTTCTGAGCAGCCATGAACAGAAACCATCCGTTTTAAAATATGTTTCCATTTCTAGCGGTAGAACGGGACCTCCCTCTCTGGGATTTCTGTTTCTTTTGCACAGTTCAGCCCAGCTTGTTCTTTTTCGTCTTCCTGTCCCGGTCAGACTGTTGTCTGGTGCCACACTTCCTTTGTCTTTTACGGGACTGGGGCGGACCTTCCCTCTGGGGGTGTGACATGGCTCTCTTTCATTTAAGGTTTTTTCTTTGAATATAAGCAAGTCCCGAGTCCTCTTAATCTGATGACATTTCCAACTTGTCCACAACAACCTTGGAAACATAGCCAAACACATGTTTTGCAATATCTTGAGCAGCGCTTTTAATGTGCGGCATAACAATTTCCAAACACCTTTTCAAAAGTGGGACAGCCTTTCTAAACAGGCTACAGACTATACCTCCAATGTCCACACCATACATCAAAAGAATGCACTGAAAACTAGGGAGACCATTGCCAGCCTGGGCTCTGTAATAATTCACGTACAAGGATGGGTCCCCATAATTTTTTACCACTACCATTTTGGTGCACTTTCTTAAAATAGGCTTCTGGGGCTGAAGATGCAGCTTGACAATCACCTTCCCAAAGGAAAATGAGATGTACTTGTTCTGGTCAGTCTTTATTGCAGTGCTGTTCATGCCGATGTGCTGGCAGTTTATCAGCAAGTAGTGTGGCTTTTATGTCACCATAATGATCTCGTCATTATTAATGCCAGTCAGAACACAGCGCAATAAAGGAAGCGCAAAGTCCCTAACAAGCTGGTGCTCTACAAGGTCGATGTAGGGGTAGAGTGAGATAAACCCTCCGGTGATGTCTGCCACAGAGTGAAATTTCTTAGCAGCAGCCCCCAGAGAAGCCCCAAAAATATATATGTGCTAGATCCTGTGGTGGGTTGCCTTGGCTGGATGACAGGTGCCCCCCAAGCCGCTCTATCACTCCCCTCCTCAGAGGGGGGGGGGAGAAAATAAGATGGGAAAACTTGTGGGTCAAGATAAAGGCAGTTTAATAAGGCAAAAGGTCGCACGTGGAAGCAAAGGAGAACAAAAGATTTATTCTCTACTTCCCATCAGCAGGCGATGTCCAGCAACTTCCCGGGAAGCAGGGCTTCAGTAGATGTAGTGGTTGCTCCAGAAGACAAACATTGTAAAAGTGAATGCCCCCCCCTTCTCTTAGCTTTTATTAGTGAGCAGACATCATATGCTATGGAATATCCCCTTGGTCAGTTTTGGGTCAGCTGTCCGGACTATGTCCTCTCCCAAAATCCTGCCCACCCACAGCCTATTGGTGGTGGAAATGTTGGAGAAACAGCCTTGATGCTGTGAAAGCACTGCTCAACAGTAGCCAAAACACTGGTGTGTTATCAACACCTTTCTAGCTACCAATACAAAGCATAGCACTATGAGGGCTGCTATGGGGAAAATTAACTCCATCTCAGCCAGATCCAATACAATCCCTAGTTTCAGAAATAAGTATATGGCTTCTCATCTGTTTTGAGCTTTGTTTTCCTTATGATGGGGTCATAGACCAGGCCCACTGCTGGAGAGGCGACAACTGAAGCTTTGTTGTGGGGATTAGTAAGATGGTTCATGCGTTCCACTAACATGAAGAGGGATGGATAATAGCCTTTCTGCAAAGTATACTGCCATGTCTTGCCCCGCAGTGCTATTTGAAAGATGGTGTTACCGAGTTTCAGCATCCGTGCAGGGACAGGAACGACTCTCACACATTGGTGCAATGCACAGTCAGTTCACTTTATTGCTCCGCTTGCATGGTTATATACATTTTTCATATCTGTACATGCAATCACGCTTATTCGGATAGGCTACAGACATAAATCACGCGCTGTTCATGCGCCCCACATTCCCTTATGATTGGTAACTATGCACTAACGCCAATAGCAACAGACTGCCTCCACGTCCTTGAACACATCTTGTTTTTGCTAACCCACACCATGTGCACTGTCAGCACTTTCTCAATTGTTATTCTTAGCTGCCCTTTCCAGCAGTCTGTTCAGTTATGCTAACTGTTTTGCTTAAGCGGCCTAGTCATGCTAACTCTCAAGCTACATCAACCCCAACATGGTGTCTTCATTGATGTTATTCCAGCTGTGTGTATTTCCAACACCCTACCTCCCACTTCCTAGAGAGCTCCAGGAGTCTCACCAGATGCATGGTGAAGTTCAAGCTGGTGTTTTTTGGGAAGATTTTGGTGCTAGCATTGCTGGGCAGCGTGATGTGGAAATCTCCGTCTGCCATTCTTCTTTTTCCCCCATCTCCGCTTCCAGTCACTTGATGTCTTAGAATTGGGAGACTTATATCCAACTACTATATTTCTGGGACCTGCCACAGCACTTCACCAGCAGCTGTTTCTTTCTTCTTTTCCCTTCTGAGGAAAGGATCTTCCCAATTTTGGATATTCTGTCCTTGTCAGCATTCACTTTTTGAAGTTCTTCAGGGTAAAATGTCCCCTCGATTGCTTTGCAACCATAGCCTATTAAGTGGTGCACAGGTATCTGTCCCCTTCTCACAATTTCAGCTACTATGAAAATTCCGTCTGTGAACCTCTTCTCAAATCTCTCTTTCGTTCTAGACACCCTGATGTGGTCTCCTTTTTTGAGCAGAGGTGCAGATTTTTAAATTTTAAGCACACCTGCATATACAGTTTTCCAAACCCTTGCAGAGTTTGAAGTGTTCACATCCACATGCCTGGTTCTGATAGCTCTGTGGAAGCTATGGTTATAGCCTTTTATAAACTCTGATAACACATCAATGTAGCGAAAAGTGTTGTGTGCTGTAAAATATCTCCACATCTTGGATTTGAGTGTTCTGTTAAAACACTCTGTGATGGAGGATTTTACTTCATGATTAGCACCAAAATGATGAACATTACACTGCTTTAAAAGCTTGTTTAAAGGCTGGTTTAAAAGTTCTTTTCCCCAGTCAATCCATAATTTCTGAGGCTCGCGTCCCCTGCTAAAAATTATTTTTAAAGCCCTGGCTACTTCAGAACCTGTTTTGTCTTTTAGACCAATGGCCCAGTGTTGCAGTTTGGCCGTGGCCGGCAACAAAAGGGCCACGCGGTCACTCTACCACCCCTCCACTTGCTGGGGTGGGGAGGAGAATGGAAAGAAAAAGGCAAAAAACTCATGGGTCGGGATAAGGGCAGTTTAACAGAACAGCAAATGAAGCAAACAGTAACAACAATACTGATAAGAAGAATATACAAAACAAACAGTGAAACGGACAGAGCAACTCTCACCGCCCGATGCCCCGCGTGCTCCCAAGCCGCGACTGCCTTCCCCCTGGCCAGCTCCCCCCAACCAGAACACAGCATGATGGCACATGGTATGGAATACCCTGTTCTGTTTCGCCAGATTGGGTCAGCCCGTCCGGCTGTGTCCCCTCCCTGGATTCTAGTGAAAATTAATCCTGTCCTGGCCAAACCCAGGACATTATCCACACCTTATTCTATGCCATCTATGTCATGCCCATGTCCCCCATTTTCCAGTTAATCAGCACCACTTCTCCTGTCTTTAATACATACAAACAGATATCATTCCCTTAGTTTATGGATTGTCCCTCTAAAGGGTCCGTTGAGTTCATTTAATCCATGACTTCAGGCTCCATCTGTCATAATGGTCTTCCATGGCAGGAGAGGTGATGTGTGGTGATGGGCGGTCACTTGCTGCATCCGGAGCTCATGGCTGATGTATCTGGTGCGGCCCGTGCCCACAGTCTGCAGGAGACGTCGATCTTGATGAAGTTGCTGGGTGCCAGTTGTTGAAAACCAGGTCCAGTTCCATCATCGCTGTGCTCTCCAAGGTTTCATCAAAGTCCATCCTTCTTACTGTAGGCGTGGGTAACGGACCCGTTGTAACGATGTGACCCCAATATGAGTATGATCGTACAGCTTTATTAGTCAGCAAAACAAGGTTTATATAGCAAAACTATTACAGCATCTGAATGGTTAAAACCCCAACCCATATATAGGCAAAACTACTGCAACTCGTTGTGATTGGTGCAGAGCTGCATCTCGAAGTGAAAACAGTACTATGGCAGGAAACAGCAACGTGGCAGGAAGGAAGCGACAGTGTGGCAGGAAACGGTGACGTTCCCCCTGCTCCAGTGTCCCGAGCTCGTCGCTCTGCCTTCCCAGCAGGGTTCCGTGTCAGCCGCTCCCAAGGCTCACTTCCGGATCGGAACCTGGGTAGCTCAACGCACCAAACTATGTCCCCTCTCGTCCAGCCAGGACTCCACAATTCCCCCTTTTTGTTTTTTTGAGCAAGCCAGGTTTGCTTCGTCATCTTGGAGAGAGCCCTTTTAAGACAGCTAAAGCAAATACATATTATAACTCCAACAGCAAGTAACACGATACATATGCGCAAAATTTCTATAATTAAACCGTTAAGCCAAGTGGGCAGATTACCAAAGAGCGAGGTGAGAAATCCATCAAAAAATCCCTGGTTTTGTTGTATTTGATTGGCGTGCTGTTCAAGCCATTGTAATTGCCTGTGGATGGACTCACTATGATCGGACAAGTTCATACAGCACATGCCTTTGAAATCCTCACAACCATGTCTCTGGGCCAGCAGTAAAAAATCAGTTGCGGCTCTATTTTGCAATACCGCATGTCGTAGACTACTCTGATCTTCTAGCAGGGATTGCAAGACTTTTGTGGTAACACTGGCTTGCTTCTCTGCCCAGCGTTCCGTGTTCACCAATCTACTTCTGTAGCAGTGTTCCGTGTTCGCTACTTTCAAGGTCTATCTCCATTACCAAGACTGGGTTGCTCAACAGCACCAAACTATGTCCCCTCTCGTCCAGCCAGGACTCCACAATTCCCCCTTTTTGTTTTTAGAGCAAGCCAGGTATAGTTGATGAGGTTGTTGATGATGATGAGAGCTGACATAATTTTGGTCTTCAGCTTGCTACCACTCTTTCAGAGGCCCACACAAACTACAATACTAACAGTATAAGAACACAAATGCTAATTGAAGACATAGAGATGTGAAGTGCATACCACAACCTGCTGGATATAAAGAAAGATTAAATTAACTTGAGAATGATACATACTGATGGTAAATCTGTTACCTAGCATATGGGTGTAGATTGATTTACTTGTATTCAATTTTCTTGCTGGATTTACTTGTATCCAATTTTCTTCCTGTGTGGATGGTGGGATTAAAGTACCGCTTGACCACAACATATCATTATTGTCAATGGGAGGGAATGCATCTCACCACGTCAGGCATCGAAATAGCAGTGTATCAATAATATGAGCTCAGTAAATTTGCACTTGGGTTATAGGTATACTTATCACATATACAAACATCCATAACATTTAGTATTGGCTATCGATATTAATTACCTAGGTTAAGATCAATGTACCTAGAACTATGACTCATTAACTATATAGGCTAAAATTAATGTACATAAAAGCATAAAGCTGCAAACATCACCACATCTATTCCCTGCTGCATCAAATGCTTCCGAAGTTTTGATAAATCAGAGTCCAAATACAACAATCTAAAGTCAAAACCCAGAAATAGTCAATACCTGCAGAACTTACCAAACCAAAAGACACAAAACAGTTACTTAGTCCAGACAAATCCGTTAGATCACAGAAACCAAATAAATCCATCAGATCACAGAAATACAAGCACTGTAACATAAAACCACACGTTCATGGTCGCGACCACACACACACATGCAGGCACACCAAGTTTTCAGCATAAATCCAAATATTGCAAAGACAGGACTTACAATAATATTCAACATTTAACAGACAAATTCCCAAGCCTCAGTTTCAGGAAGAGTACTCTCTTTTCAGTTCAGGATTAGAAAGGACACTTTCCCTTCTCGTCAGGGATATAGCTCAATGCTGTGAAGCTTTTACTATGACTAACAAATAGGCAACAAAAAACAATACTGGAAGAATGCCTTTGCCTTATTAATGGTTCACGCTCAGAACTTTTTGGTCCAGTGATCAGAGGTTCTCCCCGAGAATACCTCGGTGCCGGCTGGAGGTCCTGCAATCCCTCGGACCATTGAAGTTCAAGAGCAGCGTCCTACCTGGGTACCCAAAATCTATTACTAGAAAGCAGCAAAATAATTAACTTCCTAAAACTTAATGTTGGAGTTCTAGAAAGCAGGCATTCCTTACTGCAGTACTGAACGCACAGGGAATAGTTCTACTCAAATGTGTGTACCGAAAAGACACTCTTACTAGATATTTATGCCATGTTAACATACATAATCATTACATTTCTGCAAAGTACTTCTCATTCTCCATTTCTCCCCCCCCCTTTTTTTTTTTTTTTTATATATATATATGTATAAATGTCTTTTGTACATGCATATTGGCACCTCTGGGCAGTCGTCGGGAGCCCTCAGGTGAAGGTTTATACTTTTCCTCACGGTGTCTGCTAGTTGACCTTTGCTCTTGTGCAGACGCAGTTCTAAAATCACGTATACCGTGTTCTCCAAGATTGCTTCGTTATACAAAAGCTGTTGTGGGAGATAATTGCCAAATATGCAAGGAATGTATTAATTGGTGTGGGTGATGCACCCACTGCAGTCATCAGAGTACCTGCGTTTGCTTCAGTTTTTTCAGTGTTCCCTGTGTAATAGGATCATCCAGAGTGGATCTCTTCTGCTTCCACGTCAGAGGTTGCTCCCTGAGAGTGAGCGTGGTCATCTCTGGCATCGGATTCTGCGTTACATTCTTTCAGCTCATGATATAGCTTCACATATTTTGCTGGTAACCATCGAGGGCCTACTGAAAGAAGAACACACGCATACCCTCTTCCCCACATTATTAGTTCTATAGGACTTGTCCATTGTGATTCCCCAAATTCTTTATACCATACTTTTAGTCGAACCACAAATGGAGGGACCATCCCGAATTGGCGGTCAGCTGCTGTTGTAAATAATTGATCATCAGAACGATTTTAAAAATTAAGTAGATTAACTGTTCCTGTGGGGTAACACTGCCCATAGGATTCCCCCTTTTTTGTTTATTTAGCATAGCTTTGAGGGTCCCATGGACACTTTCGACAATGGCTTGTGCAGTAGAAGAATGTTGTATACCTGTAACATGTTGTATACTCCAGTCCTGTAGGAAAACAGAAATTGTCCGTGAAACGTTCCTTTTCTCCCGTATGTGCCGTGGCTAGCAGAAATCCTGAGAAAGTATCCACATTAACATGTACACAGCGCAGTCGACCAAATGTTGATATATGTGTAACATCACTTTGCCACAACTCATCAGCTCGTAAACCACGAGGGTTCCCTCCTGCACACGATGGTACGGGTGTAATACATTGACAATCAGGGCATGCATGAACATTTTTTGTGGCTTGCCCCTGGGGCAAAGCAAATTGTTTATGCAAGGAAGAAGCATTTTGATGAAAGAAGTCATGAGATAATCGGGCTTGCTTGAAACTGTGTGGCAGTACTGCTGCCATTGTCAATTGATCTGTTACAACTTTTTCTTCAGTTATTGCTTTTAGTAGAGTAGTATGTAACTATATATGCATTATAAAATATACACGTACACGATTTTCTAATTTCAATAGCAATTGCATCTTCAATGCGTTGAACAATATTCACAACATGCAGAATCTGTGACAATATTGAGTGGTTCAGTCGAAAACAATTCAAAGACGTGCAAGGCCGCTGATAGCTTAACAATTTGTGTGGATCCTTCAACGACTAAAATAGATGATTGCTAATCTGATGAATTTGTTTGTTTCCAAAACACTGTTCATGCTCCTTTAATAGGAACAGAAACACATCGGTTTTTTGGCTGCAATGAAATTTGAGAGAGGGAATGTAACAGCTTATGCTGTGGAAGGGTATAACGTATGTTATTTAAATAATCAGCTAGAGTGGCTTGCAGTGATAAGGATTCACTATTTAATGTCACAAAGTCATCTTTAGCCAGCAGCAGGCAAATAGTATCAACTTTCTGACAGTGATTCCAACCTTGTGCTGTTAAGGACACTATGATGTGTACCTTTGAGGTCAATGTTTTCATGGGCGTATGAGACAAAAAGATTCATTCCAGAGTCTTCAACTTCTGCGTGTTAACACACCACTGATCGAAAAGAGGGTAAGGCTGTAAAACAAAACCTTCATAAATGATATACAAATTTGTTGGCAATTCGACATTAATTCTGAAGGTAAAGGCAATTGCAATTCTATCTGAAATCTTTTGTAAAACAGTTTTTGCTTTTGGCATTGATCTTTGGGAAAATAATAAATCTGAGTCCTTTTTGACAAAGTAAATAGAGGGGACAACTCTTCAGTCATAATGTCAATATTTTCACCTTTCAACAGAGTGAATAACATCATCTAGGTAGACTATCTGAACCTTGGAAAGATAATAAAGTCCAGCTGTTTGTTCACATGGAATTCTACTGCAGTAATTGAATTGTATACATTTTTTGTAACCAAGTCCTTGAATGTTAGAAAAGATCGTTCTCGCCGCGCCGCTTCTGGGCTGGCCGGGACGGGCCGGCGCGCTGGGATCGAGGGAAGGGGGAAGGGGGGGGGGGGAAAGGGGGGGGGGGGGGGGGGGGCGGTTACCGTGCCGCCGGTTGCCCGGGGGGAGCCATGTGCCCCACCAGGTGTAAGGTTTGCTGACCCATTCGATGCGGTGACTGCTGGCGCAGCGGCTGTACAGCGTCTGAGGGACTGTGCAGTTTTATGTTGGAATTCACCTCGTTTTGATCTCAGGTCGGGTACGCCAATTGCTGTCGAGAGACCCTGTTGTACACTTTCGGGATGCCGGATTTTTACACCCCACTTCCCGTTTCTCTGGATTCAAAGGATCGTCAGGTTTTGGCAGATTTACTTCCCGCACTTCTCATGTTCGGTAGGAATTTCGTTGTATGTAGGGTTAAATTTCAGCAGACTGCTGCTCTGTCCTTGCTTTTGAGATAAGGACAGAGGTATAGCAGCTGCTTCTGAGATAGTCTCTGTAAGTTTTAGAGCATTTAAAGCTGTATGCACTGATTTCCAAGTAATGATTTCCTCAGGTATTTTAAACTGCAAGACTTTGTTCTTTCAAACTTCACTGTAAAAAATTCTTTAATGGAGTCTTCGCTCCTTTTCTCAGTGACTGTCCCATTCTCCAGCGAGCCGGGGCGGGGGGGGGGGGGGGGGGGGAAACAGACCTGATTCCTGCTCAGGGTCTGTTAGACCCAGCCCCTGCTCACGGCTTTCTTCAGGTGGTAACTTAGTGGCCACTCCTCCAGCCAAACACCTGTACTTACGATTGTCATCCATTAACCTGTTCCACAGGACAGGCTGAGGCTTGTGTACCTCAGATAATGGTGGCAACGTTCCACTGTCCATCTAGGATGGCATCTCTTGTAACACCGCTCCAGCGGGTAGGTGTGATCCGTGCCAGAGGCCCAGCTAAACATCTTGGAGAGGAAGCCTCATTTTCCCGGTGGGGGGGGTTGGTAACGATTGACATATGCTGGAACTGCGAGCTCTTGTCTTGAAGATGCTGCAAAACTGCCTGTAAAAGATCGCACGCTATTTTTCCTTGCAATTCGTTCTGGCCGCCATCAGAGGGCGTTGGGAGTGGAGACGCCTCGCTGGAATGTGGCAGGGGTGGATAGAGAGGAGGGGCCCATGTTGCAGGCCGCGCCCCAGGAGGGGCCGATGTCGTAAGCCGCGCCCCTTCTCCCTCCCCCTCTGGGGGTGGTACTAGCCGCAGAGGAGGGGCCGATGTTGTAGGCCGCGCCCCAGGAGGGGCCAATGTTGTGAGCCGTGCCCCTTCTCCCTCCCCCTCTGGGGGTGGTACTAGCCGCTCCTCCCCTCTTCCGGAAGACAGTCGCACTTCCGCACCCGACTCCTCCCCGTTCCCCGGGGGCGGTCGTACTACCGCGTCCGGCTCGCATTTCGAGTTGATGTCTCTGGCAGCAACTTCCGGTGGGCCAACCCCCTCTGCGCCGAGACCGGAACCGCACTCTGCACTCGCTCGAATCTCGGCAATTGTGTTGCAAGTGGTCCCAGTCATCCCTCTAATGGCAGGTAGCCCGAAAACCCGTGATAATGTCCCAGGCTTAGGCGTGTGATCTTTCCCGGGCTCCGGAGCTAGCATTTGAGCTGCAGCACACGCCACCTCTCGTTCAGCTTTCATGGCTTTTAAGGTCTGTAATACTGTTCGCCAGAGCTCGCGGACGGCTTTTATCTCCTTTTCCTCCTTGTCCTCCCCCGTTATTGTCCTTTCCCACATCATCTCTCCTAACTCTTGCCATTCCGAGATGGAAAACAGTACCGGGGTATCCGCAAAGTGACCCCATCGTTGCCCCAGTTTAATCAACTTCATGAGTTGCTTTGCCGTTGCGTCTATTCCTCTCTTAGAGAGAATACCGACTAGCAACGTTGCCGCGGCATCCACCTCCATGCCTGCGACCCCGGCCTCCACGTTAAAATTTAGCTGCGCCAGGCAGCCCCAGTGTGGCTCGAAAATCCCTGGGAGTCGGCCGTCCGTACCTGCCCTGCGCGTCCGCACCCAGGCAGGACCCTCCCAGCCGTTACTCCCACGCCCCCCTCTCTAGCTGCTCACCACAGACCGAGGCACTCCTGCAGGGAAACCATCCATCCTCTGCTACCAAATGTAGGCGTGGGTTACGGACCCGTTGTAACGATGTGACCCCAATATGAGTATGATCGTTCACCTTTATTAGTCAGCAAAAACAAGGTTTATATAGCAAAACTATTACAGCATCTGAATGGTTAAAACCCCAACCCATATATAGGCAAAACTACTGCAACTCGTTGTGATTGGTGCAGAGCTGCATCTCGAAGTGAAAACAGTACTGTGGCAGGAAACAGCAACGTGGCAGGAAGGAAGCGACAGTGTGGCAGGAAACGGTGACGTTCCCCCTGCTCCAGTGTCCCGAGCTCGTCGCTCTGCCTTCCCAGCAGGGTTCCGTGTCAGCCGCTCCCAAGGCTCACTTCCGGATCAGAACCTGGGTAGCTCAACGCACCAAACTATGTCCCCTCTTGTCCAGTCAGGACTCCATACTTACTGTGATACTACTGATATAACATATAACAATTATAACAGTGATAACAGACAGTGACAGGGTTATTTAGCAATTACCTTAATCAATTTATTTATTGACTATTCTTGCCCAAAATCAAATCCCCATAAGGCAGACATCGGACTTCCCCATCCTTTCGCATTACCCACCAGGTACACCCAGGTCCTTGAGCAAAAGCAATCCCACGGATAGGTTTGCCTTTGCCCATGACAGGACTAACCCAGACTGTCTTCCCTAACATGTTCCACATGTGCACTGTGGGGACTTTATCCTCTTCTACAAGGCGCTGAGGTTTTGACTGGGCAGGACCAGCCCGGTTGGTGGATCCTCTGCTGTTAACCAACCAGGTGGCCTTTGCTAAATGAGTATCCCAGTCTTTGAAAGTCCCACTCCCCATTGCTCTCAGAACGGTTTTTAGCAGCCCATTGTACCGTTCAATTTTTCCAGAGGCTGGTGCATGGTAGGGGATGTGATACACCCACTCAATACCGTGTTCTTTGGCCCAGGTGTCTAGGAAGCTGTTGCGAAAATGAGTCCCGTTGTCTGACTCAGTTCTTTCTAGGGTGCCATGTTGCCACAGGACTTGCTTTTCAAGGCCCAGGATAGTATTCCGGGTGGTGGCATGGGGCACAGGGTAGGTTTCCAGCCATCCGGTGGTGGCCTCCACCATTGTGAGCACATAGCGCTTGCCTTGGCGGGTTTGTGGCAGTGTGATGTAGTCAATCTGCCAAGCCTCCCCATATTTATATTTTAGCATCAGTCATGCGCCCATCTGTATGTCGCGTCTCTTCCTTGGTGGCCTGAGGTGTCATGGGCCCATAGAGCTATAAACAGTTCACCCTTCTGTTGCCAGTCCAGATCCACCTGAGCCACTTCAATCTTGGCAGCCTGATCCACCTGATGGTTGTTTTGTTGTTCCTCAGTGGCCCGACTCTTAGGGACGTGGGCATCCACATGACGGACTTTTGCAATCATCTTCTCTAGCCAGGCAGAAATTTCTTGCCAAAATGGGGTAGCCCAGATAGGTTTGCCTCTGCGCTGCCAGTTGTTCTTCTTCCATTGCTGCAGCCACCCCCACAAGGCACTGGCCACCATCCAGGAGTCGGTGTAAAGATAGAGCACTGGCCGCTTCTCTCGACTGGCAATGTCTAAAGCCAGCTGGATGGCTTTCACCTCTGCAAACTGGCTGGACTCACCTTCTCCTTCAGCAGTTTCCACGACTTGTCGTGTAGGGCTCCATACAGCAGCCTTCCACCTCCGCTGCTTCCCCACAATGCAACAGGACCCATCCGTGAACAGGGCATACTGTTTCTCATCTTCTGGCAGCTGGTTATACAGTGGGGCCTCTTCAGCACATGTCACCTCCTCCTCTCGCGATACTCCAAAATCGTTGCCTTCTGTCCAGTCCATGATTACCTCCAGAATTCCTGGTCGACTGGTGTTTCCCATTCGGGCCCGCTGTGTGATCAGCGTGACCCACTTACTCCATGTAGCATCAGTGGCATGATGCATAAAGGGGACCCTCTCTTTGAACATCCAGCCCAGGACCGGCAGTCGTGGTGCTAGGAGGAGCTGTGCTTCAGTGTCAACCACTTCCGAAGCAGCTTGAACACCTTCATATTCACCCTATCAAGGGCTTCTTCAACTACATCAGCAGCAAAAGGAAGGCTAGGGACAATGTGGGGCCGCTGCTGAATGAGGCGGGTGTCCTGGTGACGGAGGATGCAGAGAAGGCAGAGCTACTGAATGCCTTCTTTGCTTCAGTGCAAAGGAAGGCCCTCATGAATCCCAGGCCCCGGAGGTAAGAGAAGGAGCCTACAGAGAGGATGACTTTCCCTTGGTTGAAGAGGACTGCGTGAGGGATCGCTTAAGCGATCTGGACGCCCACAAATCCATGGGCCCTGATGGAATACACCCTCGAGTGCTGAGGGAGCTGGCGGATGTCATTGCTGAGCCACTCTCCATCTTTGAGAGGTCCTGGAGGACAGGAGAGGTGCCCGAGGACTGGAGAAAGGCCAATGTCACTCCAATCTTCAAAAAGGGCAAGAAGGAGGACCCAGGGAACTACAGGCCGGTCAGCCTCACCTCCATCCCGGGAAAGGTGATGCAGCAGCTCATTCTAGAGTTCATCATTAAGCAAGTGGAGGAAAAGAAGGTTATCAGGAGTAGTCAGCATGGATTCACCAAGGGGAAATCATGCCTGACCAATCTGATAGCTTTCTACGATGACATGACAGGCTGGGTAGATGAAGGGAGAGCCGTGGATGTTGTCTACCTCGACTTCAGCAAGGCTTTTGACACTGTCTCCCATAACATCCTCCTAGGGAAGCTCAGGAAGTGTGGGCTGGATGAGTGGTCGGTGAAGTGGATTGAGAACTGGCTGAATGGCAGAACTCAGAGGGTTGTCATCAGCGGCGCTGAGTCTAGTTGGAGGCCTGTAACTCGTGGTGTCCCCCAAGGGTCAGTATTGGGCCCAGTCTTGTTTAACTTCTTCATCAATGACCTGGATGAAGAGTTAGAATGTACCCTCAGCAAGTTTGCTGATGACACCAAACTGAGAGGTGTGGTAGACACACCAGAAGGCTGTGCTGCCATTCAGCGTGACCTGGACAGGCTGGAAAGTTCAACAAGGGCAAGTGCAGGGTCCTGCACCTGGGGAGGAACAACCCCATGCATCAGCACAGGCTTGGGGCGGACCAGCTGGAGAGCAGCTCTGCGGAGAGGAACCTGGGTGTCCTAGTGGACGACAGGTTAACCATGAGCCAGCCGTGTGCCCTGGCTGCCAAGAAGGCCAATGGAATCCTGGGGTGCATTAGCAGGAGTGTGGCCAGCAGGTCGAGGGAGGTTCTCCTTCCCCTCTACACTGCCCTAGTGAGGCCCCACCTGGAGTACTCTGTCCAGTTCTGGGCTCCCCAGTTCAAGAAAGATGAAGAGCTACTGGAGAGAGTCCAGTGGAGGGCTACGAGGATGGTGAGGGGACTGGAGCTTCTCTCCTACGAGGATAGGCTGAGGGAGCTGGGCTTGTTCAGCCTGAAGAAGAGAAGGCTGCGAGGCTACCTAATAAATGCTTACAAATATCTGAAGGGTGGGTGTCAGGAGGATGGGGCCAAACTGTTTTCAGTAGTGCCCAGCGACAGGACAAGGGGCAATGGGCACAAAATGAAGTACAGGAAGTTCCGTCTGAACATGAGGAAGAACTTCTTCCCTCTGAGGGTGACGGAGCACTGGAACAGGCTGCCCAGGGAGGTTGTGGAGTCTCCTTCTCTGGAGATATTCAAGACCCGCCTGGACAAGGTCCTGTGCAGCCTGCTGTAGGTGACCCTGCTTCGGCAGGAGGGTTGGACTAGATGACCCACAGAGGTCCCTTCCAACCTCTACAATTCTGTGATTCTGTGATATGCTGCCAGAATCTCTTTTTCAGTGGGAGTATAGCGGGCCTCGGATCCTTTGTATCCCCGGCTCCAAAACCCCAGGGGTCGACCTCGAGTCTCCCCTGGTGCTTTCTGCCAGAAACTCCAGGTTGGGCCATTCTCCCCGGCTGCGGTGTAGAGCACGTTTTTAACATCTTGCCCTGACCGGACTGGACCAAGGCCTATGGCATGCACTGTCTCCCATTTAATTTGTTCAAATGCTTGTCGTTGCTCAGGGTCCCAATCAAAATCATTCTTCTTCCGGGTCACGTGGTACAGAGGACTTACAATCTGGCTGTAATTGGGAAGCATTACAGTAACATATGTACTGATCACTGTAGCAGAGCTATCCTTTTCGTAGGTAGCTCAAAAATCCTCTTCTTAGCTCTACATTTTACTGTACAGAAATGTCCTGCAGTAATAGCTAATATTTAGATGTAATTATAATAAGCTGTTTCCATTGCAGATGACACCAAGTTGAGTGGTGCAGCTGACACACCAGAACGACGGGATACCATCCAGAGGGACCTGGACAAGATGGAGAGGTGGGCCTGTGCGAACCTCATCAAGTTCAACAAGGCCAAGTGCAAGATCCTGCACATGGGTCGGGGCAACCCCCGCTATCAATACAGGCTGGGAGATGAAGGGATTGAGAGCAGCCCTGCCGAGAAGGACTTGGGGGTACTGGTAGACGAAAAGCTGGACATGGCCCACCAATGTGCGCTCACAGCCCAGAAAGCCAACCATATCCTGGGCTGCAGCACCCCGTAATACAGGAGGAAGCAGTTCGCAACCTGCTATGCCACCTGGACACTTACAAGTCTATGGGGCCGGATGGGATCCACCCAAGAGTGCTGAGGGAACTGGCGGAGGAGCTGGCCAAGCCACTCTCCATCATTTATCAGCAGTCCTGGCTAACAGGGGAGGTCCCAGCTGACTGCAGGCTAGCCAGCTAACACCCATCTACAAGAAGGGCCAGAAGGAGGATCCCAGGAAATACAGGCCTGTCAGCCTGACTTTGGTGCCAGAGAAGATTATGGAGTGATTAATCCTGAGTGCACTCACCGGGCATGTGAAGGACAACCAGGGGATCAGGCCCAGCCAGCACGGGTTCGTGAAAGGCAGGTCCTGCTTGACCAACCTGATCTCCTTCTATGACCAGGTGACCTGCCTAGTGGATGAAGGTAAGGCTGTGGATGTTGTCTACCTGGACTTTAGTAAGGCCTTTGACATTGTTCCCCACAGCATCCTCCTGGAGAAATTGGCTGCCCATGGTTTGGATCCAGTTGGAGGCCAGTCACAAGTGGTGTTCCCCAGGGCTCCGTTTTGGGGCCAGTCTTGTTTAATATCTTTATCAATAATCTGGATGAGGGGATTGAGTGCTCCCTCAGGAAGTCTGCAGAAGACACCAAGTTGGGCGGGAGTGTTGATCTGCTGGAGGGTAGGAAGGCTCTGCAGAGGGATCTGGACAGGCTGCATCGATGGGCCGAGGTCAGTCATAGGAGGTTCAACAAGGCCAAGTGCCGGGTCCTGCACTTGGGGCACAACAACCCCATGCAATGCTACAGGCTTGGGGAAGAGTGGCTGGAAAGCTGCCCGGAGGAAAAGGACCTGGGGTTACTGGTCAACAATCGGCTGAACGTGAGCCAGCAGTGTGCCCAGGTGGCCAAGAAGGCCAATGGCATCCTGGCTTGTATCAGGAATAGTGTGCCCATCAGGTGTAGGGAGGTGATCGTACCCCTGTATTCGGCACTGGTGAGGCCTCACCTGGAGTACTGTGTTCAGTTTTGGGCCCCTCACTACAAGAAAGACATAGAGGTGCTGGCAACGAGGCTGATGAAGGGGTGTAGTGAACAAGTCTTACAAGGAGTGGCTGAAGGAATTGGGGCTGTTTAGTCTGGAGAAGAGGAGGCTGAGGGGGGACCTTATTGCTCTCTACAACTACCTGAAAGGTGGTTGTAGTGAGGCAGGTGTTGGTCTCTTCTCCCAGGTAACTAGCGATAGGACGAGAGGCAATGGCCTCAAGTTGCATCAGGGGAGGTTTAGATTAGATATTAGGAAAGAGTGGTCAGGCATTGGAACAGGCTGCCCAGGGAGGTGGTTGAGTCCCCATCCTTGGAGGTGTTTAAAAACGTGTTGATGTGGAACTTCAGGATATGGTTTAGTAAGAATGGTGGTGTTGGATGGATGGTTGGACTCGATTACCTTAGAGGTCTTTTCCAACCTATGATTCTACGATAAGAGAAGTGTGGCCAGCAGGGCAAGAGAGGTGAATCTGCCACTCTGCTCTGCTCTGGTGAGACCCCACCTGGAGTACTGCATCCAGCTCTGGAGCCCTCAGCACAAGAAGGACATGGACCTGTTGGAGCAGGTCCAGAGGAGGGCCACAAAGATGATCCGAGGGCTGGAGCACCTCTCCTATAAGGACAGGCTGAGAGAGTTGGGGCTGTTCAGCCTGGAGAAGAGAAAGCTGCAGGAAGACCTTATAACAGCCTTTCAGTATCTGAAAGGGGGCCTATAGGAAAGAGGTGGACTGTCTTTTTAGCAGGGCCTGTTGTGACAGGACAAGGAGCAATTGTTTTGAACTAAAAGGGGGGTAGATTTAGACTAGATATTAGGAAGAAATTTTTTACAGTGAGGGTGGTGAAACACTGGAACAGAATGCCCAGAGAGGTAGTGGAGGCCCCATCCCTAGAAACATTCAAGGCCAGGTTGGATGGGGCTCTGAGCAACCTGATCTAGTTGAAGATGTCCCTGCTCATTGCAGGGGTCTGGACCGAGATGACCTTTGAAGGTCCCTTCCAACTCAAAGTATTCTATAATATGTGAAACACATTGGAAAAAAGGCACTTTATATCTGTAACCGCATCAAAAGTAACCCTTTTATTAAGGCATCTATGGGGAGGAAGAGAGAGACACCTTGCTGAAGTACTTATCCTAAGTGATAGTTATTCATTCATGGAGCAGACTTCCACCTTCCAATATCCTTACAGGGCCTTCTTCAGCAATGCAAGATCCCACACCTGCCATTTCTCTGGCTCTAAGAAGAAACAGCATGCCATGGAAAGTTTTCCATCTACTTTGTTGTGGGTTTTTCCATTATGGAAAAAAGAAAAACAAAAAGCAGATGTAGCTTTTAAGTCTGAATTCAAACAAGGAAAGCTAAAGATAATGCCTGAAATTTAAATCTGTTCCTTAGCATTTTCTGTACAGTAAAGCATATAAAAAAAAAGTTACATTATCTTAATGCAAAAGGAAATAATGAAATTGAAAACTTCACAAGCATAAGTTTGCCATGTATTTGCCATCACATACTTTATACTGAAACTCTTTTGCCTGATTTATGAATAAAAGTACATTAAATATACCACACACAGAAAGCCTCATCGCATTTGTCAAGTGAGCCAATTTTTTATATAATTAAGAAGGGGATAATCAATGACAAACAACTTGTTATCCCCGAGTCATGTTAAGTATTGTATGTGGTCAAATACACTGTTAACAAATAAAAAGTAAAAATAGTCAATAGCAAATTCTAGAAGCTAACATTACTAAATATCTTAATTTTATTTTTAAGAAATGCATGTAAAAGAGCATAACAATTATATATGTTTTATCACGCAATTCTGTAAGTGTGTCATGCAGTTGCATAAACAAAAAGTAAAGTTTTAAATCAGTTACATGGTTTAACGTTACATCTTGCGTTCTCGGTGGGAGATACCTGAAATACAGGAAGAAAGCTCATCTATTATCCTATAGACACAGAGTAAAACATGCTTCATATATCAGTCTGAAGTGCCAAACCTGCTTCTGAATCGCTTAGAATAAAAAAAAAAGTATAGCTGGAATAGAATGCCTGTGAAGCTGTAATATTTAGGTTTAGAATATATGATTATCAAAAACATATTTTCAATGTTTCAAATACCAGCAAGGTCTCAGGATGTAGTCAGGGCTTCTTAACTTCATTACATCCTTATACACCACAACCAACCTAATCATCCGACAGTTCATCAACCTTAGAGCAACTGGTTGAAAACACCACAAGGAAGCCTGTTGTTCTTCCTCCAAATTTCAGGTTTAAGTTAGTTTGCACACAATCCTGTGGAACCCACTGTTGTGCAGCCATAATCCTAGCTAGACATTTGAGAGATAAGAGTAAGTAGTTCTTAGTCACCTAGCTACTTCTGTTTACTCATTTGCTTATGCATTCATTCTTATGCCCTAACTAAAAAGTCCCCATCATTTGGTAAACTTGTCACAGGCACAGGAAGATTCTTCCTATAACAGCATATTTATGTACAAGTTAAACACATATCAGTTTAACAGCCAAATGTTAAATAAGGACTAGTATCACGTTAAGCGATCACATTGCCTTCTTGGAAGATGGGTATATTGTTTGTAAGCATTTGTCACTTTAAATTTAAAGAACAAATGACCAAAATCCAAAGTGTTCTGCACCTATACTCATATTCTTTTTGTCAAGGGATATGTACCACACTGTTTGCACCAAAATTTAAATATCCATTTATCACACTTTGTCGGTACCCACTTTTACTAAACAGCCTTCCTCCTCTTTGAATGTTTCATGAGCCTCAACAGAATTAGTGGTCCTGAATGATTATAGACCCTATACGAATTATTAACAGAATAAAGCTTAGTTTTGAATACAGGCTTATATCCCACCTGTGGACAATTTAAATGACACAGTTCATGATTTTATAGAACAATAAGGGATTTCTCATTCCATACTTTCCTCCTCAGATCTACTGAGATAAATTATTTAAACAAGCCTTTGTCCAGATTAAAAAAGCAAATGAACGCGAGAGAGACCATCAGAATCACTAAGTACTGGTATCAGCATGGTTATCCTTCCTAAAATACTCTTGTCCTGACAGTATCACAAATCTGGACACATTCTCCTCAAGTATCCAGTTCCAAGGTGCATTCACAAAACAAAAAAACCCCAAACCGAACAAGATTTTTATGATGCAATTGAGTTGATTTTACTTTAATACAAAAAGGTGGAAAAATGATAATTTTGATGCTTTAAATCAGTTCCATGATTAAAAAAATAAAATCCATCCTGGCACATGAAGGCCCAGAACACACCCTTGTTCCCATATCAGAAGTATATATAGTGGCCCAGAACACACCCTTGTTCCCATATCAGAAGTATATATAGTGGCAGTAGTAATAACTTATAACTTTTTAGGTATTATTCAGCAGTGAAGATGGCTTCTTCCAAGTCAACATGTGCTGTGTGCTCTGTACTTTTGTTTCTCCTTTGGAAGGGTAAGTCTGGCATGTGTGACATCCATATCTGGATATAGACCTTGACAACTCTGCCCAGGCCTGCTGGCAAAGATTTGAACAAAACAATGTAGTTGATATACTGGCTGTATTAAAACAGATCCACTGGAAATAACTTTTTTAGCCAAAAAAAAACAAAACAAAACAAAAAAACAACAAAAAAACCCCACCACAACACCACCACAAGCCACAAATATTTAAAGTTCACTGCTAATGTTTCCGTTATTCCCTTTCAGCACATTGTGGTTTGCTGACATCTTTGTCTGGTCATCAAGTAGTTACCTGTATTCCAGCTGTTCATGCTTCTCTGACTTCAATGAGCCATCTTAAACAACTCGGTATGTCAAAATAAAAAATAAGGAGGTTAGACAAGTTTAAGCAAAAAAAATATCTATACAAACCTAGTAGTAGCTTTGTATCCCAACCTCCATGGGGCTGCTTTCAAGTTATAGCGATAACTAAAACCAATGAACTATCACAAAAAGTATTTCCTTCTGTACGTCATTTTTATTATTTACATAATACAACAGAGCATAGATGCTGGATAGTATGATTATGTGCAATACCCAAGTACAAACTATCTGTACGTTTGCATATCTGATAACTAAATTGATAGAACAAAATTAAAGCAAAAGCCTGATGCTTTTAATAGTGAACTAAAAAACTAAGACTGAACACTGCAATAAAACTCAGAAGTAGCATCTTGTGTACATACACAAATATTTACAGATGAGAAGAGACATTACTGCAACACTAGTCTACACTATACTTGATTACGTAAAAAACTCCACAAGTTTCATACATCACAAAAACCCCTTCCATTATAACACAGAAGTGATATTACCAGAGAAGCATCAGAAAACTATACTGCCCTTTCTAGTTATTATACAAAGTTGTAGATAATGGAGCCCACGCAATACACCCAAGAACACTACAGTCCTACATCCAAGTACAATTAAAATGATAAAGCAGCCCTCCAACAGTGGTTTCAGCTCCCACTTAAGTGTACAGGAGTCATGCTGGGTATGGTTTTCCATACCCAACAATTGTTGCATGTGCAATTGTTACATTTAAAACTTGGGTTTTTTTAATTTAAAAAAGTTCCTAATATTCTTTTGAACCCAGAACACACTGAATTTAAGGACATGAATAATGAACTGCTAAAATACTTCTGCAACTTACACAGATGTATGTGTCACTCGATAGAGCTGCTGTGGTATGTCTAAAAAACGCACACATATGTAGCTTTTGTTTTGTAAGCCAATCTTAGCACAATATTGTGCTACACAACATTTACAGCTATGCAAGGAAAAGCAGATAACTGTCGCAGGCCAGTTCTTAAGTTTCTAACAGGACATTTCCTTTGGGAAACTATTTCCACTATTCTGAAGTTAATGTAATCTGTTCCAAAACAGTTTTCTTCTTATACATATCTGATCTTTTCCATTTTTCCCATTGCAATTGTTAAATGACTTTTTATCAAATATGGCACCAACACTCATCTTACTGGAAGGTAGAACCCTCTACATGGCTTACATTCTGCTGAAAAACAATGGAGTGTGGAAACTAGAAGTAGAACAAGATTTTAAAAGATAGAAGTAGACCACCAACCTTTCTGACATATCCTTCTCCCAAACAGGCACATAGTGTTTGGCTAGTGTTATACACCTCGAACATCTCTCAAAAGGCAGATCTGCTGCAAACATGCAGATAGCACACATCTGTTTGGCACATGCGAACTAGAGCCTGTCCTCTGTGCATGTGTATTCCTGTGCAGGTTCTGATCATTCAATCATATTCTGAGGAGAGCATATGCATTTTCAAGGGCTGTATCTATCCAATTCTGCCTGTAACAAACACCTAAACATTTTGAAATATCATTAAGACAGACAAGGCTAAAATTAACACTTTGGAGAACAAAGAAAAATGGCCATGCATCTGCTCTTTAATGCTTTCCTAGGGTATATTAAAATAAAACAAATAAAAGTCAGTCTTTTCACAAGTAGGCTAGTTTATATTCTCTGGATTTTTTCAGCCACCACAACTGGATTCTCTTTCCTGATTTTTGCTGCAGCTTCTGCTTTGTAATCATATGGGCAGTTATGCTTATCAGAGTAACGGTGAAGTCCACAAAATAAGTTTCCACATCGGCAATCAAATCCTGTACAACAAAAAGGAAAAGCAACACTAGGAAGCTTCAGAGTTAAGCGAGCTATAAATTAAGGGCTTAGTCAGGGGGTATGTTCATCTACTTTAATGAACCAAATAAGTGAAATGAATATTTCCAAATATCAGCTCTATTAAGGGATCTAACATTATGAATTTTGAAACAGCAAGCAAGTTTAACGGCTACAGATATTTCAATAAATTTAGTCTAGTAAGAGGCAACTAATCATATAGATCTGTTCAATATTGACAAAGTACTCGCATACCTGTAAGGCCAACCTTCTTTCTGCATGTGAAACATCTGTTCTTCTTTGGTTTCAGCAGTTCAGAAGCTTTCTCTTCACTCTGTGAAGTACTAGGTTGAGAAACTGATGGGCTTGGTTGAGCAACAACTGTTAAAGCAAGCAAAAGAAATCAAGGTTAGTTTTTTTCCTTTTCTTGACTTCACTAGCTACTCGGTAGCATGCTTGTACTTATTAACAGTTAATTCCCCTCTACTAAGACCCTGAAGCACTAAGTAGAATAGGTATTCTATTAACTTCCCTTTTATCTCTACAGAAAACGATCAAGTTTTCCCCACTGTTCCATCATCTAGAAAATACACGACACCTAGTGTTATTCACCTGTATACACCCATATAGGTGTAAAGGCCTGGAAAGCACTCCAGAAGTTCCATGTACATACAACATTAAAAGACATATGATCTAGTTTCAATTAATCCAAAACAATAACAATATTGTCACAGTTGAAGTCGTTGAACAGAGAGGATACTTGTGGAAAACAGTCAACAGGAACATATTTTAGAAACAAATGACACTTACAGTAACGCTTTTTTGTCATAGTACCAAGTCACTCTGCCACTATACTTGCCAAGTCGGATGATCTAAAACCTCAGTCAACCAGAACAACAGCTAACATTCTTGAGCTTCAAACCGCTGATTCTGTGATACATCAAGCATACTACTACAAACCACACAGCTCAAAAGAGCTCGTTTCAGACACTTTTTTCAGTAATCTAAAGAAAAAAAGTATGTATTTACACTATATTTACATTGGCTATCTCCATCCTTGTACTATATTCAACCTTAATGATCAAGCAGATAGAGTCAAAATGACTTATTTTTCAGTTGCCTTTGCCATGAACACTTTTGGTCAAATTTGTCACATTTTACTCAAGTTCTCTGCAGGATAAGTCCTTCTGTGAATCTGTTCATTTTCTTTGAAAAATTAATTTTTCATCAGTTGTTTTTTAAATCCTTTTTATACTCAAATTAGTGCAGAGGAAAGTTAAGGGAGGTGTGTTTGTATACAGACTTTAATACATACAACCCAAAGAGTCTGTTCCTGTTCTGTTTTCCTGGACACTCAGTTGTATGATTACATCTATTGTTCTAAAAGATAATGAGCAAACTATAAAATACACTCCAGAATTAACAATTGAGAACATAGGCTTAAAGGACTCATTTGTAACCAACTTTACGTACACAAATAGGATTTCTTAGCTGAGATCCCTTTGGATCAATAAGCATTGCATTCTGTAAAAAGTGGATTTTTCCAGACATGAACCCCTTATAGTTACCTTTTTATTTTCTTTACTATTAATACCTACTCTTTTTAAATTATATTTGTATTATGTTCACATGCCTATTACCACTCACACAAAACCTCACAGATCCAAGCCCCATTTCACAATTCACTGTAGAAGTTAACAGAGAGCCTCCAGTCAGTAGTTCATATTCCAGATTGTAAACAAGATTCAGAAGTGACAAACTTTCAGAGGTAACAAGGAACTTTCAGTGCTCGTACCCAAAAAGTTTTATACAGGAAAACAGTATTTTCTTATACAATATTATAACCGTCCTAAGGAACAACTCAAATTCTTTACTAACTTTATTTTTGACATATTCTACAGATGTTTCTAGAAAGTGTGAAGAGTTCAGTGTCAACACTATTTTTCTAAGTCTGAGGATAACACCACCATCCAGTCTTAGATATATAATACTTTTTGCATATTTAAGCATGCTATTGGTAAAAAGCAAAGGTACAGCACTACAATCATTACTGCTATTAATACTTTTCAGGGTAGTTTCCGCAGCCGCTTTATTTTTTTTTAATTAAACAATTCATTTGTCTTGACAATTAAATATTTTCTAGATGAATAGATATAATCCTTTAAACTTGTCTTTAAACCCCAAGGAAAGTAGTGTTCAGTATCAGATAATGAAGCTGAGAGCCTGTGACCAAAAAAATCAGGTTAAAAAACACTGACACCACAGTGTAAGCCTGTTGGATACTACACACCTTAGCTGACAGACATTAGCTATGACATTAAGAAATTGACTAAACATCTCCCAAACCAAGCAGCATAGTCAAGCTCCTTTTAGATTTATTATATTGTCAGTCTGTTTAAAATGAAATGCTAGTTGTAAGCCATGGCAGATGGAAAAAGGGAACCTTCCGATTCTCTCCCCCATCCCACTCCGGAGGAATGAGCAAACAGCTGTGTACTGCTTAGATGTCTACCAGGGTTAAACCACAACAGGCCTTTTTGGCACCCAACGAGGGGCTCAAAGGGTTTGAGATAATGACAGATTTGATTGGAATATGCTAGATCAAATTTATATCTGTTATTGCTGTTAATCGGCAGGCTCCTGTGCTTGCCACGGGCCTTGCTTGCCTTACCGTACGTTACAGTCTAGTGCTCATTAGTGGCTGTTTTTTGCTTTTTCTGCTTGCTGTACTACTTATCATCTTACTCTGCTGTACCTGGGAACATTTTGATAACAGCAATGGCCATGCACCCATGCTGGCAGATGGCCACGGCATCACTGCTGTTTCTGTGCTGCTGTACTGGACAGGCTGGAACTCCAGTGTGAACTCCAGTCGAAGTGACTGTGACCTATGGATGAGTCCACACAGGAGCAGGACACCCCATAGCGTCTGTGGCCATGGTTATGCCTGCGCTGCAGCAGGTATACCTCTGAAGGAATTGTGGCCCAAGGATAAGTCCCCGCTGGAGAAGGTACACCTCAAAGCAACTAGGATAAGTCTATGCCGCAGTGGGTATACCCTGAAGAGACTGTGGCTCACAGATAAAGCTCCACTTGGAACAGGTACACCCCTAAGGGACTGCAGTCTGGTGGATAAATCCAAGTCAGAGCAGGGGCAATGTTAAACCCTACGGCCTAGTACAAAGGGATCAAGGGTATAGATTGTAATGGATATACCTTGAAACTGTTGTTACCTGGAATTTGAGTTGCATGTTATAGGAAGTACTATAGCAGGAACCACTCGAAACCAATG
Source organism: Opisthocomus hoazin (assembly GCF_030867145.1). Lineage (NCBI taxonomy): Eukaryota > Metazoa > Chordata > Aves > Opisthocomiformes > Opisthocomidae > Opisthocomus > Opisthocomus hoazin. The sequence continues at coordinate 29,571,527 of NC_134453.1, forward strand.
GAGGACAAGCCTTACAAGAAGCAGTGCAAGTGCAGCAGTGATCCAATCTGAGCTTACTGAACCATCAAGGCAAAAAGAGAGTCTAGTAGATCATTCTGTGTCACAAAACAAAGATTAAAAACAAATCCATCTAAGGGAAAGAGTTACCAACTACTACAAATGTAATTCCTCCTCCATATAAAGGTCATTCACTGCCACGACCAGCAACATGGGAACTAGAAAGCAATGATAATAATCCTAAATGCAAAGGCCCATTTCCCAAAAGAGCTTCCAAACAGGATCCTTACCCCACAACTAAAATACATTCCAAAAAGGAAAAGCAGATAACATGCAGAAATGGGCAACTAAAAGGTCCCAAGACAAGGAGATGGCCCCCTAAATCAGAATTAAAATGTTCAGTTTATTACTCTACACAGATAACACCTGCAGAAAGGAGGTATCCTCCCACTTTCATGCCAGCAGCGTTAGCTCTAATAAAGAGTTTTAATAATGAAGTCCTCAAAGTAGCTTCTGATTAACAGCTAGAACAGGGACAAAACCCTTTAGCTAGAGCTTACACACCAGAACAAAAACCCCTTTTTCAAAATGTGGCTCAAATGAAATATTATAAGTTTTAGTTGTCCTGACAATTGCTTGTCACAAAAGGCTCCCTCTAGCATACAAGTCAAATGTAACTGGGCAACTACAATGCCTTTCCTCCATATATTAAATTCATTTTATGCCAGAAATCATACCGTGTTAATTACCAGGCAAAGTACTCTAAGTGATTGCCATGGAATAAATCACTAGACAAAAGCTGAAACAATGGTAGGAAAACGGTTGTTACTGTTACCTGCAGACCTGCTTCCTCAGCATCAATAACCCTATTCATATGAAGCAAAGCCTTTTACAACCAGAACATGTTTTATTGCCTTAACAGAGCTCCTGTTGGCATGTAGCCCTCTCCATCACCACAGTTATTACTCTTACCAACCATCGGCTCATGTTACCATATGAGGTTTGTTTCACTCTAATTTTACGAGACCAGTTCTCCTGCTACAAGGTTGAAGAACTTGGGAGCAAAAGAAGTTTTCAGAACCGGGCATGACTTTTTAATGTTATTAATAAAGACAACAATAAGTTAACCACAGGCATTTTAAAACACAGTACCATCAGGAACAACAAAACAGGCACAGGGGATGCCATTCAGAGGGACCCAGACAAGCTCAAGAAGTGAATCCTTGTGAATCTCATGAGGTTCAACAAGGCCAAGGTCAGGGTCCTGCACCTGGGTCAGGGCAACCTCCAGTGTCAACACAGGCTAGGGGAAGGAAGGTTAAAGAAAGCGTGTCATGTCCGTGTGTCATCCCGTTCCACCCCCCCCCCCCAATGAACAAGAATGGCAACCTCGTATCAACAGATGAGGAGAAGGCTGAGGTACTCAAGAACTTTTTTGCCTCAGTCTTCACTGGCAACCTCTCTCCTCGCAACTCCCCAGTTGACAGACTGCAAGATGGGGACGAGGGGGGCAAAGCCCCTCCCACTAAGGGAAAACCAGGTTCAGGACCACCTGAGGAACCTGAACATACATAAGTCTATAGGACCTGACGAGATGCATCCCAGAGTCCTGAGGGAATTCGCTGATGTCATTGCCAAGCCACTCTCCATGGTCATGGCAGTCACGTGAAGTCCCTGGTGACTGGAGGAAGGTATACAATGTGCTCATTTTTAAAAAGGGTAGGAAGGAGGACCCTGGGAACTACCGACCTGTCAGCCTCACCTCTGTGTCTGGGAAGATCAAGGAACATATCCTCCTAGAAGATATGCTAAGGCACATGGAGGACAGGCAGGTGATTCGAGACAGCCAGCATGGCTTCACCAAGGACAAGTCCTGCCTGACCAAACTAGTGGGTTTCTATGATAGAGTGACTAGATCATTGGACAAGGGAAGAGCTATGGATGTGATCTGTCTGGACTCACCACAGTCCCTCACAACATCCTCATCTCTAAAACGGAGAGATATGGATTTGATGGGTGGACTGTTCGGTGGCTAAGGAATTGGTCAGAAGGTCGCAGCCAGAGGGTAGTGGTCAATGGCTCAATGTCCAAATAGATGCCAGTGACGAGTGGAGTCCCTCAGGGGTCCGTACGGGGACCGGTGCTGTTTAACATACTCATCAATGACATAGCAACATCGAGTGCACCCTCAGCTGTGGCATATGACGGCACAGACTCAGCTTGTGGTGCAACTGAGACAAAGTTTATTTTGCAAGCAGTGTTTTATACATCTTTACCCGGACGTTAGTTCCCTGGGAACTTTCTATCCCGATAAGGCAGCTATTTGCACGAGGTTCTCTATTCTACTTCTGTCCAATCCGTAATCATATCACACGCTAGGTCAGCCAATAAGGTTGCTGATCACGTGCTGTCCATGTGCTGGCTGACAGTACACAACCGCTGTTTTTTACCTCCTTATCATGTACTTGGCTCCTTCAGCACATCCACAAGTCCTGTTTACTTCAGCATTTTTATCTTATGTTTATTACAGCAATCTGCTTTTGCCCCCGTCCTCTACACTCAGCAAGTTTGCAGACGACACCAAGCTGAGTGGTGCAGCTGACACACCAGAACGACGGGATACCATCCAGAGGGACCTGGACAGGCTGGAGAGGTGAGCCTGTGCAAACCTCATGAGGTTCAACAAGGCCAAGTGCAAGGTCCTGCACCGGGGTCGGTGCAACCCCCGCTATCGATACAAGCTAGGGGATGAAGGGATTGAGAGCAGCCCTGCCAAGAAGGACTTTGGGGTACTGGTCGATGAAAAGCTGGACATGAGCCACCAATGTGCGCTCACAGCCCAGAAGGCCAACCATATCCTGGGCTGCATCAAGAGAAGAGTGGCCAGCAGGTCGAGGGAGGTGATTCTGCCCCTCTGCTCTGCTCTCGTGATACCCCACCTGGAGTACGGCGACCAGCTCTGGAGCCCTCAGCACAAGAAGGACATGGACCTGTTGGAGCGGGTCCAGAGGAGGGTCACAAAGACGATCCGAGGGCTGGAGCACCTCTCCTATGAGGAAAGGCTGAGAGAGTTGGGGCTGTTCAGCCTGGAGAAGAGAAGGCTGCGGGAAGACCTTATAACAGCCTTTCAGTATCTGAAAGGGGCCTATAGGAAAGACGGGGAAAATATTTTCAGCAGGGCTTGCTGCGATAGGACAAGGAGTAAGGGCTTTAAACTAAGGGAGGGCAGATTTAGACTGGATATAAGGAAGAAATTTTTTACCATGAGGGTGGTGAAACACTGGAACAGAATGCCCAGAGAGGTAGTGGAGGCCCCATCCCTAGAAACATTCAAGGCCAGGTTGGACAGGGCTCTGAGCAACCTGGTCCACTTGAATATATCCCTGCTCACTGCAAGGGGCTTGGGCTAGATGACCTCTAAAGGTCCCTTTCAACCCAAAGCATTCTATGATGGGATTGAGATTTTTAGTTTTGTCTTTGTTTCTTACCATCCTCCTCTATTTTTTTAATTGGCAATAAATTACTTTTCCCCCAGTTGAGTCTCTTTTGCCTGTGACTCTAATTGGTAATCGATCTCCCTGTCCTTATCTCGACCCATGAGCTTTTCCATCTTATTTTCTTCCCCTGTCCTGCTGAGGAGTGAGAGAACAGCTGGGTGGGCATCTAGCAGTCAGCCAAGGTCAACCCGCTACACCTCCCCCTATTTAAAGCAACCAGAAAGGGCTACCAAAGTAATACCAAGAAGGTTTTTAGAAGTTTCCTCTATACCCAAACAAAGTATCCAAAATAGGACCCTAGCAGTTTAACAGACTGCGTTGACTTCCACAGTACTAGGAAGCAGTAAGCATGCTAGCGAAGAGTGAAATGCTTGAGAGCATAAAAAAAAATGTTTTAAGCATTCTAAGTACTTTTACATGAAGATAATCCCCAACTCACACCATGGAAGGACTAGGAAAATTAAAGCAGAAGGAGGAATAAAAGTAACAGGCAAAGAGCACTCAAAAGTCATCAGAAAGACATACTGCACTTCTGCAGTACCAGAACTGAAAACTATACTACAGATTACATAATCCTTACGCTGCACATTAATGCAACTGACTTGTATATAAAGTTTGAGTCATTGAAAATAAGATGGACAGTATTTATTATGCTTTATCAAGCTTGAGAATAAATATTTTATTCTTCAGAAACTGCAATTGCTAGGCTGATCTAGGTGCCCATGATAAAAAGCTAAAGAATAAACTGCATTTTTAATTTGACGCCAAAGAACTGGGATAAAACTATTCTGCAGCATGTAACTAATCTCCCACATGCCCAACTCTAACAGGCACACTGAATATTTTTACTCTTACATCAGTATAACAGATACCCCTGTTTAAGTATCACACTGAAATAAGGTTTAATTTGGTTACCATCAAGATTTGATGTCTGTTGCACATCTCAAAAAGATACAATAGCATCCTATCAGCAACAAGCACAGGACCAGCAGTTGGGTCCTCATTTCCCCCCCCCCCCCCCCCCCCCCGAGGTAGACAACTTCAAGACTTAGAAGAGATTATTAGTTCCATTTCAGAACTGTTTCAGTCAGGGACATCTACTCAAGCTACAGCAGACATGGGAAATGGGAAGATAATTTTGAACACAAGACAAAGTTGATATATCTGATGATTTTATCGACAGCCAAGAAGGAACTGTCTACAGATAACACCCACAGTTAAATGCTATAGCCATGTTGAAAACAAATCACAATCAGTTATTAAAATAAGAACCAAGCAATATAATCTATTTATCATCTTGAACCTTCAATATCTCATAAGACAGCTGTCTATTCAGCATCTTACTCAGAATATTATCTGCAACACACACTGTATATATCATAGCTACTGGTTTTATCTGTAAGTGAGGGCAACCCATAACAGGGGCTCAACCTGCATGTAGGACAGCTGTGGCATTTAACATTAAAATAATTCATCATATTGGCTTGGTACAGAGCCAAAAGACAAGTGAGCTAACCATCATCTCATCAATTTCATTAAATGTCAACTTTCAGGAATGGAAAGGTTAACCTACAGTGTGGATGGAATAAGGCTGTAAGTTAACAATATTTGGGGAAGACTTTTTAACCCTTATTTTACACAAGACCATATGCATTTCAAGTTCCACTTTCTTTACAGGCAGAACTATTCCACAGCTGTGGCTTCAGAGTGATAGCTCACCACACTGCTCCCTAAATCAAAGCTATTACTGGGTTAAGAACAATAAAGTTTTATATGCATGCTGATACTAATTAAGCCTGGAAACACTGACAGACCTGACGGGAGATTCATTCAGAAAGCAAATAATGCCAGAAATATGCTATGACTTCATACAATATGATTATTTAAACATACTTGTTTTCAGAACAGTTTGGTTTTAGTGCTCAATATGTAAGTCAGCTCTCTTGTATGGATCTTTTATTGCCACTTAAAAACCTGCTAAAACAAAACAGGTTTCTTAAAGGCCTCTACTATGCCTCACCAACTTGGTAATGGTATTGCTCTGATGTAATAATCAACAAAAGGAAAGTAAAGGAGTTCAATAAGGTTTTTTGCATTTAGTTCCTGTAACCACAAATATGAACAGTATCTCTAGAATGCTTCAGGTATATTCTGACTTTGGTCAAGACTGGAAGCATATCAAAAGCCTATAAAATGCATGATATAACTAATGCCCAGTTATGAGTTGGAGTTTTGATATAAAGGTCTTCACTGACTTGTGAACAGTTCATCAGATAAGCAACTGGACTGAACACGTCACAACTCAATTACAAAACTACAACAAGCAAGAAAGTTGAACTAAGAAATTACAAGTTACAACAAAATATAGCATGTTAAACATCTGAATTACAACCAACTAGGCCAGTTACATCTGTCATGCCTTTCTTCCTTCAAATGCTAACATATGATTAATTGCCTTCAGACCTGATTTGTTCTGAATGAGAATCCAGGTTACAACCTCAACCTGGGAAAAACAAAAGACAAAACAAGCCTGTTAAGCTTCATTTTTGTCAACTTCAGAGCCTTCTAGAATCAGATGCTTAAATCCCAACAGCAAGAAAGTATACTTTCAGTCCACAGACTTAAAGACAATTGCCCAGACCTAACTATTTAGAACTTTCTGGCTTGCAGAAGAGAATGAGCCTTCATAACATTGCAGACATAAAAAGAGGCCTACTTTGCTTGAAGGCTACATTGTTTGTTCCTGACCTACCATCTGATAGACAGTTATGAAATTCAATTGCCAGGGTTAGACTACAGATAAAACTAAACAGTCTTTTCATTAGCAACATTATGACAGGCATTATCTTAGAGAATTACATCTCACAGAAAGTATTATCTTTGTTGTTATGAGGCGACATGAATTATCTACTCTGCTATCATTTCAGCTCCTCCTCAAGAGAGACCAGCACATATTGGATGCTGCTGGAAAAGCAAAAGAAAAAAAATAAATATGGAACTAGCCCAAACACAAAAGGAATTTATAAAAAGTTGAGGCCAGCTTTTCTTGACTGCAAGACACAGGATCAATATACTAGTGAATACAGCAAACAACTGGTATATCTTAAATGTTCAATAACCCCTTTGAAATCTAAGAACAGTATATAAGGACATGTATAAGGACACTGTTCTGTGCTGTCTAAAATCTGCCCCCAACCTGATGAACTTCTACTTTTAGAACAGCTGAAGACTGTTTCAAGAATTTATGGATTAAGGAAGACAATTTTGTTACAGAACCTTTTTTCCAAACATTTAAATTCCATGGTAGTTTTCCCAATGATCTCTACACAAGCTTTAACAGAGCTTTGACTGGTTTCAATTGAGTTTCAAGCTGCAAGATTGTCTTGAGTTGCTTTTAGGAATTTTTTTCACCTATTCTAATCAATTAAGAGTGCTGTGTGACGCTATTATTTAGTTGCCTTATTATTAGAAAATGGATATTGAGTCAGAAACAGAAGATTGCCCTTTACGGTTGACAAAATGACAAACCCCTATTGGCAGTTTTAGTAAGATAAAATTCAGCTATTACTTGACCACTTCTACCATTTTATGTATTTCTTTCCTGCCTGTCACTTTTTCAGGTAGCAATTCATAACAAGACAATATGGATTTATTAATATTGTAACAAAGTATAAAATTTTAAGTTACATACAATAAACCTCTTTAGATAATAAGTTGCAGGAAGCTGAAACATGTAAAAATCTCCTCAATCTGTACGTAACAAAAAATGAATATAGTAAAAGCAATTGTAATTTAGTTCGTGTCAAAATTTTAACTTAACATGACCTAATTAAAATAGTAAAAACCTCTTTACAAACACCAAGCAATTAACCATCAGCTCTAACAGCAGTCTTATTGACAAAGATGCTGAGTGGTACCTGTCGGAATTTTCAACTCAGATTTCTCAAAACAAAAAAATCAGTTTATCTTCAGTTGTAGTGAACAGATTTTCCTATTAAATAACAGCTTTTAATGGTTTAAGACTGTTTCAGAACTTTTAAAGTTAACAAGTGTTAATACCTATAGATATCAAACAAGTACATTAAGACACCTATTTGAATAAACTGCTATATAATAAAATATTAATTCAATCACTCACTAGTAGGTATGGAAGCAGTCCCTCCCACCAAGAAATACTTTACACTCCAAAGTTTAAATACTACAGCTACAGCCTTCCTGAACAGGAGTAAAACTTTTAAATTTAACATTCTCGCTAAGCAATTAATGCCATAAGTATTCTATATCCACAGAACAATGTTTTGGTTAGATCTACTGATTACTCAATTAGTCCAAGAATCTTTAGTAGTCTTCGTTAGTATTTTAAATCAAGTATTCCCTTCTCCCCCACTTTCATCCTTCTGTAGATTATTAAGAACACTGTTCTTCAAATGCAACAAAGCATTTTGATTGCCACAAGTCAGCAGGATTTTAAACAGAAATCAATGCTGCCTTCAAAATTGAACATCTGGCACCCAGACACAATTTAAGTACCTCATTTTTAAAAATGAAGGTTTGATAGCCAAAATGCTCCTCAAGTGTCAAATTATGTACTAGAATTGAACATGTGTCTGAAAACTATATTCTGGAACTAATAATTTTTCTTGATTCTGAGGGTACTAATACTCAAGAAGCATCTATAACAGTTCCTCAAGACCATCACCACAAAGGGATATGTCTACTTAAGAGAAAGTAAATAAATTGTCAGCTTCTGTTAAGTCAGTTGTACCCAGTGTTACTCTGCAAACATACCTGGCTCAGTCTCTGTTTTCAGTGATACTTTTTCCTCTCTTGAAATGCTCATTTCTGTCATTTGCTGCATTACAGGCAAAGCGGCAACAGGCACATTTCTGTTTACATACAGTGAAATGGGTAATTACATTAGTTTTGAGTTCATAATAACAGCTTAAACCGTCAAAATTCATCAACAGACTACCTGATCAGTTATTATTGATACACATTCCTGACCTGTACTTCTGTCTCTCTTCCCTAGAAGAAACTAGGCAATCTGTATCAAATATTTCCCCAGATGAACCAGAAACGTCCTTGTAAATGCAGTAGTCCAACACCAACCACTAATTAGTTCTCACTTACAAAGATTCATAAAGCACTGTCATGTGCACTGTCCCTTTTTCCTCTGCAGAAACTCACTGTAAATTGGGCAAGGTTACTGCAATGTTACTTTAACTTGCTATAGACTCACAGTTCATTCAAACCTCAAAATAACACCTTCATCTAGTGAAGGGTCTAAAGAACAAGTCTTATGAGGAGAGGGTGAGGGAGCTGGGATTGTTTAGTCTGGAGAAAAAGAAGCTTATCACTTTCTATAACTACCTGAAAGGAGGTTGTACAAGGTGGGTGTCGGTATCTTTTCCCATATAACAAGTGATAGTACGAGAGGAAACGGCCTCAAGTTGCACCAGGGGAGGTTTAGATTGGATATTAGGAAAAATTTATTCACCAAAAGGTTTGTCAAGCATTGGAAGAGGCTGCCCAGGGAAGTGGTTGAGTCACCATTCCTGGAGATATTTAAAAGACGTGTAGATGTGGTGCTTCGGGACATGGCTTAGTGGTGGACTTGGCAGTGTTAAGTTTACGGTTGGACTTGATGATTTTAAGGGTCTTCTCCAATCTAAATGATTCTATAATCTTACCTTGATTTTTCAGATGTGCTAATAGCAGTACCTTCACAGTTGCTTAAGCTAGTATCTGCTCGCTGTACAGATGCAGAGTCTGAGGTAGGACTGTTTGAACCACTAGCTGTCCCTGTATAACACAAATTTGAGAAGTTACTTATAAGCAAAGTATAGAATACATGTTAGTCAAGTAGTTTTGCATAGTTATGAACCATTTCCAAGCATTCCTTATTCTACTGCATCTTCTTAAAGATAGACAATATTGTTAATGACCAAAATACAGGGACTGTATAAGAACACACTTATAGCAGAATGTAAGTAGAAATGCAAATTAAGGCTCAGCACCAGATGGGCCAGAATATATTACACAAAAACCCATTTTTATTTTTTAGTGTGATTTAAATTATTATTCCCTTTGACGTTCATAGTTGTCACATGCAGCTATCAAAAGATGCCTGAAATACATTCTGCAATTCCTCTCACCACCTATATATTATATTTTCAAGACACACACACAAAAAAAACTCAAACCTTTACCCATTGGGCTGATTCTACCACTATTCTGCTGTCGCTGAAGATGCTCTTTGTAGCAAACAGAACACATCCCATTTGTCCTAGGATTTCCATAAAATCCACATCCTGTACTACACAGCATGGGCCCTGGGGTCTGGTTTGTCTCCTGAGCCATTTCAATGCTGTAAATAAAATCAAGATCTGCATTAGAAACTGACATTTCACCAATATCGATTACAGGGTTATAGAATTACAGTAGGTCTGCTTACCTTGCCCACAAAAAAGTGACATCAGCATTTTTAAAGATGGCTATATAGCTGTTAATATATAACTCAATACTTCAACTATATTGATAAGTAACATCATTATGAACCTCAGAGAGGTAAAAAGGGTTATCATAGTGTAGTGGGTTGACCCTAGCTGGATGCCAGATGCCCACCAAAACCACTCTATCACTGCCCCTCCTCAACTGGACACAGGGAGAAAAATACAATGAAAGCCTTCAGGTACAACATGATTTGGCCAATCACTACTTAACACACAGACACACTACTATTTTGAAAAGCAACTATAATTCTATGGTGTTGTCATCCATCTGCTTCTTTCTTGATCTAGGTATCCCTGGAGTCGGTCTTGCTACAGTTATTTATCTATGATGCCAGATAATGGGAGGGTTTCACAGAGGTGTTTGGAGGGGCTAAGATGCTGGCATTCTCTCGGTAGTCCAGAGGTGTACTTTCTTCTTTGTGGATGGCTTTAAGATTATGAGAAACAAAAGGTCCCTATCTTCAAGGTGGGGGCTGTCCTTCTCCTTGCAGTGAGCTGGGGCCCTTCAGTTATGCTGACTTAACCATGTTTATGCAATATACAATGTAAAATATAGATCTCTTAAAAAGCTAATACAATTTCATGCTATTAGGAAAGTTCATACAATTTCATACTATAAAGTCTAATTGGTACAATCATTAGGGAATGTGATTTTCCTAACAAAGCTCTTCCTGTTGCTCTTGGCATTCCTTGCAAGTCTCAACACCAACTGAGCTAAATCTTTCCTGATACCATCCCTATATGCCTGGGCAATGTTTCTCAATTCCACGTCTGTAGCCTATCTCTGCTTTCATGCTCTGCATGCTGCCTTTATGTGTTGGAGCTCCATTGTTCATGCCCTATACTTCTGCAGTGATTTCTGCCCTTCAGCACAGTATAATTCCATTTACATGCAAGTTTTATCTGTCTCTGATAGAAGCTTTTGGGTCTCAGGAGATATCCCTCTGACAAACAAGGAAAGAGATCAGCTCTAGAAGGCATGTCAAGCAAAATGAGTTTTTTTCTAATAATTTCAGTGGTGTACTTCCTGTAAAGCCATACCTTTCATTTATAGCTGTTTCATTCAGATTAAATCATTTAAAAAGGCCCATAAATAAATGCCCCAATATACTGTAGCCTCAGAAAATCAACAGAATATGAGAGAAACTGCATTTAAGCGAAGTTTAATTATCTAGACCATTTATCTAAAGCAGCTTTGAATTTTACAGATCCTCTGTTCCTAAGATACATGTATTCATGTAGCATGTGTCCTCGGTCCAGCTGGGATAGGGTTAATTTTCACAAGAAGCTGGTTGGGTTGACTGTGACTAATGACAATTAAATCCAACTCAAGGAATCAGAAAAAAGGGAAGGCACTGCCATGTGCTCAAAGAATGGTACTTTCCAGTCGCCTTTCACACACACACACCCCCCCCAGGACACCGGAACAAAAAAGACCAGGAGGCTGTCAGGATAAGGAGTAAAGAAAAAAAAAAACAAAAAAACAAACAGAAGATGCCAAGCCGGAAATAGGGGTTACGGTCAGTTCATCACACATTGTCTCTGCCACTCCTTCCTCCTCACACTTGCTGTCTTTCACGCATGTCTGTTAGCGTCCCCGAGTGGTCGTCAGGGGGTCTTCAGATGAAGGCTTGTATTCTTCATCACAGTGTCTGCTGGTTGACCTTTGTTTCTGCGCAAACTCAGTTCTAAGATGACGTATACCGTGTCCTTCCAGGTTGTTTTCCTCTGGTCTTGTTGCCCTCTTGGTGCCTCTTTATCTCTGTAGCTTGGTGCATCTGCCCTCCCAAGGCCGAGCTGTCTAAATAACGTTATTTAGGAGTCTATCTTAGAGCTTTCTTGTCCCCCCCAAAACAGCAAGTCAAGTTTGTCTAAGTAGCATTATTTAGGAGCCTCTTTATCTTAGAGCTTTCCTGTCTCCTCAAAAGAGCAAGGATCTACTTTAGTTTCATTACAATCACTCTAGTAAGTGAAAATTTTACATTTATACGTATCGCACTCTTCCCCTGCTCCAGCGTGGGGTCCCTCCCACAGGAGACAGTCCTCCACAAACTTCTCTAAAGTGAGTCCTTCCCACGGGCTACAGTTCTTCACTAAACTGCTCCAGCGTGGGTCCCCCACGGGGTCACAAGTCCTGCCAGCAAACCTGCTCCAGCACGGGCTCTTCACAGCATCACAACCTCCTTCGGACACATCCACCTGCTCCACCATGGACCTCCATGAACTGCAGGGGGACAGCCTGCCTCACCATGGTCTTCACCACGGGCTGCAGGGGAATCTCTGCTGCGGTGCCTGGAGCACCTCCTCCCCCTCCTCCTTCACTGACCTTGGTGTCTGCAGAGTTGTTTCTCTCACATATTCTCACTCCTCTCTTCTGGCTGCTGTTGCACAGGTTTCCCCCCCCCCCCCCCCCCCCCCTTTTAAATATGTTATCACAGAGGCTCTAACACCATTGCTGATTGGCTCGGCCTTGGCCAGTGGCAGATCCATCTTGGAGCCATCTGGCATTGGCTCTATCGGACATAGGGGAAGCTTCTAGCAGCTGCTCACAGAAGCCACCCCTGTAGCCCCTCCTGCTACCAAAACCTTGCTACACAAACCCAATACACGTGGTAATACTGAAATAATATACTTCTCAGACACTGACCTGTGTGTGCAAATTACAACCAAATTGAATTCATCGGCCAATAAAAACTTTATTACCAACCTCTGAGCACTTACAGGATAGAAAAAACACACAGCTAGATGGGTAGAATAATCAAGACCAAGTTTGGGTCTACTAAACAATTCTGGTAATTCACATAGCTCAAAAAAAAAAAAACAACACACCACTCCACTTTTTTCAGTAGTGTCGATCTTGCATCATTCTGATGCTAATCTCATTATTAGCAGCTCGTACTTTCACAACACATTTTTAAACAGAACAAAAATCTCTGAAGTATGGGCAACAGTCATTTTAAAACTGTATTTTATATCTTTAGGAGAAGTTCCCACAACAAGATCTTTAACTCTGCTTAAATTACAGCCCAATACTGAATATTAACTGACGACAACATGCATACACCAGGCCCTCAAAACAGATGATCAAAAAGCATTTGATATAAGCTTAGACCAGATCTTACTCTTCCAAGAAAACTAAAATTTAGACTGCATTTCCAAAAAGCCAGTTTAATCTTTCATCTTAAAGACTAGGCAGACTTTTGTACCTCGCAAAGGTAGATAACGCTAACCCTCATCTCTGCCATCAACTGCAAAAGTTAGGAATAAAAATACTTCACCTTCACTGGTAGTTAACCTCTGCAAAACAAGGCTAGTAGAAAAACTAACATAGTAACCAAATCTTTAGTTCCCAATAGCAATAAAACTGGAATATAGTAACCAAGCGATCTATTACAAATTGAGGACACATAATAATATTGCGCTTGTCCTCCAAAAATTTACATTTAGTGGAAGTACTACCTACGGCACTTGGACACATTTTAGTGAAAACTCTAGATTACTGCCTTCCTCTTTAATGGCAGCCACAATAAGGGATATTTGTCTGCTGATGCTCATAAGAACTCAAACATACCAAATGCTAACTCTAACTCTAGTGTATAAAGAAATACTTTTTATAACTTAAAAAAAGCCACATTACAAGCTGCAACCATACATCTCAACAGTATGACAACTGTAATTGACAGCAGCATTTGTCTAGTTAATCTAAACTTCTGGGATCAACAGAAATCAATAGCAGCAGAAGAGAGTAAAATTCATCTGCCTGTCTGCTGGTGATCACAGAACTTCAACAATTTATACCTTTGTTTCAGTACTACAAAGCAAACTCACACTTATTCTGATATACCTCTCAATAGATTGCAGTTTTACAGCCATACACCAGTCAGTGGCCGCAACAGAAAATCTCAGACCTAAAAAAAAAATTAAAAAAATATTCTCACCTTTATTATAGCTCTATGTTATTATAATACAAATAAAGACTGTACTTCTGCCCTTATGCAGGTACGCTCAAAGTGCTGTCACATACACTGTCATCATCAATCTCAATTGACTTGCTCTGCTTTCAAATTAGCATGTTTCACCACTTACTAAGTTTAGCTTTAGGTATTAATGCTGATATTAACATTACAAACAAGAGTCTTCATGGCTCCTTCGTCAGCACAATCTTTCCCTACTTGAAATACACGCTCCTAATTGAAAGATCAAGTTGTTATCCAACACCTAAGAAATTGTGCTTTTTCACACTCTTTAAGGTCCAGGTATCACCTGACTAGGTTATAATACACTTTCCAAAACTTAATCTACTAACCAGAACACTGAAATATGCCATTTAATCTTTTGAACCAACAGTGAAAGTGAAGTTTTCAGAAGAGACGGGTTACAGACAGACTTCTCCAATTTTTCCCATGAGCTTTTCTACTAAGATCAGTAACTAGCTAAGGCCTTACAAATCCAGTTCTATTTCCCTGGAAAACTCGCTAATACCATCACGTATCTGCTTTCCTGAACTTTTCTCAAACTTGGGTCACATGAGTGAGCATATTAGCTTCCACCTGTCACAAGGCTGCAGTGTGACAGGCTAAGCTAAAGGCTCGGACACAAAACCTTGTCAACAGGGGCCTCCGAAATCAGCTTCTATTTATATCTCTGAAGGCTGCCAACTCCAACAACCCACAGAACTGAAGCGGCCAAGCATACACTCACTTTAAGAAGAAAATATAAGATTTGATTAACACAACTACAACTTCTTTTCTAGAGGAAAAGGGAATGCAGACACTTAAATTCAGTCAAGAAAATGCAGCATCATGAGGTAGTCATCTCAAACAGACATTTTAATCTCTATTTCATAGCAAGAACAGAAAACAACTGGCTACGATCAGACACCTAAGAGATGATTACTCTCTCATGGCCTTACAAATAAAATTCCCCAACCTTTTGGTTGGGTGGTTACAACCAAACCTTTGCAAAAAATATAAAGATCTCTTCTACCCCCAAAAAGAGAAAGTCTTAACCCTCAGAGATGTCCCAGTTTAACCCTGACCTCCCAATACAAAAAGGAGCTATTTTATTCAGCGCGTTAACTCAAACAGTAATTTACATCACTGACCTTCACAGTTACTGGCAAATTTATCCAGCTAAACTAAAAGGGGAACATAAACACTTTATTATTATTAAAGTTAACAAAGTCCCATAACTAAGACTTTTTTTAGTTCCAAGTTACAACTAAGCTGAGGCATAATCAACTTTAATAATCGCAGATATTTAGATTATTATCTACCTGGACTTCAGCAGGGCCTTTGGTATTGTTTCCCACAGCATTCTACTAGAGAAGCTAGCAACTCATGGCTTAGACAGGTGCACTCTTTGCTGGGTAAAAAAAATGGCTGGATGGCCGAGCGCAGAAAGTGGTGGTGAATGGAGTTAAATCCAGCTGTAGGCCAGTCACAAGTGGTGTTCCCCAGGGCTCAGTTTTGGGGCCAGTCTTGTTTAATATCTTTATCAATAATCTGGATGAGGGGATTGAGTGCTCCCTCAGGAAGTTTGCAGAAGACACCAAGTTGGGCGGGAGTGTTGATCTGCTGGAGGGTAGGAAGGCTCTGCAGAGGGATCTGGACAGGCTGCATCGATGGGCCGAGGTCAGTCATAGGAGGTTCAACAAGGCCAAGTGCCGGGTCCTGCACTTGGGGCACAACAACCCCATGCAATGCTACAGGCTTGGGGAAGAGTGGCTGGAAAGCTGCCCGGAGGAAAAGGACCTGGGGTTACTGGTCAACAATCGGCTGAACGTGAGCCAGCAGTGTGCCCAGGTGGCCAAGAAGGCCAATGGCATCCTGGCTTGTATCAGGAATAGTGTGCCCATCAGGTGTAGGGAGGTGATCGTACCCCTGTATTCGGCACTGGTGAGGCCTCACCTGGAGTACTGTGTTCAGTTTTGGGCCCCTCACTACAAGAAGGACATTGAGGTGCTGGAGTATGTCCAAGGAAGAGCAACGAGGCTGGTGAAGGGCCTGGAGAACAAGTCTTATGAGGAGCGACTGAGGGAACTGGGGCTGTTTAGTCTGGAGAAGAGGAGGCTGAGGGGGGACCTTATTGCTCTCTACAACTACCTGAAAGGCGGTTGTAGTGAGGCAGGTGTTGGTCTCTTCTCTCAGGTAACTAGCGACAGGACGAGAGGAAATGGCCTCAAGTTGCATCAGGGGAGGTTTAGGTTGGATATTAGGAAAAAGTTCTTTACTGAAAGAGTGGTCAGGTATTGGAACAGGCTGCTCAGGGAAGTGGTGGAGTCCCCATCCCTGGAGGTGTTCAAAAAACATGTAGACATGGCACTTCAGGACATGGTTTAGTAGGCATGGTGGTGATGGGTTGACAGTTGGACTTGATAATCTTAGAGGTCTTTTCCAACCTTAATGATTCTATGATTATTTGAATGATCAATATAACTAAACTTTCTTGCACACCAAGTGCACTTCCAAGAAACTGCAACTGAATCCTAACAGTTATGCACTGCACGAAGCGCATAATAAATGCACTTAAAGTTATCCTAATACTTAATTTAATACAAGGAAGGGAATACAAACTAATTTTAAATTAATAATAAAACCTTGGAATTGAGTCAGTGATGGGGCTAAACTGACTGGTTAAATACTTATTTATCTGAATATCCTCAGCTACAAAATGGACCACAAACACCCTCCCCCCCCCCCCCCCCCCCCGGACACCGGAACACAAAAAGACCCGGAGGCTGCCGGGATAAGGAGCAAAGAAAAAAAAATAGAAGGGGATGCCAAGCCGGAAATGTGGAGTCCGGGGCGCTCCCCTCCGCACCGGGGCCTCTCAGAAACCCCTGAATCATGTTCGGCACCGGCTGCCGCGCGGCTCCCCTCACCCCCCACCGCCCCTCTCCCAACGAGAACAGAGGAAGCCTCGTTGTCTCGCTTTCCTTTGTCTGCTCACTAAGGGGGGAGTGGGGTGTGCGCCAGCCCGGCCTGCGGCCTCCCTCCGTAGCACCCGCCGCGTCAGTGAGAAGGAGACCGCCGGGGGAGACGAGAGACGTCCTGCCACCCCTCGCCTCGCAGAAGGCAGCAGAAACGCCGCGGAAAGGCCCAAGCGCCCCCCGCGCCGCTCCTCTGCGCGCACCGCCACCGCGCTAACAGCTCTCAGCAACGGAGCCCGCATCCACCCCCAGCCGCCCCTCAGCGCCCGCGTACCTGCTCCTGGGGAAGGCAGGGGGAGGGCAGAGCGAGAAACCCCACGGCCGATATCGGAGACGCTGCAGGTGACTCCAGACCGTTTCTGGGAGAGTAGAGGGCAAGAGGGCGTAGGGCACGAAGCTAGCGGCGCCACCACCGCTTCCCTTCTGCGGCAGCAGCGCAGAACGAGACGCGCGACGCGCAGGAGAAGGACGAAAGGAAGGCGCAAGAAAGAGAAAGAGCTGAGGAAGAAGGGTGGAGGGAGGAAGGAAGGACCCGAACCCGCCGGTCCACCCGCGTCAGCTCCACTTCCTCCTGGCTGCTGCTGAGGCCTGCACGTCCGCGCGCTCCCAGACGGAGGCGGTTAGGGAGAGGGAAGAGAGAACGAGGCACACGCGAGGTGTCTCACGGTACCGCCGCTATCGCAAGCAGAGTTACCAACCTCCCCCTCCCCGAGACTGGGGACTATACAGGAATGGACAGAGACTCCGCACGTAGTCAGAGAACCTCGTCTGCCCTCCAGGGGAGCGGGGAAGCGGAAGGAGCCGTGTCCAGAGCAGTGACGATTGTCTCGCGCGGCTTCACCCCGCCCACACGAATGGGACGGGGCTACGTGCAAGGAGATAGAGGAAATAAAGCCTTTCCCGATCTACTTGTCTTAATTACAGACACCTCCGCCCCTAGTTAACTGTTCCATTTAAACTTGCACGTGCAACGGTGTCACAGGCGAATTAAGAGAAGTCATCGCGTGGGGTTAACTAAAAGGGTTTTATTAACGATTAAACGGTGATCAAATGATAGTTAATTGATAATTGAATTAAAATTGAATGGTAATCAAATGGTGATTAAGCAATAATCGAATGGTAATTAAACAGTGATTTGACAATTATTTAAATTATGAATTAAACAATAATTTAGACAGTGGTTATGTCACCGAAATCCAGAGTAAGACTTCTTAACACCAATGTAGCAGCATTAAAAAACAGGCATTCTTTATTACGGCACCGGATGCACAGGGCATCGCTCCGCCTAACGTGCATACTGTATGTTGTCTCACCCCAAGCTTATAGCACCCTGTTACGTACATGTGCATTAAGTTTCCTGGAATGTTCATACATATTTATTCTCTTTCCTGGACCTAATTATCATATTTGCATAGTCATTGCGCATGCGGCCTGGATCTCTGTGGGGCTTCCATGGGGTCCTCAATGGTCTCTGGTGGTCCCTGGTGGCTGTAGAAGTGGTACTTCCTAGTGTCCTTTCCATGAATTCTGAGTCTTTCTGATTCCAAGATCCGGTAGGAAAAACCTAACAGTACAATGTATACTGTTAAGCAGGTATTCTTTATTGCGGCGCTGGGCACACGGGGGATTTCTCCTCCAAACGTGCGCGCCAGACACCCTGTTGCTTCAGGTTAAATACAATCACACATGTAAATATTCATTATATTTCTAGGAACTAATTAGCATATGTAAATATCTTTCACGCATGTCTGTTAGTATCTTTGGGTGGTCTTCGGGGGTCCCAAGATGAAGGCCCATCCTCTTCATCACGCTGTTCACTGATTGACATTTGTTTCTGCGCAAACTCAGTTCTAGGATCACGTATATCGTGTCCTTCAGGTTGTTTGGCTCTAGTCTTGTTGCTCTCTTGGTGCCTCCTTATCTCGGTAGCTTGGTGCATTTGTCCTCCCAAGGCCAAGCTGTCTGGAGCAGAATTATTTAGGAGTCTCTTTTATCCCACAGTTATCCCAATTATTTGCTGAGAACCAAGACCACTTTTGTTTCACTTAATTATTTTGTCTAATGACTAAGTGATAGCTTGTGCCCATGTCCTTCCACTACATTCCTTAATGAGAAAACAGGGATTAGTGTAACAGTTACATCGTTAGATCACTATGCATGCAGAAATACAAGTTACAGTACTGAAGACTACTAAAAACTAGAAAATATTAAGGCTTTTTGTTATAGTTTCACATTTCTTACAATCCCCTCTATCATTTCCTTCCATATATGGTCGTGAGTTGGCTCACTGAGCAGTTTGTGCATTTCTCAGGTTCCTTATGTTGGTGTCTGCTGGTTTATCTGCACTTCTTTAGGATGCGCTTGTTACATGTCCTTTGGTGCATTCTTGCCTGAGGCCTCTAATAGTCAGTCCTTTGTTTTCTGCTTAATCTTCGTGAAGTTCCCCCACCACTCCCACACACCACGTACCCCCCCTGTACACCACATCATGTACCCTATTTCACAACAGTTAGACAATGATTTAGACAGTGGTCAAACACTCTAATATCTATCATTACACTTCTAATAATTAAGCTATAGCTGGATATATAAATGTTACCAGCATACAATATACTTTTAGGCCTAACATAAAATGTTGCTTACCTCATAGATGTCAGATGCCTGGTAAGGGGATGGGGTGTCTGTCAACCTCGTGGAATAACCTTAAGAGGCATCCCTGCTCAAAGGGGAGATCACCACTGCACAGCCTGCTGCCATACAGGGGAGCTCAATGGGCTTGGAGGGCTACAAATATTTATAGCATATTTGGTGTATGTGCAGGAGTGCAGCTGTAGCAGTTTTAGTCTTGTCTAGTCCTAGCTTGGGCTGGTACTGTTGGCTCGTGATAAGACACGACCTGGATTCCTTAGTTCCTGAGAAGATATGGCCTAGCACAATTCTCAAGGTTTGCACGTCAAGGATGATTTCAGTCAGGCCTACTTGTTGGTGATGCCTGAACCAAAGTACTGTTCACTCAGAGTGGGTGCATCCATCACAAGGAGCCATTTGTGTTTTTTTTAACCTTGCACTCCCTTTTTAGCTATCTTCTGGATTCATTGGCTACTGTCTACTTACACTTTTATACCTAAACAGCTATTAAGGCACTAGTTGGCTACTTTTTTTTTTTTCAAATAGGTTATCATCTGACTTAATGAATTGTTTGCAACGATAAGTCAGTTTTAAAAGAAATGGGGTAATTCTGTGCTTGATGGTGGATTTTTTTTCTGTGAGATTATAGTATAAAGAAATGCTATTTCTTGTGAGTTTTACTGATTTAAAATTCTTAAATTTTGAGGGTTTATAAACTGTATTTACTAAAAGTAAAGAAATCTCTATAGTATACAAAGATATCAGATTAAAACATATGTTTTCCAGACAACTGAGACAGGAAGGGATTTGTTGTATATGGGATAAAATCTCTTAGTTTTATAGTCTACCTGAAGGTTTGCTGTCTTTCTCACAGACTTTATTGGTTGTGACCACCTATAAACACAGGGTGAACTTGAAATCCAAACCTTGACTTGCATTCAGATTTGCAAATTTATGGGTCACGGAACCTCAAGATTAAATATTCATATATTTTTGCATGTCCAAACTTTAGGTCAGACTTTATGTCTATTGAATGTTGATAAAACTGCATGTTCAGAGGGTGTAACACTGACCTAGATAGGTAAGAGAGACAGAAAGGTTACATCACCATGGAGAGAGGGAGTTAGAAGGGCATGCGAGCCTGGAGAGCATGGGAAGAAGAAAAAGATATCAAAGGAAAGAATAAAGCTTGTTATTTCAGACTTCTTGCTCACTGTGGGAGCAGCACAGGGTAGCTTATAGTTTCAAAACACCATTAGGTATAGGAGAATTACTACTTCATCATAGTAAATTAAAGGCAATTAAAATATTTGTAAGGTAGTATTTCTAGGAAACTGAAGATAAACATACAACGCTGTTGTGGTTTAACCTCAGTTGGCAACAAAGAACCACGAAGTTGCTCTCTCACTCCTCCCCCCTCCCCAGTGGGATGGGGAGGAGAATCAGAAGGAAAAGGCAAAACTCGTGGGTTGGGACAAAAACAGTTTAACAGAATGGCAAAGGGAAAAGAAAGCAACAACAATAATACCAATAAAAAGAATATACAGCACACAATTTTCTCACCACCCAATGCTCAGCTTGCACCTGAGTAGCAAATCCCCTTCCTTCAGCCAGCTCCCCACTTAAATACAGAGCATGATGTCACATGGTGTCGAATATCCCATTTGACTAGGTGGTTTGGGTCAGCCCAACCAGCTTCTTGTGAAAATTAACCCTATTCCAGCTGAACCCAGGACATTATCCAATCCTTATTCTATACCATCTACGTCATGCCCAGGGTGAGGAGATTGATGACACGGACTCCGATATCCAAATCGAAGACTCTTTATTTATCAGAAAGCTGCGTTTTATTCCCGTACAAATCTGTCCGTGCGCTCCAGCCCCAATGCTTATTCCCTAACATCCATTGTTCACGTGCCTATTCTCCACATTCAGTTGGCTAGCTTAACAGTGTATGATTTCTCCTTCGTTAGCTCTGGGCGTTCTGCCAAAGTCCTCTGTTGCAACTGATAAAGTCCTTATTTTTCTCTTGTTCAGAAACTCTCAAGGACATCATAACCTTCATTAATTTAGTATGTTCCCACAATTCCCCCTTTTTTGTTTTCAATGACCAAGGCATGTAGTTGTTGATATTGTCGTTGAATCATTCCCTGAATACGCTGCAAGAAACAAGGTAATATCATAACAACAATCAAAATCATCAATAATACCATTCCTCCCCTGAGGATTAATTCTTGTAACCACCCTGTAATCCCCCATCCTGA
Source organism: Opisthocomus hoazin (assembly GCF_030867145.1). NCBI lineage: Eukaryota > Metazoa > Chordata > Aves > Opisthocomiformes > Opisthocomidae > Opisthocomus > Opisthocomus hoazin. The sequence goes on from NC_134453.1 coordinate 29,593,356, forward strand.
CAAGACTCCTCTCAACCAATCTGGGACCTTTTCGCATTTCAAATGCTTAGCCCAATCCTTTAATTGTTTTAATTGTTTGTGAATGGACTCCGAATGATCTGACAAATTCATACAACACATTCCTTCAAAATCCTCACATCCATGTCCCCGAGCTAACAACAAGAAATCTATGGCTGCTCTATTCTGAAACATTGTGTGCCTCACTGAATTTACATCTATTGGTAATTCTGATATTAACGCTCACATTAAATACATTTGCTTTGCCACCCAACGTGACAACCTATCTATACTACCTAAAGCTTTACCGACACCTACATGTGGAGAAAACATAGCTACCAATACTCTCGTTGCTTCACCCCAATTATCTACCTCTGAGTTTTTAAAATGCCAGTGACATTCATATAGAATCACAGAATCACCGAATCACCGAACGGTAGGGGTTGGAAGGGACCTCTGTGGGTCATCTAGTCCAACCCTCCTGCCAAAGCAGGGTCACCTACAGCAGGCCGCAGAGGAACTTGTCCAGGCAGGTCTTGAATATCTCCAGAGAAGGAGACTCCACAACCTCCCTGGGCAGCCTGTTCCAGGGCTCCGTCACCCTCAGAGGGAAGAAGTTCTTCCTCATGTTCAGACAGAACTTCCTGTGCTTCAATTTGTGCCCATTGCCCCTTGTCCTGTCGCTGGGCACTACTGAAAAGAGCTTGGCCCCATCCTCCTGACACCCACCCTTCACATATTTGTAAGCATTTATTAGGTCCCCTCGCAGCCTTCTCTTCTTCAGGCTGAACAAGCCCAGCTCCCTCAGCCTCTCCTCGTAGGAGAGATGCTCCAGTCCCCTCACAATCCTCGTAGCCCTCCGCTGGACTCTCTCCAGTAGCTCCTCATCTTTCTTGAACTGGGGAGCCCAGAACTGGACAGAGTACTCCAGATGGGGCCTCACTAGGGCAGTGTAGAGGGGAAGGAGAATCTCCCTCGACCTGCTGGCCACACTCTTCTTAATGCACCCCAGGATCCCATTGGCCTTCTTGGCAGCCAGGGCACACTGCTGGCTCATGGTCCACCTGTCATCCACTAGGACACCCAGGTCCGTGTCCACAGAGCTGCTCTCCAGCAGGTCCGCCCCAAGCCTGTACTGATGCATGGGGTTGTTCCTCCCCAGGTGCAGGACCCTGCACTTGCCTTTGTTGAACCTCATCAGGTTCCTCTCTGCGCAACTTTCCAGCCTGTCGAGGTCACGCTGAATGGCAGCACAGCCTTCTGGTGTATCTACCACACCTCCCAGTTTGGTGTCATCAGCAAACTTGCTGAGGGTACACTCTAACTCTTCATCCAGGTCATTGATGAAGAAGTTAAACAAGACTGGGCCCAGTACTGACCCCTGGGGGACACCACGAGTTACCAGCCTCCAACTAGACTCAGTGCCGCTGATGACAACCCTCTGAGCTCTGCCATTCAGCCAGTTCTCAATCCACTTCACCGACCACTCATCCAGCCCACACTTCCTGAGCTTCCCTAGGAGGATGTTATGGGAGTCTGTGTCGAAAGCCTTGCTGAAGTCGAGGTAGACAACATCCACGGCTCTCCCCTCACCTATTCAGCCAGTCATGCCATCGTAGAAAGCTATCAGATTGGTCAGGTATGATTTCCCCTTGGTGAATCCATGCTGACTACTCCTGATAACCTTCTTTTCCTCCACTTGCTTGATGATGACCTCCAGGATAAGCTGCTGAATCACCTTTCCCGGGATGGAGGTGAGGCTGACCGGCCTGTAGTTCCCTGGGTCGTCCTTCTTGCCCTTTTTGAAGATTGGAGTGACATTGGCCTTTCTCCAGTCCTTGGGCACCTCTCCTGTCCTCCAGGACCTCTCAAAGATGATGGCGAGTGGCTCAGCAATGACATCCGCCAGCTCCCTCAGCACTCGAGGGTGCATTCCATCGGGGCCCATGGATTTGTGGGCATCCAGATTGCTTAAGCGATCCCTAAATACTCCATAAGATCTCTAAAATCATTCGCTGCCTTTCCAATAAGACATGTTGTAAATGGATCTCCGGATGTGGCTGATGATAAACACAATGAGTCTTGCCCTGTTAGATTTGCAAAAGGCACCCTTAAGTTTCGCCTTGTTTGGATGTTCCATGGTCCTGCTGCCATTGTCGTGATGATCACTGCTCCAAAGATGATCCATTCAACAACGTTTCCTTTTTTACCGCCAGTTTTACCCATTTTGCCAGGATCCACGTAGGTCCACTATCTGTAATGACACAAGCATAGCCTCTTCCCCATGTTACTAATTGAAACGGTCCTTCCCATTTTCCTTCCTTGTTTTTCACTAACACTTTAAGTTGCTCTTTGTATGTTGACATTCCTGTTGACATAGCTTGCATATGTTTCACAATAGGAGAAATAACATCTTCCCCTGCTAATCGTAAAAAGTTCGTCACATATTGTACTGTCATTAATCTGTTTACTGGTGTCTCCCCAGATTCCCCCTGTTTTTGTTTCTGCAAATAATGTTTTAAAGTTTGGTGTGTACGTTCTATAATTGCCTGGCCTGTTGGAGAGTGCGGAATGCCAGTAACATGTTGCACTCCCCATTTTCTAAAAAATTGTCCCATTGATTTTGAAGCATATGCTGGGCCATTATCTGTTTACCTTTCATGATTAACTGTGCAAATACTTCTGGTCTGGTTTGTATACAAATTTGTTGGTAAATTGACATTAATTCTGGAGGTAAAGGCAATTGCAATTTTTTCCGAAACTTTCTGTAAAACAGTTTTCGCTTCTGGTGTCAGTCTTCTGGAAAATAACAAATCTGAGTCCCTTTTAACAAGGTAAATAGAGGGGACAACTCTTCAGTCATGATGCCAATATTTTTACCTTTCAAACAGAGTGAACAACATCATCTAGAAAGGCCATCTGAACCCTGGAAAAATAATAAAGTCCAGCTGTTTGTCCACAAGGAGTTCTACTGCAGTAATTGAATTATACATACTTTTTCCAACCAAGGCCTTGAATGTCAGGAAAACGGTTCTCGCCGCGCTGCTTCTATTTTGGGCCCGGCTGGGCAGGCGCGCCAGGAGCGGGGGAGGGGCTGGGCTGTGCTGCTGGTTGCCGGGGGGGGGGGGCCGTGTGCCCCGCCAGGTGTAAGGTTTGCTGATTCATCTGGCGTGGTGGCTGCTGGCGCTGCGGACTGTGCTGTGTCTGAGGGACTGCGCGGCTTTACGCTGGAATTCACCCTGCTGCTGATTAATGGGATTGCCATCCTTATCTGTTGGGGTCGATGTAGCTTGAGAGTTAGCATGACTAGGCCGCTTAAGCAAAACAGCATAACTGAACAGGCCGCTGAAAAGGGAAGCTAAGAATAACAATTGAGAAAGTTCTGATAGTGCACATGATGTGGGTCAGCAAAAACAAGATGTGTTCAAGGACGTGGAGGCAGTCTGTTGCTATTGGTGTTAGTGCATAGTTACCAATCATAAGGGAATATGGGGTGCGTGAACAGCGCGTGATTTATGTCTGTAGCCTATCCGAATATGCATGATCACGTGTACAGATATGGAAAATGTATATAACCACGCAAGCGGAGCAATAAAGTGAACTGACTGTGCATTGTATCAATGTGTGAGAGTCGTTCCTGTCCCTGCATGGATGCTGAAACTCGGCACTTATCAAAGCGTGATCGACACTGATTGGCGTAATGACGTCCTTTGTGGCAACATGGGCACATTCCTGGCATACGACCTCCTTGAGGTCCGCTCTGCCACCTTCCTTGACCTTTATTACATTGATAACTCAAATGTCCTTGCTGTCCACAGGTATAACACCTTCTTGATTCTAAGGGCTTCATCGCGGCTGCAAAAGCTCCTGCTAACATTGTAGCTTGTTGTTCCAAATTCCCTACACGACTGGCTGCTTCTACCATTTCTACTAAGGTGGCATTTTGTGGTAGGGTGATCAATACCTTTTTACAATCGGCGTTCGCATTTTCTAAGGCCAATTTTATTAATAATGATTCTCTGGCTTCCGGATGTTCAATTTGCTTTTCTACCGCATCGCGCAGCCTGTCTATAAAAGTCATATAAGGTTCAGAAACCCCTTGTTTGATAGAGGTAAATGAAATTGGTTGTTTGCCGGCTTCAGGCAAGGTTAAAAATGCCTGTAAAGCCATCCGAGCTGACTCTCTTAAAACCTCCAGCAATATTCTCGATTGCAATTCAGGGTCCGCAAATCGTCCTGCACCAGTATAATGATCCACGCCAACTCCTGACAAGGGATCTCCTTGTTGGCGTCCCAGGTTCTCCACTGCCTTTATTTCACAATACTCAACAAATTTGTCTTTCCATAATAGCTTTTGTGTTGGTGTTAAAATCAACGAAGCCAATTGCTGACAATCGTAAGGAGTAACTAATTTTCCACACAGCACATTCTCCAATAGCGTTTGTGAGAATGGAGATTGTAATCCATTCTGCACAACAGCCTTCCTTAGTTCCTTTATCAGTTGCCAGTCAAAAGCTTGATATTGAGGCGGCTGGTTTGGTCTAAAAGTAACTGGAAACACCACATCTATCTTCTCTCCATCCTTTAAGCCATCCATTCTTATTTTTCTCCATCTCTCCCTAATAGACTCCCTCTTTTTGCATCCCGTTTTTCCAGCCCTTTGAAGTGATTCCTGTTCACTGCTGCTATCACTATCCGTTTTTCATAAAAAGCGCTTAATATGTTTTTTTTCTCGATCTTAATAATTTGCTACTTTGTCGTGAAACCACAGTCTCACCTTCAGATTCTTTACTGGATCGCGACTCCTTATGGTCATCATCGCTATTATCTGTCTGAGTGCCTGTTGACACAAGGCTTCTTGCAGATATCTGTGTAGGCGGATCATCATAAACAACCCCTGGCAAGCGTTCCTCAGATGGTACATTTGCATCAACAAAACTTTTCTGAATGGCGCTGGCTACTTTTTTCTCTGCTCGTGCATCTTTTAACGCTTCATAAACCAAACGCCAAGTTGTTAAAACTCGACTCGCATTCACATCTCCCCTTGAAGCATGTTCAAAAAGTAATTCTCCTGCCTCCTTCCAAGTTAAAACATCAAAAACACACGGTGATTCCACGGGCACTCCTTTACTTCTGAGCCAAGCTAACAACAGCTCTAAAGTCTGTTCCTCATACTTAATCCCTCTCTTCCTTAAAATTTGTTTAAACATCTTAACAATCCCTTTCTCCTCAGCTGACATACTCACTCCCATCACATTTCTCAGCTGCTCACCTGATCCTGATCACGGTGTTAATGGAAAAGGTGTCTGTATAGTCCTGGGGTCTTTGTCCGCTCGGTCCAGCCGGCAAGACGATCGTTCAGCCGAGACGTCTCCTCCCAGACGCTGCTACTCTGGAGCGCGCTTTATCAATCCTTGAATCCGTCCCTGGGTCCTGGATAGCATCCTAAACTCATCCTGGATCACGTAGGGATCACGTCGGGGTCACCATTTGCAGAGACTGATGACATGGACTCCAATATCCAAATCGAAGACTCTTTATTTATCAGAAAGCTGCGTTTTATTCCCATACAAATCTGTCCATGCACTCCAGCCCCAATGCTTATTCCCTAACATCCATTGTTCACGCGCCTATTCTCCACATTCAGTTGGCTAGCTTAACCATGTATGATTTCTCCTTCGTTAGCTCTGGGCGTTCTGCCAAAGTCCTCTGTTGCAACTGATAAAGTCCTTATTTTAGTCTTGTTCAGAAACTCTCAAGGACATCATGACCTTCGTTAATATAGTATGTTCTCACACCAGGGTCCACACTTTCAAATTTACTGCTATCACTTTTTCTGTTTTTAATGTATATATATACACACAGACACACAGAGATATCATTCCCTTAGTCTACGGACCATCCCTCTAAAATGTCCATAGAGTTCATAAAGTGCATGATGATGATGTTGGGCTCCATCTGTTTGTGGTGGTGCAAACCTCCCCCCCCACCTGGCAATCCCAGAACTAGCCAACCTTGCATTCTTGCTCATAATGAGCAGGAAGGACTATTAAATCCCATTAAATGGCAACGAAGTCAATGGATTTTGGGGTCCTGGTGTCTTTCTAAATGCTGGCCCTGAACCCCGAAAAGATCCTCACTTGATAACCAGCAGAGTGGCATACTGGGCTGGTGGAATAGATTTATTGGAGAGAAGAGAGCCTCTGTTACAGAATCACAGAATCACAGAATGATAGGG